>NC_090382.1:71698943-72023203 GCF_036365525.1 Heterodontus francisci | reverse complement strand
ACCATGTGACCTCTCTCTCCTGCTGTGGCCTAGGAGCAGGTGCAGCTGGCACATTGTGCCTCATGGTTTTTAAAGGCACACTGTTTTAATCCGAGGAGAAAATAAATACGGTTCTGTGTCAATATTAATCTGAAAGATTATTAGGTTACTAAAAAGTTACTAACCAGAATACTAATTGTTAAAATCTAGCTATTATATACTAAAAACTGACTTATCATAAATTAACATTTAGCTTTATTAGAACCCTTCTTTGTAGTAGGAAAACTTAGGAAAAGGGTACAGTATAGGCAAGATGTCATGGTGGAGGGACTCTGGAAGATTGTCAAGTTCTAAAAAGCTTACTTGCAGCAAAACAAGACCTTGAGAGCAAACAGTGAAAGCAGCTTCTGTTAGATCAAAATGTAGATTTGTCTAGCAAGAGATAAGGAACTTCGGAATGTAAAAGCATGGAATTCAATAGCCAACGCAAAAGCATTACTCGGAAGAGTTAGCAATAACAAAAGAATAATTCTTGGTTGGTTAAGAAAGGCATCCTTTATGCACAAAGCTAAAGATGACTGGGGGAAGGGAGGGTTAATTGGAAAGCAGCCAAGATAAGAGAAGTCTTGACTGTGTTGCTGTTCAGCTGAAAGAACTTTTCAAACAACAAGAGAAACTACATGAGAGAGAGAGAGCTTGAAACCTGAAGACCAAAAACTACAACTGAAACCAATCGTGTGCTCCAGCCATCCAGTTTCTAATACAGGTAGCATTTGTATTAAACTGTTAATCACTGCCTGAGTTTGTGACTATAGTTTATCTGAAAACATAATAAAATTGTCAATAAAGTCGTTTCACAACAAAGCTTTGCTGCCAAATCGGTTCCTGTCTTAGAAGGGGGCAAAAACCTTCACTATCTTATCTAATCTTACAAATCCTTTGCCTCAAAAGGTTGCGTTTGTATTTTCCATTATTATTTCAGTATTATTATATTTAATACTGATTAATTAGATTAGATATATATTAATTAATTCTCCTTTAATATATAGGGAGCATTTTAACCTGAGAAGGTGAGAGGTTTTGGGAACATGCGGATGATAAAAAGGGCTAAAATTGACTGTGTGCCGGGAAGCTGCAGCAACGCGCCAACTTCCACCTTTAGATCCAGTGAAATAAGCTGTGTGTGAGAAACCCTCGTGCAAGAGGCGGATTGACAATTATACTATGCAACATGCTGCTAGAGAAGTTGCATACCACGACAGAAAAGTCAAAGGACTGCAGCGGTTCAAGAAGGTGGCTTACCACAACTTTCTCAAGGGCATTTACGATTGGCAACAAATGGCTGGCCTTTCCAGCAATGTGCACATCCCATGAAAGAATAAAAAAAATACAAAGAGCTCAACTGTTTTAACTGTGGATTTCAAATTTAAGTGTGTGTGCAAGGGCTTCCCGGGCTTCGTGGATCTTGCCGGGGAAGTTAAGGTGACAGAATTTGATGGGGCTGAACAAATGACAGGCAAAAATATCTCTTAAATACTGACACCTCACACCTGCTTCCTTGTCTAAGTGAAAGGTGTTTGCTCACAGGATTTGTTCTGAGAATGTGCTTTCACTGCTTTGGAGGTCATTTTCATTGAGTTGAATGTAATTTCAACTACTTTGGAGTTTAGTGCATTTGATCTACATTTCCCATCTGTCAAACTTCATCCAGTTCAGCATGGGAGCTGCTCATGCAGCTTTCCCTTGGGCCTCAGATGAGGAACAAGATGAGCAGCAGCAGCAACAGCACCAGCAGGAGCACCAGCAGGAGCAGCAGTCTTCTTCTCATCGATCTACAGCTCAACAGGAGAGAGGGGATGAGCAAAGTGGTGCAGCTCACAGGAGGTGATATCTCCAACACTGGGTTTGCAGGCAGAGGCTAAGTTTCCTGGACATATCTGAGTACCAGTGGCTCAGAAAGTTTAGGGTATCATGTCAAGTGGTTGCTGACATTTGTAGCTTCCTGGAAGAAAACCTCCTGCCAAGTGGACCAGATGGGCACACATTGCCAGTCTCTGTAAAAGTCACCACCACCCTCAATTTCCTCACCTCTGGCTCTTTCCAGGGATCTGCAGGAGATATTTGCAAAATCTTGCAATCTGCTGCCCACAAATGCATCTCCCAGGTGACCAATGCCATGTTTGCCAGGACCAGGACCTATGTGCACTTTTCACCCATTGATGCCAGTCAGTGTGAGTGGGCACTTGGCTTTGCAGTTCTGGCTGGCTTCCCACAGGTCCAGAGAGTCATTAACGGCATACATGTAGTAATTAAAACCACTGGCGGCTTTGTCAACTGCAAGGTTTTCCACTCCATCAACATACATCTCATGTGCAACCATAGAAAGATCATTATGTATGTTTGTGCATGATACCCAGGGAGCTGCCATGGTACTTTTACCCTGCAGCAGTCAAGCCACCATGTGATCTTCATGATTTGAAGCAAAGTTGGTGACTGACTCCTGTGAGACAAGGGCCACCCTCTGAAGCTATGACTGATGACGCCTGTTAGGACCCCAGACAATGACACGCAGGAGAGATATAATCAAAGCCACCTGACCACCAGAGCTGTATTAGAGCAAGTAATTGAGATGCTGAAGATATACTTCAGGTCCCTCAGCAGATCTAGGGGTGCTCATCAATATGATAGCAGTTGTGCTGTGCCTGGCACAACATTGCGCAGCAGTGAGGACTGAAGCTCCAGGAAGAGGATGGTGCTGAGCACACTGCCTCATTGCCCCTTCAGAGGAGGAGGAGGAGAAGCAACATGAGGTGCAGGAGGAAGGAAGGACCTGATGTAGCAAGGGCACCAGCCGCACTGCACATAGCTGCCCAGGATGGCCGGGATAGCTTAATTCTGCAGGCTTCTGGTAAACAAAAGGAGTGAACTCATCTGGGAATGGTTTAGCAGTGGAAGCATTTTGAACAGAATCCCCACTTCCATATCCCCTTTCTGAATCTTCCCTCTCATGGCCCACCTATACTTTTTGCTACTAATGATCTGGAGAGCACCTTGCTGAACATCAGTGAGGCCAAGGCAAAGATTTCCTCATTGTTGCTTAAGGTGGATTCTGAGAGTGCAGGCCATTAATGAGGGAAAGCATGTACTTGGTTGACTGCTGCATCTGATCCTCTCTGCAGGTGATCACTCTTTCCGTGGAGGTAGACAGCATCACGAAGGCCTGTCACATCATGGCACTCATGTTAGAGATGGACTCCTCCAATCACTCTCCATGTACGTGCAGTGCAGCTGGAAAGGCTGACAACAGCTCACATATTTTCTGCTGCTGCTCCAGAATTATCCTCTTTGTCAATTATCCCCGAGGCTCAGCATTTGCATCCAGCTGAGCAGAGCTTGGGGCCTCCTGTGTTCTCTGACAGGGACTCTCCACTCTTGTCCCTGTCTCCTGAACTTGCTCTTGCAGGTGTGTGTCAGTATGTGAGGACGCAGCTATCTGTCTTTCTGGTCCCACTGAGATGTGTGTATCTGAGCCGGTGGATGGTGTGCATGCTTCAGGCTTCCTCAGAGTGAGTGACCACTTCAGAGGAGTCTTGGTCCTCCTCCTGCACCATGTCCTATGGGCATGTGGAAGATGAAAGACGTGAATTAGAACTGTCAAAATAAGAAAGTGTTAAGTCATCATTGTGCACAAGGTCATATTTCATTGGCTGCTGACATTAAGTCAACATAAGTGAGTGTTGTATGCCATGTAGCTGTATGTTATTTCATTCTGTCACCAGGTACCTGGGAGACCCCCATCTCTCCATCTACAATGGTCAGGCAGTTTTTTTTCATTCATTCATGGGATGTGGCCATCACTGGCTATGCCAGCATTTATTGCCCATCCCTAATTGCCCTTGAGAAGGTGGTGGTCAGCTGCCTTCTTGAACCGCTGCAGTCCATGTGAGGTAGGTACACCCACAGTGCTGTTAGGAAGGGAGTTCCAGGATTTTGACCCAGCGACAGTGAAGGAACGGCGATATAGTTCCAAGTCAGGATGGTGTGTGACTTGGACGGGAACTTGCAGGTGATGATGTTCCCATGCATCTGCTACTCTTGTCCTTCAAGTTGGTAGAGGTCGCGGGTTTGGAAGGTGCTGTCTAAGGAGCCTTGGTGCGTTGTTGCAGTGCATCTTGTAGATGGTACACACTGCTGCCACTGTGCGTCGGTGGTGGAGGGAGTGAATGTTTGTAGATGGGGTGCCAATAAAATGGGCTGCTTTGTTCTAGATGGTGTCGAGCTTCTTGAGTGTTGTTGGAGCTGCATCCATCCAGGCAAGTGGAGAGTATTCCATCACACTCCTGACTTGTGCCTTGTCGATGGTGGACAGGCTTTGGGGAGTCAGGAGGTGAGTTTCTCGCCACAGGATTCCTAGCCTCTGACCTGCTCTTGTAGCCACGGTATTTATATGGCTACTCCAGTTCAGTTTCTGGTCAATGGTAGCCCCTAGGATGTTGATAGTGGGGGATTCAGCGATGGTAATGCCATTGAATGTCAAGGGGAGATGGTTATATTCTCTCTTGTTGGAAATGGTCATTGCCTGTCACTTGTGTATCACGAATGTTACTTGCCACTTATCAGCCCAAGCCTGGATATTGTCCAGGTCTTGCTGCATTTCTACATGGACTGCTTCAGTATTTGAGGAGTCGCGAATGGTGCTGAACATTGTGCAATCATCAGCGAACATCCCCACTTCTGTCTTTATGATTGAAGGAAGGTCATTGATGAAGCAGCTGAAGATGGTTGGGCCTAGGACACTATCCTGATGATGTCCTGGAGCTCAGATGATTGCCCTCCAACAACCACAGCCTTTGCGCTAGGTATGACTCCAGCCAGCGGAGGGTTTTCCCCCTGATTCCCATTGACTCCAGTTTTGCTAGGGCTCCTTGAAGCCATACTTGGTCAAATGCTGCCTTGATGTCAAGGGCAGTCACTTTCACCTCACCTCTTGACTTCAGCTCTTTTGTCCATGTTTGAACCAAGGCTGTAATGAGGTCAGGAGCTCAGGAGCTGAGTGGCCCTGGCGGAACCACTGTGACTTGGATTATCTCCAGTGCCTCCTGTTCTGCAGAAGTCAGTATGGACAGCCACCTCCAGTTCTCTACCTCTCCCTGGTATTCTGTGTTCTCTGCTCCTGCAAGCAGGGAGAGAATAGGAGAGTGTATACAGGCAGCACAAGTCCTGCAAGGACCTCTTTGGGAAGCTGTTCATGCAACAACTGCAGTTCTCCAAATTTACCATTGGGCATGTCTTCATAATGAAGATATACACACACACTCCACTGCCACAATTGCTTTGTCCATGGCAATTAAAGTGACAGCAGCCCTCAACCTTTATGGTTCCAGTTCCTTTAAGGCTGCCACAGGGAATCTATGCTGCATTAACCAGGGAGCTGTCAAGGCATCCATCCAGCAGGTGACTGATGCTCTCTTTTATAAAGCAACCAAATTCATCCACTCCAGCATGGCCCCTCAGCAGCAAAGGCACAGAGCACAAGACACTGAAGGTACCAGGTGAGCAGCTACTAATGTTTGTGAATAGGAAGAGGTTCCATCCCCTGCACATTCAGTTTGTCTGTAATGCAAGTTAGGCCGTGCCCTCTCTCGGTACTGCAAGGTACATTGGAAGGTAGATGATGCAATCGTTGACTGATCAACTGCAGTGGCAGCACTTAAACCATATCTTCTTCTACCAGATGACACCAAAGTGGATCTTTTTGGCCCTGCAGGAACTTGCCAAGTATCCTCTCTTGTGTGAGGATGTCTGATCTTACTGAATGGCCTATTTCCTGACTTGCTGTAAAGTTCAGAAATAACAAATCATGAGGCAAATGCCCTGTGTATTTCAAAGAAAACATTTCATTTATTGCAAGGTAAATGGTTGGTTGATTGTTTGTCTGAGGATATATGGGTCAGTTAATTGTGTGTGGCAATTGTGATGGGAGAAATGCAGGAAGAGATGTGGGGTGGTGAGGATGTTCGAGTGGAGGAAGGTGTTTTGGGGTTGTGCAGGGCAGCTGGTGTGTGTTACGAAAGTTGTATGCATCCCCACCAGAGTATCGTGTGAAGAGTTTGTAGTGTGTATGCCACTTTAAGAGGATGAAGAGTGTGGTGGTGGGCTGGGATTAAAGGGAAGCTGTGGTGGCATGCAACACTTAGCTGCCCTTGAGTAGCATTTTAATTTCTTTCTGTACTGTTGATCAGATCATGACATGAGGATGTGAGGAGTTGTGAATCAGTACTCATATCAGCTCGCTACAGCCAGCCCAATTTACTTTAGTATCCGGATTGGTGAAAGGAAGACTCAGAAATGTGAAGCTCCTGACTTATACCTCTTCGAGGTTTGGATGTCTTTATAAGAGTTTCTTCTGCCTGCTGCCTTGGTATGGTGCCCAGTGAGGTCAGCTGCACTTGTGGGCATGATGGTGCCAATCTGGACAAATACTGTGTGTATCGATGCCATCAGGTGATTGGTGAAAATTGCCAGTGAAACCATTTGTCATCTGCTTACTTTGCTATCAGACCTTGCTGCCAACTGTCCGTAGTGCTTTAAAGAGTTACACCAATGGTGCATAGAGGTTTCTTGGAGGGGGTGGGGGGAGGCGGTGTCAGCAATTTACACAGTTCCTGCACTCAAGCAAAAAGTTTAAAATGGAAGGTAAAAAATCAGCAAGCGTGTTTGGAAGGCAGAGGATACGAAGGCCAGAGAATAGACAACAAGGAAATTTAGCAATGCTGAATGGTATATACTTCAATGCAAGACGTCTACAGAATAAGGCAGATGAGCTGAGAGCACAGATTGATACTTGGGAATATGATATTATAGCTATTACTGAGACATGGCTGAAAGAAGAGCAGGAATGGCAGCTCAGCATTCCTGGTTACAGGATTTCCAGATGAGGTAGAGAGGGGGCGAAAAAAAAGTGGAGTGTCCTCAAAACTAATTAAAGAAACAATTATAGCTGTGAGGAGGGATGATATGGTAGAAGGATAATCAAATGAGGGCATTTGGGTTGAACTGAAGAACAAAAAAGGGGCACTCACACTACTGGGAGTGTATGAATGTATGGGAGTCAGCTATGTGGCCTTGTCCAATCTGCACCTTCTCCTTTGTTATCTCTTGCCCCACCCCCACCTCACTTGCTTATAACCTGTGACATTTTTAATATTTGTCAGTTCCGAAGAAGGGTCACTGACCCGAAACGTTAACTCTGCTTCTCTTTTCACAGATGCTGCCAGACCTGCTGAGTGGTTCCAGCATTTCTTGTTTTTACTGCTGGGAGTGTACTTCGATCCCCAAATAGAAAGAGAGATAGAAGAGCAAATATGTAGGCAAATTTCTAAGAAGTGAAAAAACAATAGGGAGTTAAAATGAAGTATTTCAGCTACCCTAATATTAATTGGGATAGAATCAGTGTGAAAGGCACAAAGGAAGCAGAATTCTTAAAATGCATACAGGAGGACTTTTTAGCCAATACGTAGCAAGCCCAACAAGAGAGGGGGCAGTTGTGAACTTAGTTTTAGGGAATGAAGTTGGGCAGGTGGAAGGGGTATTGGTTGGGGAGAACTTTGGTGGAAGTGATCGTAATTCAGTTAGATTTAGGGTAGTTATGGAAAAGGACAAAGATAAACCAGGAATAAAAGTTCTCAACTGGAGAAAAGCTAATTTTACTAAGCTGTGATGTGCATTAGCTAACATGGACTGGAAACAAGTACTTGAAGGTAAATCAGTGCCCGATCAGTGGGAGGCATTCGAGGAAGAGATGGTGAGGGTTCAGAGCAAGTACATTCCCTTAAAGAAAAAAGGTGGGACTAACAAATCCTGAACACCCTAGATGTCAAGGGGCTTAATGTTTTGGACTTGAATGTAGGGGATATGATTAAGAAGTTTGCAGATGATACAAAAATTGTCTGTGTGATTGATATTGAAGAAGAAAGCTGTAGACTGCAGGAAGATATCAATGGGCAAGACAGGTGGGCAGAACAGTGGCAAATGGAGCTCAATCTGGAGAGGTGTGAGGTCATGCATTTGGGGAAGGCTAACAAGGCAGGGGAATACACAATAAAGGTTGAATACTGAGAAGTATGGAGCAACAGAGGGACCTAGGAGTGCATGTCCACAGATCTCTGAAGTGGTTGGACAGGTACATAAGGTGGTCAAGGAGGCATATGAGATACTTACCTTTATTAGCCGAGGCATAGAATAGAAGAGCAGGAAGGTTATGCTGGAACTGTATAAAACATTGGTTAGGCCACAGCTAGTGTACTGCATGCAGTTCTGGTCACCGCACTATAGGAAAGATATGATTGCACTAGAAAGAGTTCAGAAGAGATTTACGAGGATGTTGCCTGGACTGGAGAATTTTAGTTATGAGGAAAGACTGGATAGGCTACAGTTGTTTTCTTTAGAACAGAGGAGGCTGAGAGGAAACCTAATTGAAGTGTATAAAATTATGAGGGGTCAAGTTAGAGTGGATAGGAAGTCCCTATGCCCTTTGGTTGAAGGATCCGTAACCAGGGGGCATAGATTTAGGGAAAAAGGTAGGAGGTTTAGAGGGGATTCAAGGGGAAATGTTTTCACCCAGAGAGTGGTGGGGATCTGAAACTCACTGCCTGAAAGGGTGGTAGAGACAGGAAACCTTCAAACTTTTAAAAAGCACTTGAAGAGCTGTAACTTACAAGGCTACGGGCCAACAGCCAGAAAGTGCAATTAGACTAGATGGCTCCTTGTCGGTCGGCATGGACACGAGGGGCCAAATGACTTCATTTCCGTGCTGTAAATTTCTATGATTCTATGAAGTGCCCAAAATATTTTAATTAATTTACCCCAGGAAACTTGTGTATAAATTCCTGTGCTGATGAATGACATCATATTCTGGTGCCACAGTAACAGCAACATAACTGACATTGAAAAATTCAGGGTTATATAAGCTGAAGTATTTACAGCTGTTACAAAAATTTCTAAATTCACTTGTAACAGCCCTTCAAAACACTCCCACAGGGGATGCTGAGACCAAGTGGGCCCACATCAGAGACGCCATCTATGAGTCAGCTTTGACCACCTACGGCAAAAGTGCGAAGAAAAATGCAGACTGGTTTCAATCTCATAATGAAGAGCTGGAACCTGTCATAGCCGCTAAGCGCATTGCACTGTTGAACTACAAGAAAGCTCCCAGCGATTTAACATCCACAGCACTTAAAGCAGCCAGAAGTACTGCACAAAGAACAGCTAGGCGTTGCGCAAACGACTACTGGCAACACCTATGCAGTCATATTCAGCTGGCCTCAGACACCGGAATCATCAGAGGAATGTATGATGGCATGAAGAGAGCTCTTGGGCCAACCATCAAGAAGATCGCCCCCCTCAAATCTAAATCGGGGGACATAATCACTGACCAACGCAAACAGATGGACCGCTGGGTTGAGCACTACCTAGAACTGTACTCCAGGGAGAATGCTGTCACTGAGACTGCCCTCAATGCAGCCCAGCCTCTACCAGTCATGGATGAGCTGGACATACAGGCAACCAAATCGGAACTCAGTGATGCCATTGATTCTCTAGCCAGCGGAAAAGCCCCTGGGAAGGACAGCATTACCCCTGAAATAATCAAGAGTGCCAAGCCTGCTATACTCTCAGCACTACATGAACTGCTATGCCTGTGCTGGGACGAGGGAGCAGTACCCCAGGACATGCGCGATGCCAACATCATCACCCTCTATAAAAACAAAGGTGACCGCGGTGACTGCAACAACTACCGTGGAGTCTCCCTGCTCAGCATAGTGGGGAAAGTCTTTGCTCGAGTCGCTCTGAACAGGCTCCAGAAGCTGGCCGAGCGCATCTACCCTGAGGCACAGTGTGGCTTTCGTGCAGAGAGATCGACCATTGACATGCTGTTCTCCCTTCGTCAGATACAGGAGAAATGCCGTGAACAACAGATGCCCCTCTACACTGCTTTCATTGATCTCACCAAAGCCTTTGACCTCGTCAGCAGACGTGGTCTCTTCAGACTACTAGAAAAGATCTGATGTCCACCAAAGCTACTAAGTATCATCACCTCATTCCATGACAATATGAAAGGCACAATTCAACATGGTGGCTCCTCATCAGAGCCCTTTCCTATCCTGAGTGGTGTGAAACAGGGCTGTGTTCTCGCACCCACACCTTTTGGGATTTTCTTCTCCCTGCTGCTTTCACATGCGTTCAAATCCTCTGAAGAAGGAATTTTCCTCCATACAAGATCAGGGGGCAGGTTGTTCAACCTTGCCCGTCTAAGAGCGAAGTCCAAAGTACGGAAAGTCCTCATCAGAGAACTCCTCTTTGCTGACGATGCTGCTTTAACATCTCACACTGAAGAGTGCCTGCAGAGTCTCATCGACAGGTTTGCGGCCGCCTGCAATAAATTTGGCCTAACCATCAGCCTCAAGAAAACGAACATCATGGGGCAGGACGTCAGAAATGCTCCATCCATCAATATTGGCGACCACGCTCTCGAAGTGGTTCAAGGGTTCACCTACCTAGGCTCAACTATCACCAGTAACCTGTCTCTAGATGCAGAAATCAACAAGCGCATGGGTAAGGCTTCCACTGCTATGTCCAGACTGGCCAAGAGAGTGTGGGAAAATGGCGCACTGACACGGAACACAAAAGTCCGAGTGTATCAGGCCTGTGTCCTCAGTACCTTGCTCTACGGCAGCGAGGCCTGGACAACGTATGCCAGCCAAGAGCGACGTCTCAATTCATTCCATCTTCGCTGCCTTCGGAGAATACTTGGCATCAGGTGGCAGGACTATATCTCCAACACAGAAGTCCTTGAAGCGGCCAACACCCCCAGCTTATACACACTACTGAGTCAGCGGCGCTTGAGATGGCTTGGCCATGTGAGCCGCATGGAAGATGGCAGGATCCCCAAAGACACATTGTACAGCGAGCTCGCCACTGGTATCAGACCCACCGGCCGTCCATGTCTCCGCTATAAAGACGTCTGCAAACGCGACATGAAATCGTGTGACATTGATCACAAGTCGTGGGAGTCAGTTGCCAGCATTCGCCAGAGCTGGCGGGCAGCCATAAAGACAGGGCTAAATTGTGGCGAGTCGAAGAGACTTAGTAGTTGGCAGGAAAAAAGACAGAGGCGCAAGGGGAGAGCCAACTGTGCAACAGCCCCGACAAACAAATTTCTCTGCAGCACCTGTGGAAGAGCCTGTCACTCCAGAATTGGCCTTTATAGCCACTCCAGGCGCTGCTTCACAAACCACTGACCACCTCCAGGCGCGTATCCATTGTCTCTCGAGATAAGGAGGCCCAAAAGAAAAAAAAAGAAAAGAATCTTGAGTTTGAAAATGCACCTACTTCACAACATGCCACCCTTCCAGCTAGATCCACGAAGCAACTGATTGCCCATCCCACCCAAATTGAGCAGTAAGCTGACCTCTGACCCCCACTGAGTACCTTACTATAACCCCTTCCTCCCCCATACAGAGCAGTATATCTGGTCTTGTGCCCCCACTAACCATCATTTGAAACCCCCTATTCAAGCAGGTCTTGGCACACATCTCCGCCTCCACTACTACACTGAGCAGCATGTCAGCCATTTCTCCTTCCCCTGCTAAACAGCAATATCTCTCCCTCGACTTAGGAGACCTGCTCACAGAGCAGGTTTTCAGGCAGTTCACCCTCCCACTGAGCAAATCTTGACGTCTTTCTCTTGGTGACCGTTGCTCCCACACACCCACCCCACTACAAAGCAGTATTGCTAAAGAGCAGATTAAAAAGCATGATCAATTTAAATCAAAGGTCTAAAGGGATCCCTGATAACACAAGTTATTTATTCTCTTTCTGAAACTAAAGATTTATGCTATTGTTTTAGATTAATTATGTTGTACCATTTGATATAATTTTCTTCTTCAATTCAAGATTAATTAAAGCTATGCTCTGGAAAACAATGTGTAAAGAAGCAAGAAAAGATTGCATTTACTTGACAGGGAGCTGGTAAATGAGCACTGTCACACAGATATCAAGGGGCGTTTTTCCAAACAATGATGTAAAGACAAGCATGAATTTTCGTAATGCAAAGAGGCAGGATTTCACAAACTGAATTTCAGATAAGAGAGAGTTGGAGTTGCAATTAGATGTGGGAGAGCATAAACAGCAGAAAACTAGTAGAAAATTAAAATATAACAATTATCAGATATAATGTCACTCTTGTTAGATCAGGAGTTTGGCTGTCTCTCAAATTCCATCGTATAATGCTGGCCGACAGTACTTCAAACATCTGAGCAGAAAAGCCAAGACAGCCACCAGGGGCATAAAGCATCTTGTTTTTTTTATTTGTTCATGGAATGTGGAATTGCTGACAAGGCCAGCATTTATTTCCCATCCCAAATTGCCATTGCAAAGGAGATGATGAGTAGCCTTCTTGAATTGCAACAGTCAGTGTGGTGAATGTATTTGGACAGTGCTGTTAGATAAAGAATTCCAACATTCTGACCCAGCAACAATGAAAGAACATTGATATATTTCCAAGTCAGGATGGTATGTGACATGTAATGGAAATTGCAGGTGATGAGATCCCCTTGGGCTTTTTTCAATTCATTCTTGGGATGTGAGCATCGCTGGAAGGCCAGCATTTATTGTCCATTCCTTAATGCCCTTGAAAAGGTGGTGGTGAGCTGCGTTATTGAACTGCTACAGTCCATTTGGTCTATAGGTGGGTACACCCACAGTGCTGTTAGGAACGGAGTTCCAGGCTTTTGAACCAGCAACATTGAAAGAACGGCAATATAGTTCCAAGTCAGGATATTGTGTGATTTGAAGGGAAACCTGCAGGTCTGCTGCCCTTATTCTTCTGGGTGGTAGAGGTCACAGGTTAGGAAGGCGCTGTTGAAGCAGCCTTGGTGAGTTGCTGCAGTGCATCTTGTTTCTGGTACACACTGCTGCCACTGTGTGCTGGTGGTGGAGGGAATTAACATTTAAGGTGTTGGATGGGGTGCCAGTCAAGCGGACTCCTTTGTCTTGAATGGTGTTAAACTTCTTGAGTGTTGTCAGAGCTGCACTCATCCAGGCAAGTGGAGCATATTCCATCACACTCTAAACTTGTGCCTCATAGATGGTGAACAGGCTTTGAGGAGTCAGGAGGTGAGTTACTCACTGCAGAATTCCCAGCCTCTGACCTGCTCTTATAGCTACAGTTTTTATGTGGCTGGTATAGTTTCCAGTCAATGGTAACCCTGAGGATGTTGATGGTGGAGGATTCAGCGATGGTAATGCCCTTGAATGCCAGAGGTGATAGTTAGATTCTCTCTTGTTGAAGATGTTCATTGAATAGCACTTGTGTAGCGGATTGGAAAACCACTAATGTGACGCCCCTATTCAAGAAAGGAGGGAGACAGAAAGGAGGAAACTACAGACCAGTTAGCTTAACATCGGTCATTGGGAAATTGTGAGAGTCCATTATTAAGGAAGAAATAGCAGGACATTAAGAAAAACATAATGCAATCATCAGCGAACATCCCAACTTCTGACCTTATAATGGAGGGAAGATCATTGATGAAGCAGCTGTAGATGGTTGGTCCTATGACACTGCCCTGAACAACACCTGCAGTGATGTCTGGGGGCTGAGATGATTGGTCTCCAACAACCAGAATCGTCTTCCTTTGTGCTAAGTATAATTAATAATATTATTAATTAGAGGCATAGAGTACAAGAGCAAGGGTGTTATGTTAAACTTGTATAAAATGCTGGTTCAGCCTCAACTGGAGTATTGTATCCAGTTCTGGGCATCGCACTTTAGGAAAGATGTGACGGCATTGGAGAGAGTACGGAAAAGATTCACGAGAATGGTTCCATAGATGAGGAACTTCATTTATGAAGATAGATTGGAGAAGTTGGGACTGTTTCGTTGGAAAAGGCTGAGAAGAGATTTGATAGAGGTATTCAAAATCATGAGGGATCTGGACAGAGTAGATAGGGAGAAACTGTTCCCACTCATGAAAGGATCGAGAACGAGAGGGCACAGATTTAAGGTAATTCGCAAAAGAAGCAATGGCGACAAAAGGAAAAACATTTTCACGCAGCGAGTAGTTAGGATCTGGAATGCACTGCTTGAGAGTGTGGTGGAGGCAGGTTCATTTCAGGTATTCAAAAGGGAATTAGACTGTTATCTGAAAAAGAAGAATGTGCAGGGTTACGGGGAGAAGGCAGGGAGAAGGCACTAGATGAATTGCTCATTCTGAGAGCAGGTGCAGACATGATGGGCCAAAAAGCCTCCTTCCAAGCTGTAACAATTCTGTGATTCTGTATGGCACCAACCAGTAGAGAGTTATCTCCCAATTCCCATTGACTTCAATTTTGCTGCACCCAAATGCTGCCTTAATGTCAGGGACAGTCACTCTCACCACACTTCGGGAATTCAGATCTTTTGTCCATGTTTGGACGAAGACTGTAATGAAGTCTGAAGCCAAGTGGCCTTGACAGAACCCAAACTGAGCAACAGTGAGCAGGTTATTGGTAAGTGCTACGTGATAGCACTGTCGATGACAACTTTTATCGCTTTGCTGATGATTGAGAGTAGACTGATGGGGCAGTAATTGGC
This sequence comes from Heterodontus francisci, assembly GCF_036365525.1. NCBI lineage: Eukaryota > Metazoa > Chordata > Chondrichthyes > Heterodontiformes > Heterodontidae > Heterodontus > Heterodontus francisci. Next base: position 72,008,595 of record NC_090382.1, on the reverse strand, counting down.
CGGATTGGATTTGTCCTGCATTTTGTGGAAGGACATACCTGTGCAATTTTCCACATTGTCAGATAGATCCCAGTGTTGTAGCTGTACTGGAACAGCTTGGCTAAGGGCACAGCTAGTTCTGCAGTACAAATCTTCCAAACTACAGCTGGGATGCTATCAGGACCCATAGTCTTTGCTGTATACAGTGCATTCAGTTATTTCTTGATATCATGTAGAGTCAGGCAAATTGTCTGAAAACTGGTATCTATGATGGTGGGGACCTCAGGGGAGGCTGAGATGGATCAGCACTTCTGGCTGAAAATGGTTGCAAACGCTTCAGCCTTTTCTTCTGCATTGATGTGCTGGGCTCCCCCATCATTGACGATAGGGATGTGTTTGGAGCCTCCTCCTCCATTTAGTTGTTTAATTATTCACCAGCATTCATGCTTTTGATGTGATACTTTGGTTGTGGGATCGCTTAACTCCCTCTATAGCATGCTGCTTTCGCTGTTTGGTATGCATGTAGTCCTGTGTTGTAGCTTCACCAGATTGGCACCTCATTTTTTGGTATGCCTGGTGCTGCTACTTTCATGATCTCCTGTACGCCTCGTTGAACCAGAGCTGGGCACCTAGCTTGATGGTAATAGTAGCATGAGGGATATGCCAGGTGTTATGACCATGGCAGGAGGAATGCACTGTCCCCAAGTCGAAAACAACCTCTGCTGGGTGATTATCCACAGACAGGTGCCTTCTAGTAAGACTTATTTACAAGACAAGTCCAGGAACCTTCTAATGATTTCTTTTTTTAAAAAAAACATAAAGTTCAGCATCTCTTCAAGATTCCAGATGAATCAATGTCCATAATTCAACTATAAGTCCTTGAAAACATATTTTACAAAAAAAATAAGCACTCGCATAGCACAGGACATGAGATTACAGATTGTAGTGGAATACAATTCTGCTGCTGCTGATGGCTCACAGCATCTCATGGATGACCAGTTTGAGCTGCTGAATCTATCCCATTTAGCACAGTGGTAATGCCAGACAACATGATGGAGGATGTTTTCACTGTGAAGACTGGGCTTTGTCTCCACAAAGTCAGTGTAATGGTCACTTCTATCAATACTGTCATGGATAGATGCATCTGTGGTAGGTTAGTGAGGATGAAGTCAAGTAGGTTTTTCCCTCATGTTCTCTCATCATCTGCCACTAACTCAGTCTGGCAGCTATGTCCTTCAGGACTAGGTCAGTAGTGGTGCTACTGAGCCATTCTTTATGATGGGCAGTAAAGTCCCCCATCCAGCGTACATTCTGTGCCCTTGCTACCCTCAGTTTCCCACACTTTTCCTACCTGGAGCACAACAGAGGCACTTGGGAGCTGGGAGCACCACAAATACAGCCCAGGGATCAGAGCGTGGCCTTTCCTACCTTGAGCAGAGCAGAGGCAGTCGGGGTCCGGGAGCATCATAAATACACCCCGGAGATCAGAGCGCGGCCTTACCTACCTGGAGCGGAGCAGAGGCAGTCGGGAGCCGGGGGCCTGGAGGCATTTCATCTGCTGGAGAAACTGAGTGAAAAAACAACTGTGACATCACACGAAACTAGTAAGTTGATTGGCTGGTAAGTGCTTTGTGTAAGGGACAGTGTGTTAATAGCTAGGTTAGGACACCAGAGTTAAGGTAGATCTATAAAAAGAACTAACAATTTTCAATAAAATAAATAAAATACAAAATAAATTCATAAAAGATAAAATAATTCAAATAAATACCTAAAAATCATATCTGTGTCATTAAGAAAAGTATAACTTTAGTTGTAGGAAGTACTAGCATTTAATAAGCACAGTAACTTCTACTATACATAGGAATTATTCTAAGTTAATTAAGAAAGTAATTAAAGTGAATTAACTAAATAGCATTAGTAGCAATGGCAGCACAAGTTTTATGTTGCAGCTGTGGTATGTGGGAGCTTTTGGATGCCAAAGCAATCCAGGGACAAACACATCTGCAGAAAGTGTAAGCAGCTAGAGGAATTCCGGATCAGAATTATTGATCTGGAAGCTGAACTGCAAACACTGCGCAACATAAGGGAGGGGGATAAATACCTGGACACTTTGTTCCGGAAGATGGTTAAACCTCTTAGAACAGGATCATCTGTTTTCATCAGCAGTGAGGGACAGCAGATGAGACCGTGACTGAGGCAGGTAATGGGACTGAGCAGACAATAGTGGAAGAGCCTCAGACTTTGCAATTGTAAAACAAGTTTGAGGTGCTCTCAACCTGTGTAGACAAAAGTGAGGTCTGCAAGGTGGATGAGCAGATTGGCCATGGCACTGTGGTACAGGAAGCCATTCAGTGGGAGAAGCAAAAAGGAATGTAGTGGTAGTATGGGATAGTATAGTGAGGGGGATTGACGCTGTTCTGTGCAGCCTAGAATGTAAGCCCAGAAGGCTATGTTGCCTACCCAGTGTCAGGGTTCGGGACATCTGCTCAGGGCTGGACAGGAACTTGGCATGGGAGGGGGAGCATCCAGTTATTGTGGTCCACGTAGGTACCAACGACATAGGTAGGACTAGGAAAGAGGTTCTGCTTAGACAGTATGAGGAGCTAGGCACCAAATTGAAGAGCAGAACCTCAAGGGTAATAATCTTTGGATTATTACCTGAGCCATGTGCCAATTGGCAGAGGGAATATAAGATTATTGAAATGAATTTGTGGCTCAAAGACTGGTGTGGGAGAAGTGGGTTTCAGTTCGTGGGGCACTGGCACCAGTGCTGGGGAAAGTGGGGGCTGTACCAATGGGATGGTCTGCTCCTGAACCATGCTGGGATCAGTGTTCTAGCAAACCATATAACTAGAGAAGTAGAGAGGGCTGTAAACTAAACAAGGGGGCTGAGGGATCAAGCTTGAGTAGATGTAACAAATCAAGGGGTAGAGTCAAGGAAGGAGAGCAGAATAGTAATATGGGAAATGAAGGTCAGAGAATGGCAGGAAGGGACAGAGAGAAAAAACCTAAGAACACACCAACAGTCGAGACTAGAGGTTACAAAGATAATAAAAAGACAAAACTAAAGGCTCTGTACCTGAATGCACATGACATTCATAACAAAGTAGACGAAATGATAGCGCACATTGAAGTAAGTAAATATGATCTGATCATCATTATGGAGACGTGGCTGCAGAATGACAAGGGTTGGATCCTGAATATTGAGGAGTATGTGACATTCGAGAAGAATAGGAAGCTAGGTAAATGTGGAGAGGAAGCACTCTTAATCAAGGATGGTATTGGTGCAATAGTTAGAGATGACCTTGGTTCAGGACATCAGGATGTAGAATCAGTTTGGGTGGAGATGAGGAATAGTAGGAGAAAGAGGTCACTAGTGGAAGTGGTCTACAGGCCTCTGAACAGTAATCACAATATAGAACAAAGTATACAAGAAGAAATATTGAGTGTTTGTGATAAAGGGACAGCAATAATCATGAGTGATTTGAATCTATATATAAACTGAAAAATCAGATTGGCAATAGTAGCCTGGATGAGGACTTCATAGAATGTTTTCAAGATAGTTTCTTAGAGCAGCATGTTCTGGAACCAACCAGAGAGTAGGTTATATTTGGTATTGTGTAATGTGACAGGATTAATGAATAACCTCAGAGTAAAGTCACCTCTAGGTAGCAGTGACCACAATATGATTGAATTTTACATCCAGTTTGAAAGAGACTAGTATTTTAAACTTGAATAAGGGCAACAATGTGAGCATGAAAGCTGAACTAGCTGAAGTGGATTGAGTTACTAGGCTTGGAGATAGATCAATACAGAAGCAGTGGTAGACATTTAAGGGGATATTTCAGAATACTCAGAATAAGTATATTGCTGCTATAAAGAAAAATTCTTAGGGGAGGACCCACCATCTGTGGTTAACTGAAGAAGTTAAGGAAAGCATAAAACTTAAGGAAATTGTGCAAAGATGGGTGACAGTTCAGATCATTGGTCAGAATATAAAGAATGGCAGAGAATGACTAAAAGGTTAATCAGGAGAAAGAAATTAGAGCATGAGAGGAAGCGAGCTAGAAATGTAAAACCAGATAGCAAGAGTTTCTACAGATACTTAAAAAGGAAAAGAGTTAGTAAAGTGAGTGTTGATCTTCTAGAGAGTGAGAATGGGAAGCTAATACTGGACCCCGAGCGGGAACTCACTTTACAAACTCACCAGACCCCGAGCGGGAAATCACTTTCCAAACTCACCGGAACTTGGTGGATGCAATGAATTTTGCTTCTGTCTTCACTATAGAGTATGCAAGAAACATTCCGGCAATAGCTGTAAATCGGGAGGTGGAAGGAAGAGTGGAACTTGGTGAAATTACAATCATCAGGGAAATGGTATTGACCAAACTGATGGAGCTGCAGACTGCCAAGTCCCCTGCTACTGATGGACTTCATCCTAGGGTCTTAAAAGAGGTGGCGAATGTGGTAGTAGATGCGTTGGTGTTAATTTTTCGAAATTTGCTAAATTCTGGAAAGGTTCCATCAGACTGGAAAGTAGCAAATATAACTCCTCTATTCAAGACGTGGGAAAGGTAGAAAACAAGTAACTATAGGCCAGTCAGCTTGATGTCTATCGTGGGGAAAGTGTTAGAATCGATCATTAAGAAGGTTGCAGCTGTGCACTTAGAAAAACTCAAGGTAATCAGGAATAGTCAGCATGGTTTTGTGAAAGGGAAATCATGTTTAACCAATTTGTTGGAGTACTTTAAAGGAGTGACATATGCTGTGGATAAAGGGGAGCCTGTTGACATACTGTACTTGGATGTCCAGAAGGCATTTGACAAGGTGCCACATAAAAGGTTATTGCACAAAGCAGGAGCTCATGGTGTAGGGGGTGACATATTAGCATGGATAGAAGATTGGCTTGCTGGCAGAAAACAGAGAGTAGACATAAATGGGTCCTTTTCTGATTGACAGGATGTGATAAGTGGAGTCCCGCAAGGGTCTGTGCTGGGGGCTCAACTTATTACAATTTATAGCAATGACTTAGATGAGGGGAGGGATGGCATGGTAGCTAAATCTGCAAATGACACAAAGATAGGTAGGAAAGTATGTTGTGAAGAGGACATAAGACCGATATATATATATATATATATTGAGTGAGTGGGCAAAAATCTGGCAGATGAAGTATAATGTGGGAAAATATGAAGTGGTTCACTTGGCAGGAAGAATAAAAAAGCAGAGTATTACTTAAACAGAGAATGACTGCACAGTTCTGAGGTGCAGAAGGATCTAGGTGTTTGAGTGCAGGAATCACAAAACATTAGTATGCAGGAACAGCAGGTAATAAAGAAGACTAATTGAATGCTATCCTTTATTAGTAGAGGAATTGAAAATAAAAGTAAGGATGTTATGCTTCAGTTATACAGGGCATTGGTGAGACTGTATCTCGAATATTGTGTGCAGTTTTGGTCTCCTTATTTAAGGAAGGGTGGAAATGCATTGGAGGCAGTTCAGAGGAGGTTTACTAAATTGATACTGTTACGCCCAAAGCAGGAATAATGCACTGTTAATTCAGTCCCACTACTCCACAGGTCACAGCATAATAGTAAAATTTCCCACCTACCGGAAATTAGCCAAATTAAACACTTTATTTATCCCCCAGAATAAAGCATGCCAAACCAAGTTTCTTTAAACAACAACAAAATTAATTTTTTATTTAAAAAAAGTTCTAAACAGTAATGAGATAAATCTATATGTATGAAAAGATTTTATAAGTCCTTAATTTTACTAAACCTCATGCACACACACACATTCAAAACCAATGGTTTACTGGTTTTAAAATGATGTTTTAAATTAGAACTGTTCTTAGGAATAATAAAATAACTAGGTAACTTCTGGTATGATATTTCCAGATTAGTGAGGTGTCTCAGAGTCGAATAATCAGATGCCACTCGATGTCTCTCCAGGTGAGATTAATGAACAGTCTGTGATGGGTAGGTGCTCAAGGCAATTCATCTGCAGCAGGCATCACACAGATCTTTCAGCAAAAGGTGTAGCAACAGGTCTACTTAAATTTTAAAGTAGCAGTCTAACAGTAAAAGCTTTCTTGAGATTTCAGGATCTTCCAAAAACAACAAGGAGTAACAGGACTCACTCTTCAGGCTAAGATTTTCCAGAGACTGGAGACAATAGGAATTTTACTACCTTCAACAATATAGGCTTCCTTTCAGTAAAGGAGCCTTTCTCCACAGAGAGGAGCAACTCCTCTTCCTCTGAGGCTTTTCTTATCCAAGGGTTTTTTCTCTCTCCAGGGGTCTTTTCTCTCTCCAGGCAGAGCACAGCCCCAACTCAAATGTAAAATTCTGTTTTTAACAAGAGAGACAAGCATTCCGTTCAGGGAGAGTTCTTTTTCTGGTCTGCAAACCCAGGTCTCCAACAGCAACTGACTTCTCAACCCAAAAGCGAAACTAAAAACTTTTAACAACTTAGTCACAAGACAGGCGTAAAATCTTTCTGGCTGCTTGGATACAAGTTTTACAGCCTACATTCAAACACCAGGTCTCAGCAGTCACTGTTCACAGAAATTCCTTTTCCTCAGTCTTAAACGTACAAAGACCTCTTAATTTTTTTCAAAAACTAAACTCTCGTGACACCTCCACCTTTGGTGAAATGAAACACCATTCTTGAATGCACTTCATTATAATGTAAAACAGAAATTGAAAAATTTTTTTTTACATATTTTCGTATTCATGCCTCCATTCACTCCACTGGTAATTAACACAATTTTTCTTTGTACTATTGTTACTCATGTAACTCAACAAGGTTAAGCTCGTGACAAAGCATCGGCGATAACACTTTTTTTCCTGGAATGTGTACAATCTTCAACTGATAAGGCTGTAGCAATAAATTCCATCAGAATAGGGCAGCACAGTGGCGCAGTGATTAGCACAGCAGCCTCATAGCTCCAGCGACCCGGGTTCGATTCTGGGTACTGCCTGTGTGGAGTTTGCAAGTTCTCCCTGTGTCTGTGTGGGTTTCTGCCGGGTGCTCCGGTTTCCTCCCACCTCCAAAAGACTTGCAGGTTGATAGGTAAATTGGCCATTGTAAATTGCCCCTAGTGTAGGTAGGTGGTAGGAGAATGGTGGGGATGTGGTAGAGAATATGGGGTTAGTGTAGGGTTAGTATAAATGGGTGGTTGTTGGTCGGCACAGACTTGGTGGGCTGAAGGGCCTGTTTCAGTGCTGTATCTCTAACTAAAATTCTGGCATTTTGGTTTATAAATCTTTTCATAAAGGTTGTTTCCATTAGCCAACTGCAACCTTCCAAACATAGTCTCCCAGATGTTTCATGCTTTCCTTCCAAATGTCCCTATAGACCATCACCTCAGCAAGGTGAACTGCACAGATAGGAACACTGGCTACCACTGAATCTCTGAAAAGTTGCTGTGGCATTTTTTAGCCCGAATGGGATCACTCGGCACTGATAAAGACAGTCGGGTGTGACAATAGCTGATATTTCTTTAGCTCGAGGTGTCAAAGGAACTTGGCAGTATCCCTTTAACAAATCTATCTTGGTAAGAAACATAACACTGCCCACTCTGTCAATACAGTCTTCTAAGCGAGGAATTGGGTAGGAGACTGCCTTCATTACCGCATTGATTTTTCTGTAGTCTATGCAAAGTCGGGTTGACCCATTAGGTTTAGGCACTAATACTATTGGTGAACTCCAGCTGCTTTCCTTTGTTCTAAGAATCTGGCTTTGATGAGTTTTAGAGGACCTCTTACTTCTTGCCCATGAACCAATTCAAAAGGACTAAAACTTGTAGCCTCATTTGGTGAATCTCTCGTGGCAAATAAAAGAAGATCTAGTCTTTTATCCCAGTCATGCGGATATTCGTGACAATATGCTCTAATCATTGTTTTGAGAGTTTGATGGTACCTCTCTAAAGCTCCCTGTGTCTGTGCATGATATGCTGAAGATTTTAACTGTTTGATACCCAAATTACCCATGACTTCTTAAAATATAAGCAAAATACTGCAAATGCTGCAAATCTGAGATAAAAATAAGAAATGCTGGAAATACTCAGCAGGTCTGGCAGCATCGGTGGAGAGAGAAGCAGAGTTAACATTTCATGTCAGTGACCTTTCTGATGAAGGGTCACTGACCTGAAACATTAACTCTATTTCTTAAAGTATCTTAGGCATGAAATTAGAATCTTGATCTGATTGAACTTCAAGTCGTAATCCATATCTTGTAAAGAATCTACTATCTACTACTACTTTAGCAGTAATTATCCTCAAAAGGAATGGCCTCCGAAAATCGAGTAGCCATATCCACGAGAGTAAGTATATATTGCTTTGTGTAACCCAACAAGTCCCATGGGTTTACCTCTCAACTTCCAGCATTCTAAATGAAGATGCCCCATCTCGTGGCAATGGTAACACTTCGGCTTACGGACCTCACTTCGACCCTCAGCACCATCCTTTCTGGCCTGAGGAGGGGATCCTGGGGCATTCCCAGCTGTTCCTTCTTGTCCCTGGCTACTTACCGTCCTTTCACTCTCCCACCTTCTATCCTTCTCGGGTTTGTGGGGGTGATGGACAAAAGATTTTGGCTTATTTACAAGCTCAAAGTCATCAGCAATTTCCACTGCTTCCCTGGCTTTTAAAACTTTCAGGTTATCTACATGAGTACTCATTACTGGAGGAATTGAATTTTTAAACTCTTCCAAGAGAATCATTTCACTAACATCTTCATCCTTGGCATCCATCTTTAATGCCTGTATACAACAATCAAAATTAATTTGTTTTACCCTCTTAAATTCTACATACGTCTGCCCAGCCAATCTCTGTAAGTTCCGAAACATCTTACGGTAAGCTTCAGGGACTAACTCATACGCAGCGAGAATGGCCTTTTTGCCATCTCATAATCTGCAGAAGCCTGTTCAGGAAGCATGGCATAAACTTCATGAGCTCTGCTGATCAACCTGTTTTACATAAGCAGTGTCCTGCTTTCCTTCAGCCATTTCATTTGTTTGGCTATTTTTTGAACAGAAATGAAAATGCCTCTACGTCCCGTTCCTCAAACTTCGAGAGAGATTGTATAAGTGATTACTGACAACGCAGCCGGCAGCTTATGTCATCCGACTACGCCAATCTGCACACATGTGCAGATTGGCCCCTACCTTCTGCGTATGCGCTGCATTCCGCAGTGCCAGGACTGGTTGGCGCATGCGCAGATGATGTCATCACGTAACGCGGGCAGATGGGTTGGCGCATGCGCAGATGACATCATCGCGTAATGCTGGCAGATGGTTTTTCTAGATTTTAGATTTAGAGATACAGCACTGAAACAGGCCCTTCGGCCCACCGAGTCTGTGCCGACCATTAACCACCCATTTATACTAATCCTACACTAATCCCATATTCCTACCACATCCTCACCCGTCCCTATATTCCCCTACCACCTACCTATACTAGGGGCAATTTATAATGGCCAATTTACCTATCAACCTGCAAGTCTTTTGGCTGTGGGAGGAAACTGGAGCACCCGGAGGAAACCCACGCAGACACAGGGAGAACTTGCAAACTCCACACAGGCAGTACCCAGAATTGAACCTGGGTCGCTGGAGCTGTGAGGTTGCGGTGCTAACCACTGCGTCACTGTGCCACCCCTCTGGTGGGGGGATCCAGGCCGGAGAGAGCAGAGATGGGGGGAGAGGGGGTCTGAGGAGCTGGGAGAGGGGGTCTGGGGAGCGGGGAGAGAGCAGGTGTGGTGAGAGCACGGCCGAAGACCTTGCTGGTGGCGGGTGTGCTCTCCTCCTTCCCCCCGCCGCCCACTCCCGACCCCTACCGCCTGCCCGCTCGCTCACAGCCGCCTCCTGCTCACAGCCCCCGGCCCGCTCACTCACCCCCCTCCCCCCGCGACCGCTGGCTCACCCGCCCGCCCGTTCGCTCCCTCCCCTCCCCGGCCCGCTCGCTCCCTCCCCCCCCACCCCGCCCGCTCCCTCCTTCCTCCCCTCCCCCTCTCCCCAGCCTACTCAGTCCCTCCCCCCCACAGCCCGCTCGCTCCTCCCCACCTCCCTGGCCCGCTCGCTCCCTCCCCTCCCCGGCCCGCTCACTCCCTCCCCTCCAGCCATTGTGTGCTGCCATGTGTTTAGGTTGCCATTGTGTGATTATTTGAGCAGCGCCATCTTAAATCCTGGCAGCTGCCTGATGTTGCAGACTGTGACGTTTTGGTGGCACAGGCTGCATTTGCGCTTGTGCCATTGCAGCGCCACCTAGTGGTGGCGTTGTCAGCAAACGCAGCCTAAATTTGAACAGTTTTTCCCTGGGTCCTGGGCTGGATTCAGATTCTTCCTGACCAGAATTTTCCCTTGATTTAAGACCACCCCTTTGTCTTATTTCCATCTCTTTAATTCGAAATCTCTTGCTTCTCGTTCACTTTCTCTGTGAAATTTCTCTCTCTTTCTCCCTTTCCTGTATTTTCAATGCAAGTTTTCTTAGTTCTTTTTCAGATTCAAATGTTCTTAATTCTATTTCTTTTTCTTTCTCCTGTTGAAGCCTAAGTTTTTACATTTCTAACCGAATCTTAGCCAATTCCACTGCATCACCCTCTGACTTACTATCTTCTTGTTCCTCTTCTTCTTCTGCTTCTTCTTCTTCTTGTATTTTTAAATGTTGGGCTATTACATCAAATATCTCTGCTTTTTTAGCACCTGATTTCTATTCCAACCCCAATTTTGCCACCAATTCTATCAATTTAACCTTGGTTAAAGTTTTCAAGTCACTGCAGAACACATTCTCCTTTCTCAGAAAACCTGCTGCAACTGTTAATGCCATTCTGATGATATGGCCTTTACCCTATTATACAAGAAAATGGTTCCTTTTAATTTTTTCTCTTTCAAATTATTGCTCCCCATATAATTAACATAGTTAGTGTTGGATTTGAATCCCACAATAGCCCCCAATTAATATGTGACCACCAAGGCAGGAGTAATGCACTGTTAATTCAGTCCCACTAATCCACAGGTCACAGCATATTAGCAAAGTTTCCCCCCTACCAGAAATTAGCCAGATTAAACACTTTATTTATCCCAGTTACGAACAGGTGAGAAAGGGGTCTAGGGGTTCCCTCTCAGCCTTTGCCTGGTTTAACCGTAACAAGGTTTAATTTTAAAACACTGTTTTAGCTCCCCCTTAGTGAATCCTTGTTCACTGCTCCAAATGTAAGGCAAAGAAATCAAACAGGTTTCTTTAGATTTAAACAAGAAATATAGAAGTTTATTAATCTGAAACTGTAATCTGATTAATGACTACGAATATGTGACGCGACCACGTTAGCATGCATACGCGATAAACACACACACAGATCTTCTTCTTTCTTCTTCTTCTTTGGCCTCCGTGTCTCGAGAGACAATGGGTATGCGCCTGCAGGTGGTCAGTGGATTGTGAAGCAGCGCCTGGAGTGGCTATAAAGGCCAATTCTAGAGTGACAGACTCTTCCACAGGTGCTACAGATAAAATTGGTTCCGGGGCTGTTACACAGTTGGCTCTCCCCTTGCGCTTCTGTCTTTTTTCCTGCCAACTGCTTAGTCTCTTCGACTCGCCACACTTTAGCCCCACCTTTATGGCTGCCCGCCAGCTCTGGCGATCGTTGGCAAGTAACTCCCATGACTTGTGATCAATGTCACAGGACTTCATGTCACGTTTGCAGACATTTTTAAAGCGAAGACATGGACGGCCGGTGGGTCTGATACCCGTGGCGAACTCGCTGTACAATGTGTCCTTGGGGATCCTGCCATCTTCCAGGCGGCTCACATGGCCAAGGCATCTCAAGGGCCGCTGGCTCAGTAGGGTGTATATGCTGGGGATGTTGGCCGCCTCGAGGACTTCTGTGTTGGAGATACAGTCCTGCCACCTGATGCCAAGGGTTCTGCAAACCCAGGTCTCCAATAGCAACTGGCTTCTCAACCCAAAAGTGAAACTAAAAACTTTTAACAACTTAGTCACAGGACAGTCATAAAATCTTTCTGACTGCTTGGATACAAGTTTTACAGCCTACAGTTCAAACACCAGGTCTCAGAAGTCACTGTTTACAGAAAGCCATTTCTCTCAGTCTTAAAGGCACACAGACCTCTTTTTTTAAAAACAAAACTCTCGTGATGATACCTGGAATGAGCGGGTTGTCTTATGAGGAAAGGTTGGACAGACTAGGCTTGCTTTCACTGAAGTTTAGAAGAGTGAGGGGAGACTTGATTGAACTTTATAAGATCGTGAACAGTCTTGACAAGGTGGATCTTGAAATGATGTTTCCTCTTGTGGATGAGTCCAGAACTAGGGGACGCTGTTTAAAAATTGGGGGTCGCCCTTTTAGGACAGAGATGAGGAGAATGTTTTTCTCTCAGAGGGTTGTGCGACTTTGGAATTCTCTGCCTCAGAAGGTGGTGGAGGCGGGGTCATTGAATATTTTTAAGGCAGAAGTAGATAAATTCTTGCTAGGCAGGGGAATCAAGGGTTATCAGGGGTAGATGGGAGTGTGGAATTTGAAACAGAAACAGATCAGCCATGATCTTATTGAATGGTGGAGCAGGCTCGAGGGGCTGAATGGCCTACTTCTGTTCCTAATTCATATGTTCGTAGTGCCTCTTCCAAGTGATGTTCAACATGGAGGAATACTGATTCATCAGTTGAAGAAGGGAGGTAGGTGGCAATCAGTCTGGGGTTTCCTTGCCTGTTATTGGCCTGATGCCATGATTCTTCATTGGGTCCAAAGTCAATGTTGAGGACTCCCAGGGTCACTCCCTCCCAACTGTATACCACTGTTCTGCCAGTGGAATGTTGGATGAAACATGTGATTCAATGAGTATGACTATGTCAGGCTGTTGCTTTGGGATAAATTTTCCAATTTTGACACAAGATGTTAGTGAGGAGGACTTTACAGGGTCAACTGGACTGAATGTGCCTTTGACATTTCCAGTGCCTAGGTCTTTGCTGGGTGATCAATCCAGTTTTATTCATATTGTTTCTTGCAGTAATTGAATACAACTAAGGGTCTTCTCAAGCCATTTCAGAGGGAATTAAGAGTCAACCACATTGCTGTGAGTCTGGACTCACATATAGGCCAGACCAGGTAAGAAGAGCAGATTTCCTTCCTGAAAAAACATTAGTAAACCAGATGGGTTTTTAGGACAATTTCATGGTTACTCTTATTAGCTTTTACTTCAGATTTTTATTTAATTAAGTAAATTTAAATTTCCTAGCTGCCATGAAGGGATATAAACTCATGTCCCCAGATCATTAGTTGAGGCCTCTACATTGCCAGTCCAGTAACACAATCATTATGCTACCATACCATACCCCTAGGGCAGCCTTCTCCTCTTTGCAAGATTTTCCGTGTTTTCCTCTCAATCTGCTATTCTGCTGTAACCATTTACACCTTTGCTGCATCCATCTTTTATATCATCTTTTATGTACTTTTCTCATTATCCCATTTTTGCCTTTCACTATATTCTCATTTGCCATTTAATCACTCCTGCCTGCACCCTAACCCAGACCATTCCATTTTGTTCCTTTCCTTCCCTGTTTTTCTCTGGATCTGTACTTGCTTAAAAGCTGTTCCTCTTCCAGTGCTGATGAAAGGTCATCCATCTGGAACATTTGGGCTTGATTTTAACTCTGTGCAAGTGGTGGATTTTGAATGAGTTAAAATCTCGCCCATTAACTCTGTTTCTCTCACCTCAAATGCTGTCTGACCTGCTGAGTGTTTCCAGTATTTTCTGTTTTTATTTCAGTCATTTTCATTTTTGGAGAGAAAATTCTAACTTGCCTGTAAATTAATATTTTTTAAGCATTTTCTCCAGCAGTGCTATAATGTGAGATTGTATTTGTGAAGGTACATTTTACCAATGCATTATCATGGACTGAAAATGTATCAACCTATGAAATTATCCTGTTTTGCACACAGAAGATTGTGTGGATAAGCTGCAAAACATCACAATTCAAATCTGGCCTAAATTTGTTTATTATTTAATAAATATATGTTAATGCTATGGATATTCATGGTATATGGGGCAGTATTTTAGTTATAATGTCAACACTGGGTGTTCTTGCTGATAAGAATTTCTTTAGCAATCAAATATAATGAAATCTGTACCCAGAATCCTCTTAATTCGTATAAACATAGTATATCTTGTATTTTATTTAGGAATGGAGAACTTGGCCGTAAGTAAGCAAGCTACTGATAGTAGAATCTGTCTTTAACTTCAAATAGAGTCCAGAAATAGGTAATTCAAATCTTACAAAATCACAGCTGAAATAAAATCTGGTGATATTGGGTTAGGATTCAATGGGGGAGAACTGGACCTCGAACCTCCCGATTTTTTGGAGAGGACATATTTCAGGTTGCAATCTCTCATGTTGGATCCACCCCAGAAGTGTGTCAGCTATCAAAATGGAAGCCCGCAACTTCCAAGTGTTCAGGGCACTTGCTTTAAACAATTGTTAGGCTTGAATACGTAAATCAAGGTCCTGACAGTACCATCATTAACAGTTCATTCAGGTAATCAGTAGTGTAAACAGCAGTTCTCAAATGTGTTGGCAACAAAAAGGTAAGTGAACTTTTTTATAGTTTAATTTCAGTGGAGCAAGGAGGAGCAGGAAAGCTTGTCCTAGCTCCAGAATAGTATCACAGGAGCCTGTGAAATGATTTTAGTTGCCAATATTGGAACAAAGTAAATAATAGTCAACTATTTCATGAAGAAGGGGATAAATGCTATGCCTCTAAATTCTGTCCTTTGTCCCTATAGTTTCTACAGGCCATGCATTATGTTCGGTGAAGATATTGGGCATGGATACCGCTTCAAGGTCTCAGCCAGTACTGCTTACAGGTATATGAATGAGCCAAGGATGAAACTTTCTCCTTACGGATTTTCTCTCCATAGAGTCCAAAAGCTGTGAATTTTACAGAACAACAATTCAAACAAAAAGCTAAAAGGATCATTTAACTCATGCAATGCCTAATCCCTCTAAATATTTTTCATAAGCCCATATTCTTACAAAGGTACAAAATGTTAATTTGGCATAGGGCAATTAATTTGTTCACCTGTGTAAGTGGAATGTTTCTTGAAAACAACTCCCACTTCATGTCCATTTCCATCACTACTTTCTAATGCAATTATTTCTTTGGTGCTGTTTTGAAAGTTATTAAACAACTACTGTATTTCATTCCAGCTCCTCACTGTGAATTTTCAAGTTCACATTGATTATGATAGTTTTTTAAACTCATTTTCAGGATGTGAGCATCACCGGCAAGGCCAAGATTTATTGTCCATCCCAAGATTCCCTTCAGAAGATGGTAGTGAACCATCTTCTTGAACCACTGCAGTCCAGATGGTGAAAGTATCCCCACATTGCTCTAATGTCGGGAATTCTAGGTTTTGATCTAGAGATGATGAAAGAATGGCAACATTTGTCCAAGTTGGACTGGTGTGTAATTCGAAGAGAAACTTGGAGGTGGTGATCTTCCCATGCATCTGCTGCCACTTCTAGGTGAATGAAGTTGTAGCTTTGGGAACTGCTTTGAAGATTTTGTGACTTGCTGCAGTGTATTTTGTAGAGTATATTCTGTAGCCACATATGCTGATGGTGGAAGGAGTGGATGTTTAAACTGGTAGATGGAATATTATACAAGCAGTCAACTCCAGGATGGTGTTGAGCTTCTTGAATGTTGTTGCAGCTGCATCCATCTAGGCAATGGAAGAGTGTTCCAGCACATTCCTGACATGTACCTAGTAGATGGCGGGCAGGCTTTGGGAGTCAGGAGGTGGGTCATTTGGTGAAGAATACATAGCAGCTGACTGACTGTAGTAGCCACTGCATTTTTGTGGCTGGTTCAGTTGAGTTTCTGGTCAATGGTGACCCCAAGCTGTTGATGGTGGAGGATTTGGTAGTGGTAATGCCATTGAATGTCAAGAGGAGGTAGTTAGGCTCTGTCTTGTTGGAAATGGTCATTGCTTGTCAATTCTGTGGTATGATTTTTTTTTATTCCCGATGTGGTCATCGCTGGCAAGGCCAGCATTTGTTGCCCATCCCTAATTGCCCCTGACAACTGAGTGGCTTGCTAAGCCATTTCAGAGGGCAGCTAAGAGTCAACCACATTGCTGTGGGTCTGGAGTCACATGTAGGCCAGACCAGGTAAAGACGGCAGAATTCCTTACTTGCAACTTGTCAGCTCAAGTCTGGAAGTTGTCCAGATTTTATTACATAAGACATAAACTGCTTTATTATCTGAGGAATTATAAATGGCACTGAACACTGTGCAAAAATCAGCCAACAGCCCCACTTCTGACCTTATGATGGCAGGAAGGTCATTGAGTGTCAGTCGTAGCTCAGTTGGTGGCATTTTCACCTCTGAATCAGAAAGTTATGAGTTTAAATCCCACTCCAGGTGCTGTCTGTTGGATGAGGTATTAAACTGAGACCCTGTCTTCTCTGTCAGATAGATATAAAAGATCCCGTGGCACTATTTCGAAGCAGTGCATGGGAGTTATCCCTGGTGTCCTGGCCAATATTTATCCTTCAAAAATGTCACAAAAAACAATTATCAAGTCATTATCACATTGCTGTTTATAGCAGCTTGCTGTGCACAAATTGGCTGTGCATTTCCTACATTATAACAGTGACTGCACTTCATAAGTGCTTCATAGACTGCAAAGTGCTTTGAAATGTCCTGTGGTTATGAAAGGTGCTATACAGATGCAAGTCTTTCTATTGAAGTACTGTGTACAGTATTGGTCTCCTTATTTAAGGAAGGATGTAAAAGCAATGGAAGCAGTACAGAGAAGGTTTACTAGACTAATGTCTGGAATGAGCAGGTTGTCTTATGAAGAAAGATTGGACAGGCTCGGTTTGTATCCGCTGGAGTTTAGAAGAGTAAGAGGCAGCTTGATTGAAACATATAAAATTCTGAGGGGTCTTGAGAGGGTGGATGTGGATAGGATGTTTCCTCTTATGGGAGAATCTAGAACTAGGGGTCACAGTTTAAAAATAAGGGGTCGCCCATTTAAGACAAAGATGAGGAGAATTTTTTTCTCTGAGAGTTGTGAGTCTTTGGAACTTTGTTCCTCAAAATGTGGTGGAAATAGAGTCTTTGAATATTTTTAAGGCAGAGGTAGATAGATTCTTGATAAGCAAGGGGGTGAAAGCTTATTGGGGTAGGCGGGAATGTGGAGTTGAGGTAACTATCAGATCAGCCATTTGATACATCGGTTAAATGACTTGTTAGCTGTTTGACAAGTTTTAAAAGAAGTCCATTATAGGTGCTTCATAATGTTCTGCGCAGGGGAAACAAATTCCCAGAATGGACCCTAAAAAAGGAGTTTGGCCCCTTATTAAAATACACAAGCAGCTGACATCAGGGTCACCACTACAGCATTTGAACCAATATAATATTGGACATGTTTCCTACGCTGCCAGGCATGCGAGGTTGGTCCTCTAAATTGGACCTCTGTGTGCCCATTTTCTGCCCGAAAACAACCTCAACTAGCACCAATTTCACCCTCACTTAATCCAAGTGAAATTAATCCATTGTTCATGACAGTAGATGTTTAAACTATATAGCTGAAAGCTACTGTCAAATGTTTGATTTAAGGTTTTCATTTCATACTTCAATGATACTTTGAATTGTTGTCTGGACTTTTTTATGTGAAAAACCTGTCAAGAATATATTATCATTGTTAGCTGCCAATGGAAGCTCCCAGTTCAGCTCTAAATTCATGTGGGATTAGACAATTCTTGAATGCTAATTGTGCCAGAGAGTTGGAACTTTATAATGCAAGCATCCCACGTTCCCTCATGTATCACTGGAGACATCATTTACTGATGAAATATGTAGTTAAGATGGAAAAACAAGGTCGTTTTGAGGCAAAATGATCAATATCTGCTTTCGCAGAATCACAGAATTGTTACAGTGCAGAAGATGGCCATTGAGCCCATCGTGTCTGCACCAGCTCTCCAAATGAGCAATTCACTTAATGTCATTCCCCTGCCTTCTCCCCGTAACCCTGCACATTCTTACTTTTCAGATAACAGTTTAATTCCTTTTTGAGTACCTCAATTGAACCTGCCTCCATCATGCTCTCAGGCAGTGCATTCCAGATCCTAACCACTAGCTGCATGAAAAAGTTTTTCCTCATGTCGCTTTTGCTTCCTTTGCCAATCACTTTAAATCTGTGCCCTCTTGTTCTCGATCCTTTCGTGAATGGGAACAGTTTTTCCCTATCCACTCTGTCCTGATCCCTCATGGTTTTGAATACCTCTATCAAATCTCCTCTCAGCCTTCTCTTCTCCAAGGAAAAGAGTCCCAATTTCTCCAATCTATCTTCATAACTGAAGTTCCTCATCCCTAAAACCATTCTTGTGAATCTTTTCTGTACTCTCTCCAATGCCTTCACATCATTCCTAAAGTGCGGCACCCAGAACTAGACGCAATAACTCTGGAAATAAAATTCAGTACCAGGAATTTCTAAAAATCAAAACCTTAACTTGAAATACAATCATTCAACACTATTTCATTTTCAACCGTATTGTTTGAACACCTACTGTCCTGTCGATTAAACACATTTGGCTTCAATATTCCATGTTGCAGATTCAAACATTCACTAAGTCAGAATATTAAAAACTTTGTGTTGTCTTTCAGGCTTGAGGCCAGGTATCATTTCATTCATGAGATGGAGATTTTATTTATAACCATGGCCCCAATTTTCCTCAGGGTTTCTGCTGGATTCTGACCATAACTCTGCTGGGAGTCTAACAGAACCTACAGGGAGGAGCAATGGCTCAGTTGCGCCCGGTCCTAGCCAATTCTGGGATTTTCTAGGCAGCTTTGTAAAAGAAGAAACTTTTGCCCATCTCCTATAAGGCCAAAAATGACAGGGGGAAGCTATGGGGTTGGATCCAGGATCGGGCTGTGAGCTCCTCTTATCCCACCTCAGTTGGGGCTGGGCAGAATACTCCCAGTGTGATGAGGCCTCTAGATGGGCACAAATAAAGGCTGAATTGGGAACTATGGAGTTTGGGACCCTGGATAGCCTCCCAATGTGACAGATTTTTTAGCAACATGGGACAGGCGAGTGCTGGAGATGCATTCTCCGGTCTCATGTAAATTAGATGTCTTCCTGCATACCCTACAAACACCGGCAATGTCATTGCTGGAGGTCAGTGACGGGCATAACTGCCAGGATCATGGCCCATGTATTTTCAGTGGCCACCTAGCAAAATAAACTCACTATAGTTATTTAGTAAAATTTCTGCTAAAATGCCTCTGTTGCAGATGGTGGGGAGATGACTAACATAGCTTGGGATATTTTCAGTAAGGTCTTGCGCCAGACTAGCAAAGTTAGTCTTGGAACGATGGTGACTCTATCCTCCATAACCACTAGAGGTTTCTGTTTCAGCCATGTTCCAATGTGAATAGAAGGCCAGTGGGGAATTAATAACGGATAATAAGGAGATGGCAGATGAATTGAACAGGTATTTTGCATCGGTATTCACTATTGAGGATACAAGTAACATCCCAGTATTAGCTGTAAGTCAGGAAATGGAAGGGAGGAAGGAACTCAAGAAAATTACAATCATCAGGGAGGTGGTACTGAACAAATTGTTGGAGCTGTGGGCTGACAAGTCCCTGGGTTCTGATGGACTTCATCCTAGGGTGTTAAAAGAAATGGCAAGTGAGATAGTTGATGTGTTAGTCTTAATTTTCAAAAATTCCCTAGATTCGGGGAAGGTTCCTTTAGATTGGAAAATAGCAAATGTAACTCCTTTATTCAAGAAGGGAAGAAGACAGAAAGCAGGAAACTACAAGCCAGTTAGCTTAACATCTGTCTTAGGGAAAATGTTAGAAGCTATTATTAAAGACGTTATAGCAGGGCATTTAGAAAAATTCAAGGTAATCAGGCAGAGTCAACATAGTTTTGTGAAAGGGAAATCATGTTTAACCTATTTATTGGAGTTCTTTGAGGGAGTTACATGTGCTGTGGGTAAAGGGGAACCAGTGGATGTATTGTGCTTAGATTTCCAGAAGGCATTTGATAAGGTGCCACATCAAAGGTTATTGCAGAAAATAAAAGTTCATGGTGTAGGGGATAACATGTTGGCATGGACAGAAGATTGGCTGGCTAACAGGAAACAGAGAGTAGGCACAAATGCGTCATTTTCTGGTTGGCAACATGTAATGAGTGGTGTGCCACAGGGATCTGTGCTGGGGCCTCAACTTTTTACAATTTATATAAATGACTTAGATGAAGGGACCAAAGGTATGATTGCTAAATTTGCAGATGTCACAAAGATAGGTAGGAAAGTAAGTTGTGAAGAGGACATAAGGGGGCTACAAAGGGATATAGATAGGTTAAGTAAATGGGTAAAGACCTGAAAAATTGAGTATAATGTGGCAAAGTATGAAATCGTCCACTTTGGCAGGAAGAATAAAAAAGAAGCATATTATCTAAATGGTGGGAGATTGCAGAGCTCTGAGATGCAGAGGGATGTGGGTGTCTTAGTGCATGAATCACAAAGGGTAGTATGCAGGTACTGCATGTAATTAGGAAAGCTAATAGAATGTTATTGTTTATTGTGAGGGGAATTGAATACAAAAGTAGGGAGGTTATGCTTCAGCTATACAGGGCATTGGTGAGACCACATCTGGAGTACTGTGTACAGTATTGGTCTCCTTATTTAAGGAAGGATGTAAATGCGTTGGAGGCAGTACAGAGAAGGTTTACTAGACTAATGCCTGGAATGGGCGGGCTGTCTACGAGGAAAGATTGGACAGGGTAGGCTTGTATCCGCTGGAATTTAGAAGAGTAAGAGGTGAATTGATTGAAACATATAAGATCCTCAGGGTGGATGTGGAAAGGATGTTTTCCCTTGTGTGAGAATCTAGAACTAGGGGGTCACTGTTTAAAAATAAGGGGTTGCCTGTTTAAGACAGAAATGAGGAGAAATTTTTTCTCTCACAGGGTCGTGAGTCTTTGGAATTCTTTTCCTCAAGAGGCGGTGGAAGCAGAGTCTTTGAATATTTTTAAGGCAGAGGTAGATAGATTCATGATAAGCAAAGGGGGTGGAAGGTTATTGGGGGTAGGCGGAAATGTGGAGTAATCAGTTCAGCCATGAACTTATTGAATGGCGGAGCAGGCTCGAGGGGCCGAGTGGCCTACTTCTGCTCCTAATTCGTATGTTCCTCTGTCCTTCAATCAAATGGAAATCAGACATTAATATTGACTGGGTCTCAAATCAATAATGTCATGGGGGGTTTCTTGCTTAGGTTTAACCAGAGCTTATTTCTGGGGGAATAAATTAAAGTATATTCTTTCATCTTTCAATCTGACAAATAATAAGGAAAGTGAAAAGAAAGCTCAATGGACAATTCATTAAGAAAATAAGATTTGTGAATAGGCTAAGGCCGCAAAATTTGGCTCCCGTAACGCCGCTGGTTTCGGCGCTATGGGAGCCAGCAGATGAAAAAATGGTGGGGGATTCACTCCCGCCAACAGCCTGTGCCCATCATCATGCTTGGAAGGGCAATAGTGCAGAGGTTCCATGCATGTGCCAAAATCATAGAAACATAGAAATCATAGAAATTTATGGCATAGCAAAAGGCCATTTGGTCCATCATCTATGTGCTGGCCAAAAAAGAGCTCTCTAGCCCTATCCTACTTTTCACTTCTTGGGCTGTAGTCTGGCACTTCAAGTGCATGTCCCAGTAAGCCTGCAGAGTGGACAGATCATAATGTCAGTTAGTGTATAATGCAGATTTGGTGCCCAACTTGCCATTTTTAGACCTCGCAGGTCCTGTTAATGCCCTCTCTTAAATAGGCACAACTGAACATGCATTCAACTGCATGAGGGACCTCCTCCCCAACCAGCATTAGAGCTATCTAAATGGATTAATCGTTTAACTTTCAGGTGAGGTGCTTTTGACTTTCTATTGCTACTGCAGAGCTAGTGCAAGTATTGTGTATTGTGTTGTTGGAGGAGTTGACAGAAGTTCTTTCAGTCAGAAGGGAGTGGTGTGGATTTGAAAAGCATCTGAGCAGAAAACTTGTTCCCAGTCATGGAGGCTATACGTGGAGTTCCACTGGGACTGCAACATGATAGGGAGGTGGAGCACAGGCAGCAGAGAGGAGAAGCTGTTCACAACGGGAGGATGAAGAGGGCTCTCAATAGAAGGCCATACTCACCAAGGGTCTTCAGACAGCAGTTCTCATGTCTCTATATCAGCCAGGACCAGTATCTACAGCAGCTATGCTTCACCAAAGAAGTTTTTTTTTCCAAAATATACTTTATTCATAAAAATCTGTAAAAATTACATTGCCAAACAGTTTCCAAACAGCACCAAAAAATACCAACATTGCAAGGGAGATCAGTTTCCTTCAATACTCTCATGAGTTTCTTCCCAACCCTTCCGTTTCACAATTGTCATGTCAATTACAGTTTTACATTTACAGCAATTGAGAATATTAACGATACAGTTCGAGTGGTTTCCCATGGATCCAGCCCCTCAGTCCAGCTTGGTGGGGGAACCTTACACTGTGGTCTTTCCCCATTGAGCCTTTGCTGCGGCTGCCCCAAGCTTTAGTGCGTCCCTCAGCACGTAGTCCTGGACCTTGGAATGTGCCAGTCTGCAACATTCGGCGGTGGACAACTCTTTGCGCTGGAAGACCAGCAAGTTTCGGGCAGACCAAAGGGCGTCTTTCACCGAATTGATAGCCCTCCAGCAGCAGTTGATGTTTGTCTCGGTGTGCGTCCCTGGGAACAGCCCGTAGAGCACAGACTCCTGTGTTACAGAGCTGCTTGGGATGAATCTTGACAAAAACCACTGCATCTCTTTCCACACCTGCTTTGCAAAGGCACATTCCAGGAGGAGGTGGGCGACCGTCTCTTCCCCACCACAGCCAACGCGGGGGCACTGTGCGGAGGGGGCGAGACTTCGGGTGTGCATGAAGGATCTGATGGGGAGGGCCCTTCTCACCACCAGCCAAGCTACGTCTTGGTGCTTGTTTGAAAGTTCTGGTGATGAGGCATTCCGCCAAATGACTTTGACGGTCTGCTCGGGGAACCAGCCGACAGGATCCACCGTTTCCTTTTCCCGTAGGGCCTTGAGGACATTCCGTGCAGACCACTGCCTGATGGACCGGTGGTCAAAGGTGTTTTTCCGCAGAAACTGCTCCACGAAGGATAGGTGGTACGGCGCCGCCCAACTGCATGGTGCGTTCCGCGGCAATGTGACCAGGCCCATCCTTCGCAACACCGGGGACAGATAGAACCTCAGCACGTAGTGACACTTGGAGTTTGCGTACTGGGGATCTACACATAGCTTGATGCAGCCGCACACGAAGGTGGTCATCAGGATGAGGGCCACGTTGGGTACATTTTTCCCGCCCATGTCCAGAGATTTGAACATCGTGTCCCTCCGGACCCGGTCCATTTTAGATCCCCAGACGAAGCGGAAAATGGCTCGGGTGACTGCCACGGCGCAGGAGTGGGGTATGGGCCAGACCTGCGCCACGTAGAGCAACAACGTGAGCGCCTCGCACCTGATGACCAGGTTCTTACCCACAATGGAGAGAGATCGCTGCCCCCACATGCCCAACTTTTGTCGTACCTTGGCTACTCGCTCCTCCCATGTTTTGGTGCACGCCCCGGCCCTTCCGAACCATATCCCCAGCACCTTCAGGTAATCTGACCTGACGGTGAAGGGGACAAAGGATCGGTCAGCCCAGTTCCCAAAGAACATGGCCTCGCTCTTGCCGTGGTTAACTTTGGCTCCCGAGGCCAGTTCGAACTGGTCGCAGATGCTCATCAGTCTGCGCACGGACAGCGGATCCGAGCAGAAGACGGCGACGTCATCCATGTACAGGGAGGTTTTGACCTGAGTGCCACCGCTGCCTGGGATTGTCACCCCTCTTATCACCAAAGAAGTGGCCACAGTAACTGTGCCATATCCTCCAACAGGACCTACAGCCACAGAGCAGAGAGGGTTGGCTCTGCCAGTTCCTACCAAGGTCACTGTGGCCCTCAATTTCTATGCCTTAGGATCCTTCTACGCTTGAACCAGCCACATCGGCAACATTGCACAGCTCATCATACATCACTGCATTTGGGAGGTTACCGAGGCCCTGTCTGCAAGTAATAGAGAGAAGCAGGAGGGGCGGGAATGTGGCTTTGCCAGGGTAGCAAGCTTCCCAATGGTGCAGGTGTTACGAACGCTCGACTTTGTGGTATGATTATGTTTTAAAAAACAGTGATCTTTAATGCATGTGACCTCATATCAACTCTACCTAGAGACAAGACAGGGATCCTGGTTACCAAGCGAACGAGGAATCCAGATCAAAGACTCTTTTGAAAGCAGAAGGCAAGATTGTAGCACCTGAAGAACAATGGGTTTCGGTCTCTCAGACTCTCAGATCGTAAACAGGGAGGCAGGGGCTCTGAATGTGCAAACTCGAGTTTAAATTTTTTAACACCTGGAAACAAAGGAAGGCCCAGGTGGTTGTGCTGTGGCCGGACTTGTGGACTCTGCATACAAAGACCATCAGTGTCAGCTTCAGAAGAGAGAGAGAGAGAGAGAAAACAGCTGCTGTCAGAAGACTGCTACAGTAAAAGGCTGCTAAGACTTGAACCCAATATGAAAGCTAAGGTTTGCAGAGGGGGAAAAAAATAAGACCAACGAGGCCACCAGAGGTTGCATTATTCATGGAAGTCCAGGTTGAAAATGCTCAGAAGAAGTGATGGTGAGGACATTGACTTTGAGAAGAACTGGGAGGAGTTTGAGATCTTTAACCACAAAAATATTGCTTCAATGAGGACATTGCGTAACGTATAAAGGTTTTTTGAAGTGTTTTAATAAGTTAAAGTGAAATACCTTTCTCTATAATTTAGTGTATTAGCTACTAACAAAGTATGTTTAGTTAATGTTGATTTTTAGTTTAGTTGTTTTAGGAAAAGTCTTGAAACATGAAATCTTGTCATGTACGTCTTTAAATTGGTCTGAGGAGTTCATATCTCATATATTAACGTTAACCGTCTCACTGAGGTCGTAAGACAGGGAACCATCGATTGGATGCACATTATTCTGTGGGCACTACATCTCAATGGAGAGATATTCCGCGCCTGCGAAGGGTTCCACTCCCTGAACATGAAGTTGGTTTGAGACCACGCACTGACCATCAAGTTGGTGGATGCCCACTCTCCTGCCAGTAGTCATGATGCCTTTATCCTGCCCCAGTCATTCATCTTCGAGCCACCATGTCAAACCAAAGGGTGGCTGCTTGGCGACAAGGGCTACCTTCTGTACATGTGGCCGATGACTCAACTCTGCCACCTAATCTCATGTGGATAGCACTCCTACAATGACAGCCATGCTGCATCTGGAAACGTCATGGAGCAGACCATAGGCTTCCTGAAACAACGGTTCCACTGCCTGAACTGCTTGGGGGAGCCCTCCAATACTCACCAGAGAATGTCACATGATTTGTGGTGGTCTGCTGCGTCCTGCACAACTTTGCACTCATGAGGTCACAGTCCTTGTCACCAGCCTTCAGCAACTACCATAGGAGGAGGAGGAAGAGGAACAGGAGAAAGAGGAGAAAGGGAAGAGGCATTCGGAATATCATTGCTCTGGGCACGTGTGTCTCATCAAATTCCCAAAATCACCATTGCTTCACACTTCCCACGTTTTCACGAACCATCACAGCATCCTCTTGACCAAAATCTTGAAATAAAAGACAAAACAAAGCCACCACTCCATGCCAACTTTATCCAACAAAGCCAATTGTTATTAACTCATGTTATTCTCCTTCAGAATCTTTACACAGCAAATCTGAATTTAACGCCAGAAGCAGTATATGGCATCAGTTGGGGAAATTTGGAATTGTTAAAAATGTACAGTCCTTTCACATCACAATAATTACAAACTGTTAGAAATCGGTGGTGTGACTCAAATATAAAAAATGATGCCACACATCTGCTCAGTGCTTTAACCTTTTTGGTTTACATAATTTGAGATCCTGAATTGCAACATCATGACCAACATAAGTGTTAAAAAAACTAAACTAAATAAACTATGTGCAGTTATGTACAACTTTGTACAGCAATAATGTTAAAGGAAAGCAAGGAAATAATAATTATTAATCATATCATATTCAGCCTTTCACCCTTGTGCATTCCCTTAGTGCCTGTCTTGCAGGTGCCTTTGCCTGGCTTGCTAGTGCTCCTATGTAGTGCTATCCCAGTGGATGCAGCATGACTGGTGGAAGACACCCACAAGCTATTGCTCCCATAGTCACTGTTCCCCTAGCCTACTGATGCAATCTTCAGCCAAAATTGGCTTTTTAAATACTACACTTTAATTTCCAAGCAATTACAGACTTGCATGAGATTTGTGCCAAAGTATCCTCCAATAGATATGAAAGTTCTGAAGATTCATCTCTGCCTAGTAAGGGTAGGTGCATCTCATCATTCATCAGTACAAATCTCACACAAAATCTACCTGGAGCTTCAAGAAGAATTACAACTTTTATAGATGTGGATGAACTCCACTCAGCAGGGAGAACTGCTTAGTCCAGAAATGCCAAATGACAGAAGTATGATAAAAATTAGTATTTTATAGCTATATATTTTTCAAACAAATGATGTCTGATCTAGAAAATGATTATTACCAACAGCAAGTATCCTTAAAAAAAACTTTAGGCCTACAGCTTTCTGTTGTAAATAGGAGGAGAATAATAATGCAGCGAGCTTACTGTGGACTGTGAATACAGAAATACCATTGGTAGTCCTTTCACCTGGAAGAGTATCTTTAGTGTTACTTAGTAAAAAAAGAACTGCCGTGTAGCACTACAGTCTTCTATATTAGAACCAGTGATGGAGCATCTTATAATAGATAATATCTCCACAAACTTAATTTAAGCGTTATAGCCACAAATCTGTGCTGGCACCGGCAGCAATTCAGAAGCACAGAACTCCAAAAATGCTGGCCACATCACTTCCAGCCAATTCCAGCATGGCTTGTGCAGAGCACCTTGACGGTAAGGGTGCTGGCACGAGTGTGCTGTGCGTGCACCAGAAGCATGCAGAGTGAGTGAATCATGACGTCAAACAGTGTCTAACGCTGATTTGGTGCATAAACTGCCCTTTTGGATCACACAGGTCCTGTTAATGCCCTCTCTTAATCACACCCAGCTGAACATGCATCAGCTGCACGAGGGACCCCCAGTAGCACTATTTAAAGGGATCACCATGGGACTTTCAGTTGAGGTGCTTTTGATTTTCTGCTGTTGCTGCAGAGTGATTGGAAATACTGTGAACTATGTTATTGGAGGAATTTGGAAAACATTTTGGATTCTCAAGGCAGTGGTGCTGAACTCTGATGAGGAAATCAGAAAAGTTGGAAGGCCTATCAGACAAAAGCCTACTTTCAGTGATGGAGGCTATAGTTGCAGTTGCAGAACCAGACCTGCAGCTACACAGCAGAGTGCAGATGGTGTTGCCAGTAGCCCTGAACATAACCATGGTCCTCAGTTTCTATGCCTGCTGATCCTTCCAGGCGGGAGCAGGCAACATTTCCAACATTTCCCTTTAAGAGGGCCAAACTACCTTTAAGAAGTGCAGCCTAGATGTACATTATGCAAGCCATTCACACTGCTGGTGTCCTGTTGAGTGTGCAGCCAGTCAGCAGTGAGTTTTGCTCTAGACTGCACACTATGTTGTTAAGCAGGCAGCATGACGTTTGCATGCTGCCTGCCTCAATTAGATCGGGTTATGAGGTGATTGCATGTGGCGATCCCCATGCTCGATATTGGGCCTAATGGAGTTCTCCCCCTACTATTGAAGGGTAGGTTTCACCTGTTAAGATCTTACTTAAGTCTACCGACAGCTAAAATTCAAACCCTGAAGGAATCTGGAAAACAGAACTTACACAAATAATAGTTGTCACAGTGCAACACCAGACCGTGAAAATAAGACCCTAGCAACAGTAATGTAGATATGAGAAAGAAGCTATGGGGGAATTTTAATTTACAACAGTGAATAGGTTTGGCAGCAGGTAGGAGGTTAAAAACACTGAAATTGACAGCGCATCAGGAAGCTGAATGCAACCCGCAGACTTCCACATTAAACTGCAGTACGTTCGACTGGGTATGAGAAATCCCCTTGGGAAAGGTGGATTGCCAATTTATGTATGTTAAGAGGTAACTAACAACTATTTTAAGAGGAGTTTTCAACTTTAACTGTGGGTGCATGGGTTTCCCGGGTTTCCTGGATCTTGCCAGTAATGCAAGGTGAGAGCACAGTGAGATTTGAGAGGACTGAACCAATGATTAACAAAAATAATCACATAAGTACTGAGACCTCACGCCTGCTCCCTTATCTAAGTGAATGGCTGTTGCTTACAGGACTTGATCTGAGAATGTGTTTTCACTGCTTTGGAAGTGATTTCCAATACATTGGAGTTTGCTTTCACTACTTCGGAGGTTGTGCATCTGCCCTCCACTTTGCATCTGTAGTACATCAGATCAGCATGAATGCTTTTTATGTTGCTTTGCCTTGGACCTCAGATGAGCAGCAACAGCACCGGCAGCAGGAAGAGCAGCAGCAGCAACAGCCTTCTCCTCACAGCCCTGCCACTCCACAGGAGAGAGGGGATGAACACAGAGGTGCAGCTCACAGGAGGCAATAACCCCAATGCAGGGTTTACAGGTAGAGGATCAGCTCCCTTGACATGTCCGAACACCAGTGCCTCAGGAGACTCTGGGTGTCTTGCCAGGTGGTTGCTGCCATTTGCAACCTGCTGGAAGAGGATATGCTGCCGAGCGGACCTGGTGGCCTTGTGTTGCCAGTGGCTGTAAAAGTGATCACCATCCTCAATTTCTTTGCCTCAGGCTCCACCCAGGGATCTGCAATTGTAGAATTTCACAGTCAGCCATTCATGAATGCATCATGCAGGTGACCGATGCCACGTTTGCCAAGGTAGGCATCTATGTACATTTTTCCACTGATGATGCCAGTCAGAATGAGCGGGTTCTCGGATTTGTAGTGCTGGCTGGCTTCCCACAGGTGCAGGGCATCATTGACCGCATGCCTGTGTCAATCAGGATACTCCCAGATCACCCTGGAATGTTTGTTAACCGCAAGGGCTTCTAGTCCATCAATGTGCAACTCGTGTGCAACTACTAAAAGATCATCATGCAGGTGTGTGCAAGATTTCCAGGGAGCTGCCATGATGCATTCATCCTGTGCCACCCCACCCTCCTGAACTCTTCAGACTTCAAAATGGACTTACTGGCTTGTTCCTTGAAGACAAAGGTTACCCATTTAAAACATGGCTGATTACACCCATGAGGAGACCAATCAATGAGGCCTAAGAATGCTACAATCAAGGCTGTATGATGACAAGATGTGCAATTGAGCAAGAAATCAGGATGTACTTCAGGTGCCTGGACAGATCTGGAAGTGACCTTCAATATGCAGCAGCCAGAGTCTCTAGAATGATAATGGTGTGCTGAGCTCTGGATAAAATAGCACAGCAGCAAGGTTTGGAGGTGCAGGAGTAACAAGGTCTGGTGCACACTGCCTCTTCAGAGGACAAGGAGGAGGAAGAGGACATGCTGCTCTTTAATTGAGATTTTAAACCATTTGCCCACTCTTGTAACTGAAATAGATATTAAAGATCCCATAGCACTATTCAAAGAATAGATTTCCTTAGTATCCTGGTCAGCAGTCTGCCTTCAACAGACACTACCAAAAACAGAATAACTATTCACTCATTTGTTCCAGGGCGGCACAGTGGCGCAGTGGTTAGCACCGCAGCCTCACAGCTCCAGCGACCCGGGTTCAATTCTGGGTACTGCCTGTGTGGAGTTTGCAAGTTCTCCCCGGGTGCTCCGGTTTCCTCCCACATGCCAAAGACTTGCAGGTTGATAGGTAAATTGGCCATTATAAATTGCCCCTAGTATAGGTAGGTGGTAGGGTAATATAGGGACGGGTGGGGATGTGGTAGGGATATGGAATTAGTGTAGGATTAGTATAATATGGGTGGTTGATGGTCGGCACAGACTCGGTGGGCCGAAGGGCCTGTTTCAGTGCTGTATCTCTAAAAAAAAAAGGAGGAGGAGGAATGTGAGGTAGCCATGGCACCAGCAGTAATGTATATTTGCTGCTTGGGATGCCCAGGATGGCCTCATAATGGCACGATTTAGTTTGGTTGCACCAATGCATCCATCTG
The DNA here is from genome assembly GCF_036365525.1 of Heterodontus francisci. NCBI lineage: Eukaryota > Metazoa > Chordata > Chondrichthyes > Heterodontiformes > Heterodontidae > Heterodontus > Heterodontus francisci. The sequence goes on along the minus strand of NC_090382.1, from coordinate 71,978,352 downwards.
GCAGCCACATGCTGAACATATTTGCTACCCCACCCCAATCAACAAAGCATCACCATCACACATGCCATTGCTCGTCTTCTAGTCTTGTCTTCACGTTCATCACAAGTGAGAAGGATATTCAAAATGGGCATGACAGGAAAGTATGGCAGACTAGTAATTTTTATGTGACTGAAAAAAACCCAGAAACTTAACCACCTAGCATTCTGCAATGTACCCATGTTCATACCCTTGTGCAACTACAAATCTTTATTTTTACTTTTTCTGCCACTCCAACATGGCACAACCCCTGTGCCTTCAGCAGAGATAGAGGCAGGCTGCTCAGATCCCTGCTGTAACTGCTCAGATGCTCTTGGCCAATGTCCTTTGGAGCCCGTGATGGACCCTCCAAAGACAGCCCCACCTGCACCAGGCCATCAGGACAGGAGGCAGCATAGAATCATAGAAAGTTTAAGGCACAGAAAGAGGACACTTGGCCCATCGTGTCTGTGCCAGCCGAAAAACGCTCCACCTATTCTCATCCCATCTTCCAGCATTTGGTCCGTAGCCATGCAGTTTATAGCACTTGAGGTGCATATCCAGATTCCTTTTGAATGAGTTGAGGGTTTCTGCCTCAACTACCCTTTCAGGCAGTGAGTTCCAGACCATCACCACCCTCTGGGTGAAAAGGTTTTTCCTCATCTCCCCTCTAATTGTTCTACCAATCACTTTAAATCTATGCCCCCTCATCACTGACCTCTTCTAAGGTGAATAGACACTTCACCTCCACTCTATCCAGGCCCCTCAAAATTTTGTACATTTCAATCAGATCTCCCCTCAACCTTCTCTGTTCCAAGGAGAACAACCCCAGCCTATCCAATCTTTCCTCATAGCTGCATATTTCCAGTCCTGGCAACATCCACGTAAATCTCCTCTGTACCTTCTCTAGTGCAATTACATCCTTTCTGTAATGCGGTGACCAGAACTGCACACAGTACTCATGTTGTGGCCTAACCAATGAGTTATACAGTTCCAGCATAACCTCCCTGCTCTTGGATTCTATACCTTGTCTAATAAAGGAAAGAATTCCATATGCCTTCTTAAACACCTTATCGACCTGTCCTGCCACCTTCAGGGATCTGTGGACATTCACTCCAAGGTCCCTTACTTCCTCAACACTTCTCGGTATTTACCATTAATCATGTATTCCTTTGCCTTGTTTGACCTCCCCAAATGCATCACCTCACACCTCTCCAAGTTGAATTCCATTTGCCACTTTTCTGCCCATCTGACCAGACCATCAATATCTTCCTGCAGCCGACAGTTATCCTCCTCGTTATCTACCACATGGCCAATCTTTGTGTTGTCTGCAAACTTCTTGATCATGTCCCCTACATTTACGTCCCAATCGTTAAATACACCACAAAAAGCGGGGGACCCAGTACTGAGCCCTGCGGAATGCCACTGGAAACAGCCCTCCAGTCGCTAAAACAGATGTCAAGAATTACCCTTTGTTTCCTGCCACTGAGCCAATTTTGTATCCACCTTGCTGCATTTCCCTGGATCCCATGGGATTTTATTTTTTTAACTGGTCTGTCATTTGGGACCTTGTCAAATGCCTTGCTAAAATCCATGTAGACCACATCAACTACCCTCATCTATTTTACTTGTTACTTCTTCAAAAAATTCAATCAAGTTGGTCAAACAAGATCTTTCCTTAACAAATACATGCTGACTATTCTTGATTAACCTGTGCCTTTCTAAGTGACAGTTTATCCTATCTCTCAGAATAGATTCCAATAATTTGCCCACCACTGAGGTTAGACTGACTGGCCTGTAATTATTTGGTCTATCCCTCGTTCCCTTTTTAAACAATGTTAGCAGTTCTCCAATCCTCTAGCACAACACCTGTATACAGTGAGGACTGGAAAATGATGGTCAGACCTTCTGCTATTTCCTCTCTTTTTTCTTTTAACAGCCTAGGGTACGTTTCATCAGGCCCTGGTGATTTATCAACTTTCAAGGATGCTAATCCCATTAATACTTCCTCTCTCCCTATGTTTATCAGATCCAATACTTCACACTCCTCCTTAACTACAATATCTGCATCATCCCCCTATTTTGTGAAGACAGACGCAAAGTATTCATTAAGAACCATACCATACCTACACATAGGTTACCTTCTTGGTCTTTTATGGGTCCTCCTCTCTCCTTAGTTATCCTCTTACTCTTAATGTATTGATAAAATATCTTTGGATTCACCTTCATTTTGCTTGCCAATATTCTTTCATGCCCTCTTTGCTTTCCTAAATTCCTTTTTGATTTCCCCCCTCCACTTTCTATACTCCTGTCGGCTTTCTGTCGTATTGAGTTGCCGGTGTCGAACGTAAGCTTTCCTTTTCATTGTTATCTTACCCTGTAGGCTCCTTGACATCCATGGGGGTCTAGATTTGGCCATCTCACCCTTTTTCTTGTGGGACCATGTTTAATCTGTTTACTTACCTGTCGGGAGAGGTGAGCAGTCCAGGCATGTTTACTCTGTTTACTTACCTGTCGGGAGAGGTGAGCAGTCCAGGGCGTGTTTACTCTATTTACTGACCTGTCGGGAGAGGTCAGCAGTCCAGGGCGTGTTTACTCTGTTTACTGACCTGTCGGGAGAGGTCAGCAGTCCAGGGCGTGTTTACTCTGTTTACTGACCTGTCGGGAGAGGTGAGCAGTCCAGGGCGTGTTTACTCTATTTACTGACCTGTCGGGAGAGGTCAGCAGTCCAGGGCGTGTTTACTCTGTTTACTGACCTGTCGGGAGAGGTCAGCAGTCCAGGGCGTGTTTACTCTGTTTACTGACCTGTCGGGAGAGGTGAGCAGTCCAGGGCGTGTTTACTCTGTTTACTGACCTGTCGGGAGAGGTGAGCAGTCCAGGGCGTGTTTACTCTGTTTACTGACCTGTCGGGAGAGGTGAGCAGTCCAGGGCGTGTTTACTCTGTTTACTGACCTGTCGGAAGAGGTGAGCAGTCCAGGGCTTGTTTACTCTGTTTACTGACCTGTCGGGAGAGGTGAGCAGTCCAGGGCGTGTTTACTCTGTTTACTGACCTGTCGGGAGAGGTCAGCAGTCCAGGGCGTGTTTACTCTGTTTACTGACCTGTCGGGAGAGGTGAGCAGTCCAGGGCGTGTTTACTCTGTTTACTGACCTGTCGGGAGAGGTCAGCAGTCCAGGGCGTGTTTACTCTGTTTACTGACCTGTCGGGAGAGGTGAGCAGTCCAGGGCGTGTTTACTCTGTTTACTGACCTGTCGGGAGAGGTCAGCAGTCCAGGGCGTGTTTACTCTGTTTACTGACCTGTCGGGAGAGGTGAGCAGTCCAGGGCGTGTTTACTCTGTTTACTGACCTGTCGGGAGAGGTCAGCAGTCCAGGCGTGCCGGGTTTTGAAAAAAGTAGAAACAAAAGTCTACAGTGACATCACTGGAAAGCTGCAAGGTGATTGGTTGGTGAGTAACAGCTGTTAGGGAATAACTCTAAATAGCTGGGTAAGTAACCAAAGTAAAGAGGAAGGTCTACAGTTTATTTTAAATATAGTAGGTCGTGTAATTTTTAGGGAATCAATCTAATTTTTGGGAAATTTAATGGAGTAAATTAAGGGTAATTATGCATGCCAAAAGGAACAGAGTTGGAGACCAGAGAGAGAGAAAGAGAGAAAACAGAAGCGGTAGCGGGTGAGAGCGGGAACAGTAGACCTGCTTGACCAACAAAAATCGAAGTGTGACATCACAGGAGAGCTGGTAAGTGATTGGTGGGTATTTCTTCCGTGTCTGTTATTGTTTTGACCAAGTGATTTAAATCAGAAGACGTCATTACAGGTTAAGAGTACATGTAAATAATTCATTTTTTAAATACTGAGATCCAAATTAATTAATTAAATAGAATAGAGATGGCTGGGCAGACGATGTGTTGCAGCTGTAGTATGTGGGAGCTGGTGGACGCCGGTGCGATCCACGATGACCACATCTGCAGCAAGTGTTGGCTGCTCGAGGAACTTCGGTTCAGAGTTGATGAGCTGGAGTCTGAGCTGCAGACACTGCGATACATCAGGGAGGGGGAGAGTTACCTGGACACTGTGTTTCAGGAGACAGTCACACCCCTTAGATTAATTACATCAAATTTGGACCGTGGTCAGGGACAGAGTCGCAACTTCCACATCCTCTTTATCCATCTTCACTCTCATGACCCACCCACACTTCCCTGTTGGCAATGAGATGGTGAGCGCTTTGCTGCACATCAATGAGGCTCCGAATGACCAAGGCTGGTTTCTCATCAATCCTTTTTAAGGTGGAATTCAGAGTGTGCAAGCCACTGGTAAGGCCAAGCATGCATTCTTTTAACTGCCATGTCTGAGCCTCCATGCAGGTAGCAACTGTTTCCATGAATGAAGATGTCATAGCAAATGCCTGCGATGTTATGGCACTTATGTTTGAGACAGACTCCTCCAATCACTCTGCAAGCCTGTCAGTACCTCACACATTCTTTACTGCTACTCCATAAGTATCCTCTTTGTCGATGACCCCCGAGGCTTAGCATTTGTGTCCAGTTGAGCAGAACTTTGAGTCCTCTGCATGTTTCGATGAGAACTCTCCACTGTTGTCCCTATTTCCATCATCTGTTCTTGCTCACTTTGATGTGTGAGACACCAAAGTGTGTGTATCTGAGCTGGTGCAATGTTTGCCTCACTCATGTGCGGGTGCTTCCTCAGAGTGAGTGACCTCCTTTGAGGAGTCTTTGTCCTCCTCCTGCACTACCTCCTGCAGAATGCTTGATGGGCTTGTGGGAGATTAAAGACATAATTTCGAACTGTCAGGTAAGAAGGTGTTAAGTTGTCATTGTGCATATGATCATATTTTACTGATTGCTGACATCAAGTCAACATGAGTGAGTGTTTTATGCCATGTGACTGTGTGATACTTCATTCTATCGCCATGTAGCTGGGAGAGTCCCATCTCTCCATCTCCAATGGCGCCGAGACTCGACTTATCTCTAGCGCCTCGTCCTCTATGGCCCTCCAGCCATCTCCAGTTCTCTGCCTCTCCCTGGTGTTCTGTGCGCTCTTCTCCTGCCAGGAGGGAAAGAAGAGACCAATGAGTGAGAGTAATGGAACGTAGCAAACCACACTCCTGCTGCAAACTTCCTCACCTCTGCTATTTCCAGCCATGCCTGAGGCAGGGTTCTTCTTCCCATTGGCAGGGAAGAATATCTCCCTGCAGGCCCTTACAGGCCACAGCATCTGGTCCAGAGAGGCATCTGTGAAACGAGGCTCAGCCTTGTCATGGTGGGAATCCATTCCTACAGTTGTTTCTTCTGTTCCCCCACCTGCGCAATTCTTCAGCTGTCATCTTCACAGTGTACCTTTAAATAGTTCCGCTGAAATAGACACATGCAGATCATGACGCACACTCGCGCTAATTGGTTGGGAGATCCAGAAGTCAGATACAAAGGCCACTGACAGACCTGCCGCAGAAACTTGCGGATTCACCATGTGCAACCAGGCTCTCCTGCTCCCAGCGCATCACTATGTTTGAACTACCCGCTATATATCAACCCCGGTCTAGGAAGATTAGACAGATCACAAAATTCTAACTATGGGAAGATGCTAAAACTCAAATGCTTGGATGATTATGTTACAAAGTGATTTTGTGTGGTTACAACTACAGCTGAGAATGGCAAACTCGACAATGTTCAGTATATATAAATCAGTCTGTTTTGTTGCATCAGTAGTCATTTATACATAGTGTTTCAACAAGTTGCATATTCAAAGGTAAAGTACCAAATCAGAATACACGAAAGAAACAGTTGAGCAACTGAGCTTATATATCTATTCAAACTCAAGTAAAGGAAGAAGGTGCAATGGATTTATCAACATGATTCTGTATTCTCTGTAATCCATTTGCTGTATTTTTAGAATTAGAATTAGAATTAGAATGTTACAGCGCAGTACACGCCCTTCGGCCCTCGATGTTGCGCCGACCTGTGAAACCATCTGACCTACACTATTCCATTTTCATCCATATGTCTATCCAATGACCACTTAAATGCCCTTAAAGTTGGCGAGTCTACTACTGTTGCAGGCAGGGCGTTCCACGCCCCTACTACTCTCTGAGTAAAGAAACTACCTCTAACATCTGTCCTATATCTATCACCCCTCAACTTAAAGCTATGTCCCCTCGTGTTTGCCATCACCATCCGAGGATTTTGTCTCTGTGATTCCTTGGTTTTCCTGTAATAAGGTCAGGGGTCTTTTCACTCTGTGAATCCTAACTTTACAGGTATGTATCTCTTTAAGGTCAAAAGGTGTAATTGCTGTGCATTCTGAAATAAATGGTGGGTTCACATTGCAGAAAAAAAATCTTGGGTTTGTTTGACAGATCAGTTAACAAAGCAGAGAGTGGGAGCGATAGGTTCTTGGACAGCAGGAGCAGAAATAGACAGCGTTTTAAGATCGCTTTGCACCTGGAATGAGATGAGTGCAAGAGGTCATAAATGTAAATTATCCTAATTATAAGAATTATTGTAAAAGCAGTTTAAACTTTCACACAGTTACAGTTAACTTGGAATTATTAATTTGTGCTTACTTTATTTTAACTTATTTTTATATGGTCTACTGCAGCTCTTAAGAAAGTGGAAGTCAGGGCTTGCAATCAATCACTTGGGAAGAATAACTAAATCAAAAGTAATAGACAAAGTTTAGCTAGATTAGAAAAAAATATGGGGCCTAGATTTTGCGAGGGGGGTGGTTGGTGATGGGGCTTGACGGTGAACCCCACTGAAAATGACCGTGCCTTCAGAATGCAGCACAATCAGAGATTAGTGTGGTCTGTCACTAGGGCTCCAGCACAGGCTACACTGTGGACCTCCCAAAGAGCTGGCAGTCACTGAAATCAATGAGAACTTCAACTTTTCCATTTTCACATCACTGTTAGAAACCCCAGAAAAGTGTAACTGAGTTTTTCATGTCAATGTGATTAATAAAATTTGATGAACAGAACTGGCCCTGAAAAAATAATTTTATATACATAGAATGCTGTTAAATGATTAATTAGTAGACTTTTCAAACTAAATTTTTCAAATAAGTTTTTTTGAAAAGGTTTTTTCAGAATATTTTAGCTTTTACCTTCACCCCCACGTGTATGCCCAAATCTTTAATTTGCTCTATGTAAAATAATTTAAATGTGCTTTTTTTACTGCTTTTAGTTTCCTGTTTTGGCATCTGTGAAAATCCTTTAATGTGATTGGCTGCTTGGACAGCCTGATGACATCACTCCAGCTCCGTGCTGGAAATGCACAGTAAAGAACCTGAGCTGCTACCTGTACTAGAGCTGAAATTCTCACCAGAGGAATCATGAGATGTCTCAGTGAGACTTACTTTGAGGTCAGCGGTGAGTGTTCTTACCTCACTGCAGACCAGAAACTCCTGGGCCGTGATGCTTGAGTGATAGAGACACATTGCAGGAAATGTTACCCAAAGGTGTTAACAGGAAGTGTGTAATGGTCATCTCTATACAGAAAACAATTCGGATAAATCGTAACTCCCAGTCAGTAGCAGAATGCATGAATAGACTGACCATATGTTGCAGCAAGAGGCCTGGTCCATTTTAAAGGCCGGCCTCATTGAATGGAACCAGTGAGCTGCCCCCACTAAGTGAGTGTTCAAAGGCAGCTTGTCTGGTTTGGGTCAATCTATTGGCTGGCCTGGAGACCACCAAGCCGGCCATAAGGTATGTTTCACAAGGCAGGGGTGGTTCGAGAGGGAGTTAGAAATGCAGATTAGGAGGAGCCCAGGGCAGCAGCTGCCAAACTATTTTCATGGCTTCTGGAGGCACACGAAAATGTTTTTTACTTGTCTTGCAGGGCCCCCACTGGAGGAACGCAAAAATACTTTTTTTTTACTTGTCTCCACATCTGATCCGACAGCACCTACAGAGCTGTCCATGGCAGCTGTTCTGCCCAGCAGGCCATTAAGTGAATTTAGGTCCAGTCTACAATCTGGAGTATTGTGTGCAGTTTTGGTTTCCTTATCTGAGGAAGGATGTTCTTGCCATGGAGGGAGTGCAAAGAATATTTACTAGGCTGATTCCTGGGATGACAGGATTGACATCTGAGGAGAGATTGGGTTGACTAGGCCTATATTCACTAGAGTTTAGAAGAATGAGAGGGAATCTCATAGAAACCTATAAAATTCTAACAGGACTAGACAGGCTAGATGCAGGGAGGATGTTCCCGACGGCTGGGGAGACCAGAACCAGGGATCAGAGTCTCAGGATACAGGGTAAGCCATTTAGAACCGAGATGAGGAGAAATTTCTTCACTCAGAGGGTGGTGAACCTGTGGAATTCTCTACCGCAGAAGGCAGTGGAGTCCAAATCATTAAATATATTCAAGAAGGAGATAGATATATTTCTTATTGCCAAAGGGATCAAGGGAAATGGGGAGAAAGCGGGAACAGGGTACTGAATTAGAGGATCAGCCATGATCTTTTATGAATGGCGGAGCAGGCCCGAAGGACTGAATGGCCTACTCCTGCTCCAATTTTCTATGTTTCTCTTTTGCATAATATGACCCCAATTAGTATAAATTCCAGATTTTCCCACCCGAGTCAGGAGGACTTTAACAGTTTCCACAGGGTGCTTCAATATCGAGGCCATAATATTAAATTTTTCAGCCAATAGTGCACAAAAGTTTAATGGGTTTGGTTAACACTTTAGCTACAGTATTAAGCAAAAGCATTTCATGGGAATCCAGTAAGTTTTCATATAGTGGTATCACAGTGATATTTGAAGTCGCAGTATTTTATCGCTTTATAAAATTCATATACTTTTGACCATTTTAGGTATACAGGAAATGTTACACAAAAGTGAGAATTTTATAACGTGGCGAATTATTGAGACTTCAAATGATACTGTGGGATAATAGCATATGAAAACTTAATGCATTCATGTGAAATTCCTTTTTCCTATTGTGGCCAAGGAATAGTATGTTCCGAAAAATGGGTTATACTTACATTAAAATAACAGCCAAAATAAAGTCAATGGAATGTGTTATGGTTTTGATATCGAAAGCAAATTGTAATATCTTAAAAGTTGAAGTATAGAATGCATCAGACATTTGGTAAAAAACCTTTTTGTAACACTTCCTGTATTATACCTAGTTCTGTACTCTAATGCTATATCTGGACAAGTACAATATAATCATGAAAGATAACGGAAATTTCTTCACTTCTACAGGAAAAGTTTGACATTTACATGGTTTATAGGATGAGAAGGATGCAGAACTACAGATTTGAAAATAATAAAAAGAATATAAATGTGAGAAAAATCAGCATACAGTCCCGTTGCCTCAATTTTGCACTGATTAGGTAACCTGTTCTGTTTTTGTGCAATTATAAACCCATGAGACAATGATGTCAGTAATTCCAAACATGCCATTGCATCACTTGCCTATAATGTCAGGTAAAGTTTGTAAACACTTTTCATGCTTCAGAAAGGTAAGTCTACAGATTTTATCTTTTTTAAGTAAAAATTATTTCAAAATGATGACATATTGAGTCCTTGTCTTACAATGTATGGAGAATATTATTCTAATTTAATTATTCATTATTAATCAAATGTGATTAAATAAATAGAGCACCTCAGAACCAAGTGTACTTTGATAGCACCTCCTACCAGTGTATACAGGAAGAAATTCTTATTTTTCTCTAATTCAGTCAAGTGTATCTTTTCTACCCAAATCTTCTTACTTGACAGCACCCTGTGAGAGAGCTAGCTTCACTCGAGAGAGCCTTTTTGTATTGTGGTCAAAATGTCAAGATGCTACTGTGCTATTGGCCACTGGAATAAAACTGCATGGAAGTTCCAGGTGTGAAGAATTTAACATGAGAGGAGTTATCTGTTCCTTGCGGTTGTGACAGGAAGATTGATAGGTTACAGTGAATTGCAATGGCTGCATACTCTGTGTAATTTTTTTATTGCGTGTTAGGCTGAACTGTTGATTATGTTCTGATTAAGTTGAATTAAAGCAGCATATCTGAAATACCTGTACTTACACTTGGTTTTCGCAAACTGTAAGATGCCAGGCTATATTATTGGGTGGTGTTTGCACAGATTTTATGTCACAGTTAAACTTCATGTCAGTGCATTTTTCTATATAAAATCATTACATTTAATTATGTATAAAAGAGCCATTATTGTGCGAGCAAAGGATCAGATGGTAGAAATTTGAGTGTGGTACGAATTAGGAACCCAGGGATAATGCAACAGAGTCTGTACAAATATTATTTCAAAAATGCATATCATCGATTAATTATCATCAATTATCGTTTTTAAATAATTGTTTCTATCCTGACATTTTGCCCTTTTTTCCGTTCCCATTTTCTCAATAAATATTTAGATCTTTAGCCTGCCAATGGCACTAACATGACGCTATTTAAAATTTTGCATTGCTTGTCTATTTTTGTTAACATTTCTGAGTGGTTTGTCTCTGCTTATGTGAATCTGTATGTATCTGAGGAAGAACACCAGAGAAAAAAACTAATGCAGGAGAGGGAAATGCTGGAAAAACAGTGCCATCATTCGTCTAAGTGGGGGATGTCTGCATTAAAAAGTCCTGCATTTAGACATGATGTAGTAGCAGAAGCATTTTGTCCTGTACAGAAATGCTTTTAATGACTGTTATTAAGCATCTTCTAGGAGATGGTTACTGAGTTGCATTAGCATCCAACTGCTCTTCCAAATCATGCTGAGGAGACCATTTATTATCCTTTGCATGGGAAGTTCCTTCTGGGATAAGAATATAAGAAAATACTTGTCCCCATTCTCGGTGGATGAGCTTCAATTGGAAAAATATAAGAAAGACAAAAGAAGAAAATACAACAACCACTAGATTGGTATTATTATTTATATCCCAGGTTTTGAATTATGATAGTTCCATTTGTGTGACCTACATTAAGCAGTTTGATGATACAACATTTAAACATATTCATGAGGCTTTCCACCTGATTCTTTGCATAGGATAGGTAAAAACTGCTGTTTAACACCTGTAAATGGTCATTTAGGTTTTTGATGTTCCATCGTTAAACTGTTAAATGCATGTTCCTCAATCATTATCAAGGATGATGAGAAGAACTGCCTATGACAGAGTCTAACCAATCATTCAACGGATATGAGTTTGGACTCTGCTGCTGATTGCTGGTTGCTGTTTGGTGAGCTGAATGTAGTGGCGTTATTAGTTAAATTATGGAAATTGGTTACAATGAATTTATACCAAGCAGTTTACGTGAATATTAAAAGGAAATCATCCAGCAAAAATACAAGCACTTGCTCAAAACAGATCTGATCAACAACTCTTAAGGTATAACTCGTTATTGCTTCTTTAAGAAGTAGAGGCAGCTAATAATATTAAAATAAATGTCTGTCCAAGTAGGATCAGTGGTCCAAGCTCTCTGATGTGATTCCTATTTTTCATTCTCTATCAGCAGTTAGCTGTCTTAAATCACACACTAATGCCATCGGTTGCTTTTGTATAATTATTTCAGACTATCTCTGAGCAGTTATCTTATCTATATTTTTCAACATTTACAATATGTAAACTGCACCAACACAGCTGATCACTTCCAAAATTCACCCAGAAGCTCAGTGCATGAGAATACCCGCACACTGTATAAGCTTGTGCTTTTTTAGGAACATTACAAAGAACAAAGAACAAAGAACAGTACAGCACAGGAACAGGCCATTCGGCCCTCCAAGCCTGCGCTGATCTTGATGCCTGTCAAAACTAAAACCTTCTGCACTTCTGGGGACCGTATCCCTCTATTCCCATCCTCTTCATGTATTTGTCAAGATGCCTCTTAAACGTCGCTAACATATCTGCTTCCACCACCTCCCCCGGCAGCAAATTCCAGGCACTCACCACCCTCTGTGTAAAGAATTTGCCTCGCACATCCCCTCTAAACTTTGCCCCTCGCACCTGAAACCTATGTCCCCTAGTAACTGACTCTTCCACCCTGGGAAAAAGCTTCTGACTATCCATTCTGTCCATGCCACTCATAACTTTGTAAACCTTTATCATGTCGACCCTCCACCTCTGTTGTTCCAGTGAAAACAATTCGAGTTTATCCAACCTCTCCTCATAGCTAATGCCCTCCAAACCAGGCAACATCCTGGTAAACCTCTTCTGTACCCTCTCCAAAGCCTCCACGTCCTTCTGGTAGTGTGGCGATCAGAATTGCACGCAATATTCTAAGTGTGGCCTAACTAAGGTTCTGTACAGCTGCAGCATGACTTGCCAATTTTTATACTCTATGTCCCGACTGATGAAGGCAAGCATGCCGCATGCCTTCTTGACTACCTTATCCACCTGCGTTGCCACTTTCAGTGACCTGTGGACCTGTACGCCCAGATCTCTCTGCCTGTCAATACTCTTAAGGGTTCTGCCATTTACTGTATACCTCCCATCTGTATTAGATCTTACAAAATGCATTACCTGACATTTGTCCGGATTAAACTCCATCTGCCATTTCTCCGCCCAAGTCTCCAACCGATCTATATCCTGCTGTATCCTCTGACAATCCTCATCACTATCCGCAACTCCACCAACCTTTGTGTCGTCCGCAAACTTACTAATCAGACTAGCTATATTTTCCTCCAAATCATTTATATATAATACAAACAGCAAAGGTCCCAACACTGATCCCTGCGGAACACCACTAGTCACAGCCCTCCATTCAGAAAAGCACCCTTCTACTGCTACCCTCTGTCTTCTATGACCGAGCCAGTTCTGTATCCATCTTGCCAGCTCACCTCTGATCCCATGTGACTTCACCTTTTGTACCAGTCTGCCATGAGGGACCTTGTCAAAGGCTTTACTGAAGTCCATATAGACAACATCCACTGCACTTCCTTCATCAATCATCTTCGTCACTTCCTTAAAAAACTCAATCAAGTTAATGAGACACGACCTCCCCTTCACAAAACCATGCTGGCTCTCACGAATAAGTTCATTTGTTTCCAAATGAGAGTAAATCCTGTCCCAAAGAATCCTCTCTAATAATTTCCCTACCACTGACGTAAGGCTCACCGGCCTATAATTTCCTGGATTATCCTTGCCACCCTTCTTAAACAAAGGAACAACATTAGCTATTCTCCAGTCCTCTGGGACCTCACCTGTAACCAATGAGGATGCAAAGATTTCTGTCAAGGCCCCAGCAATTTCTTCCCTTGCCTCCCTCAGTATTCTGGAGTAGATCCCATCAGGCCCTGGGGACTTATCTATCTGAATGCTTTGCAAGATGCCCAACACCTCCTCCTTTTTGATAACGACATGACCCAGACTATCTACACACCCCATCCCTAGACTCATCATCCACCAAGTCCTTCTCTTTGGTGAATACTGATGCAAAGTACTCATTTAGTACCTCGCCCATTTCCTCTGGCTCCACACATTCCCTCCTCTGTCCTTGAGTGGGCCAACCCTTTCCCTGGTTACCCTCTTGCTCTTTCTATACATATAAAAAGCCTTGGGATTCTCCTTAATCCTGTTTACCAATGACTTTTCATGACCCCTTTTATCCCTCCTGACTCCTTGCTTAAGTTCCTTCCTACTTTCTTTATATTCCTCAAGGGCCTCGGCTGTTCCCAGCTTTCTAGCCCTTATGAATGCTTCCTTTTCCTTTTTGACTAGGTTCACAATAACCCTCATTATCCAAGGTTCCTGAAACTTGCCAAACATATCTTTCTTCCTCACAGGAACATGCCGGTCCTGGATTCTAATCAACTGACATTTGAAAGACTCCCACATGTCAGATGTTGATTTCCCCTCAAACAGCCCCCCCCCAATCTAAATTCTTCAGTTCCTGCCTAACGTGGACCATACGATGCTTCAAACCTGCTCCGCCATTCAATAGGATCATGGTTGATCCTCGGTCTCAGCTCCATTTTCCTGTCCACTCCCCATATTCATTCATTTCCCTGAGAGACCAAATATCTTTCAATCTCAACCTTAAATATATTCAACAATGGAGCATCCACAACACTATGTGGTAGAGAATTCCAAAGATTCACAACCCTTTGAGTGAAGAAATTTCTCCTCATCTCAATCCTAAATGATCGACCCTTTATCCTGAGACTGTGCCCCCGTGTTCTAGATTCCCCAATCAGGGGAAACAACCTCTCAGTTTCTACCCTGTGAAGCCCCTTCAGCATCCCTTATATTTCAATGAGATCACCTCTCATTCTTCTAAACTCCAGAGAATATAGACCCAATTTACTCAGCCTCTTATCATAGGACAACCCTATCAATCTAGTGAACCTTCATTGTACTGCCTCCAAGGCAAGTATATCTATCCTTCCTTAAATATGGTGACCAAAACTGCACTTACGTGACAAACATGGATAGCAAATTTCTATAAAGTCTTTCCTAATTCAGAAACTGGTTATTATTTTGGTGTGCTTGTCTGCCCCAGCAAACAATCGCAAGTTTTAATATTTTTCTTTTTTCTTTAAATTCTGTCAATTGCACATCATTTCCTGATTAAGCACACACTTAGATAATCTACCATTGGCCTTGGAAAATGTTCTGAAAATAGCTATTAGAAGGTGCACAAAAAGAGCCTGAGTTCACTGTTTGATTTTGGTTATTATTGCTTCCACCCTTCTGTGGCCCCGTTGATGTTGGCACTCACGGGGCTGAATTTAGTGAGCCTATTGCGGGTCCCGGAGGCGGACCCTGAAGTTGGTGCCGTTGCTGCCTGTGATGCGTGCGACAGACCGACCGCGATCAGATGGCGGGCAGTCACTTTATATAATGGAGGCGCGAGGCCCGTCCAATCACTCAACGGGGGCGGCCTCCAAGGAGTGAATGCAGCATCAGCTGACTGCAACGCAGGTGCTGGAACCATACTTAGAGCACTGCCACCCCGCTTGTAATGTTGACAATTACTGAATTAATGATTCTGGATTGCTAGTGGACCTGATGAACAGCTGTTGGAACTCCTGAACCTGCCCACCCAACCCCTGGAGAAGGACGTAGGACCATTAACACAAAGCGGGAGCGAGTCAGCGCAATGGCTGAAGTAAGACACCAGGTGGCCCCACAGTTTAGCAATGCCTCCCTGCAGATTCTCCTCCAGGCTGCAAGGGAAAGGTGGGAGGTCCCCTTTCTAAGGGATGGCAAGAAGAGATCCTCCTGCTTGACCAACCAAGCCTGGATGGAGATTGCAGAACAGATGAGCAGACGTAGGGTCACTCATTGCAACTGGGTCCAGTGCAGCAAGGGAGTCAATGACCTCTTTTGTTCGGCCAAGGTCAGTGCTCTTTGGGGTTTACATGTGGCTACGCAGGAGGCAGCGCAACATGCGGACAGAGTCACCACAAAGGCGATGGGGGAAATCTGTGGGTGGAGCCAGAGGACATTGTTAGGGTGTTGAATGAATACTTCACATCTGTCTTCACCCAAGAGAATGAGGATGTAGATATGGAACTCAGAAAGAGAGACTGTGAGGTTCTTGAGCAAATTGTCATCGGGAGTGACAAGGTATTGGAAGTTTTGGCAGGCTTAAAAGTGGACAAATCTCCAGGTCCGGACGATTTGTGTCCCAGAATGCTGTGGGAGGCGAGGGTGGAGATTGCAGGGGCTCTGACCCTAATTTTTAATTCCTCTCTGGCCACAGGGGAGGTGCCAGAGGACTGGAGAACAGCTAATGTGGTCCCACTATTTAAGAAAGGTTGTAGAGATAAGCTAGGGAACTATAGACCAGTGAGTCTCACGTCAGTGGTAGGGAAACTATTGGAGAAAATTCTGAAGCAGAGAATCGATCTCCACTTGGAGAGGCAAAATTTGATTAGGAATAGTCAGCATGGCTTTGTCAGAGGGAGGTCATGCCTAACAAATTTGATTGAATTTTTTGAGCATGTGACCAGGTGTGTAGATGATGTAGTTTGATGATAGTGCAGTTGATGTAGTTTACATGGATTTTAGCAAAGCCTTTGACAAAGTCCCACATGGGAGATTTATCAAGAAAGCAAATACACATGGGATACAGGGTAACTTGATAAGGTGGATTCAAAATTGGCTTCGCTGTAGGAGACAGAGGGTGATGACAGACGGTTGTTTTAGTGACTGGAAGCCAGTGTCCAGTGGCGTACCACAGGGACCTGTGCTGGGTCCCCTATTGTTTGTCATTTATATAAACGACATAGATGACTATGTGGGGGGTAGGATCAGTAAGTTCGCGGATGACACAAAGATTGGCTGAGCGGTTAACAGTAAGGTTGAGTGTCTTGGGTTACAGGAAGATATAGACGGGATGGTCAAATGGGCAGAAAAGTGGCAGATGGAATTTAACCCTGAAAAGTGTGAGGTGATACACTTTAGAAGGAGTAATGTGACATGAAAGTATTCAATGAATGGCCTGACACTGGGAAGTTCTGAGAAACAAAGGGACCTTGGCGTGTTTGTCCATAGATCTCTGAAGGCAGAAGGGCAGGTTAATAGGGTGGTGAAAAAGGCATATGGGACACTTGGCTCTGTCAATCGAGGCATAGATTACAAAAGCAGGGAGGTCATGTTGGAGTTGTATAGAACTTTGGTAAGGCCACAGCTGGGGTACTGTGTGCAATTCTGGTTGCCACATTATAGGAATGATGTGATTGCACTGGAGGGGGTGCAGAGGCGATTCACCAGGATGTTGCCTGAGATGGAACATTTAAGCTATGAAGAGAGGTTGGATAGGCTTGGGTTGTTTTTGCTGGAGCAGAGAAGACTGAGGGGTGACCTGATCGAGGTGTACGAGATTATGAGGGGCATGGACAGGGTGGATAGGGAGCAGCTGTTCCCCTTAGTTGAAGGGTCAGTTATGAGGAGACACAAGTTTAAGGTGAGGGGCGGGAGGTTTAAGGGGGATTTGAGCAAGAACTTTTTTACCCAGAGGGTGGTGACGGTCTGGAATGCACTGCCTGGGAGGGTGGTAGAGGCGGGTTGCCTCTCTTAAAAAGTACCTGGATGAGCACTTGGCACGTCATAACATTCAAGGCTATGGGCCAAGTGCTGGCAAATGGGATTAGGTAGACAGGTCGGGTGTCTTTAATGCATCGGTGCAGTCTCGATGGGCCAAAGGGCCTCTTCTGCACTGTATTATTCTGCGATTCTGTGATTCTGGGGTCAGGCATCACCACATCCTGGCAGATGCATGCCAGATGCACCTCGGTGACAGGCCACCTTCTTTCACAGCTCAACCCCATGACAATCCTGAGAGCGGATGTGGAGAGGAACCATGTTGGAAACCCCATCAGGAGACGAGAGGCTGCACCAGCAGCAATGTTCTCTTGCTCTTCCTGCGAAGTCTAACCAAGTCCTTCTTTCCATTTGCTGGACAAACGAGCACATAATGCCAGGAAGGCCTCGCAGACTGGCTGAGGAATAGCAGATATCCGACCTCTTTCCAGGGCTGAGGAGGAGGCACTGAAGCTAGTGGGGACCCGGGGCAGCAGCTCAATAGTGGATGGTGAGACAAGAGAGTGAGGATTCTCTTCATTCAACATCCACCACACTTCTGGAGATCCACATCATGCTTGGGTGGCATGACAAGATCCACACAGCCTAACCCACAGATGTTTGTGTTCTCTCATGCAAGTCAGTGTCCACAGAAGGCACCAACTGATTCTCAACAGGAGCGAGAGTAACAGGGAAGTTGTTATGGGGGACTTTAACTTTCCAACTATTGACTGGAAATACTATAGTTCGAGTACTTTAGATGGGTCAGTTTTTGTTCAGTGTGTGCAGGAGGGTTTTCTGACACAGTATGTAGACAGGCCAACCAGGGGTGATGCCACATTGGATTTGGTACTGGGTAATGAACCCAGCCAGGTGTTAGATTTAGATGTAGGTGAGCACTTTGGTGATAGTGATCACAATTCGGTTAGGTTTACCTTAGCGATGGGCAGGGACAGGTATATACCGCAGGGCAAGAATTATAGCTGGGGGAAAGGAAATTATGATGTGATTAGGCAAGATTTAGGATGCGTAGGATGGGGAAGGAAACTGCAGGGGATGGGCACAATCGAAATGTGGAGCTTATTCAAGGAGCAGCTACTGCGTGTCCTTGATAAGTATGTACCTGTCAGGCAGGGAGGAAGTTGTCGAGCGAGGGAGCCGTGGTTTACTAAAGAAGTTGAAGCGCTTGTCAAGAGGAAGAAGAAGGCTTATGTTAGGGTGAGACGTGAAGGCTCAGTTAGGGCGTTTGAGAGTTACAAGCTAGCCAGGAAGGATCTAAAGGGAGAGCTAAGAAGAGTGAGGAGAGGACACGAGAAGTCATTGGCGGATAGGATCAAGGAAAACCCTAAGGCTTTCTATAGGTATATCAGGAATAAAAGAATGACTGGAGTTAGATTAGGGCCAATCAAGGATAGTAGTGGGAAGTTGTGTGTGGAATCAGAGGAGATAGGGGAAGCATTAAATGAATATTTTTCGTCAGTATTTACAGTAGAGAAAGAAAATGTTGTCGAGGAGAATACTGAGATACAGACTACTAGGCTAGATGGGATTGAGGTTCACAAGGAGGAGGTGTTAGCAATTTTGGAAAGTGTGAAAATAGATAAGTCCCCTGGGCCAGATGGGATTTATCCTAGGATTCTCTGGGAAGCCAGGGAGGAGATTGCAGAGACTTTGTCCTTGATCTTTATGTCGTCATTGTCGACAGGAATAGTGCCGGAAGACTGGAGGAGAGCAAATGTTGTCCCCTTGTTCAAGAAGGGGAGTAGAGACAGCCCTGGTAATTATAGGCCTGTGAGCCTTACTTCGGTTGTGGGTAAAATGTTGGAAAAGGTTATAAGAGACAGGATTTATAATCATCTTGAAAAGAATAAGTTCATTAGCGATAGTCAGCACGGTTTTGTGAAGGGTAGGTCGTGCCTCACAAACCTTGTTGAGTTTTTTGAGAAGGTGACCAAACAGGTGGATGAGGGTAAAGCCATGGATGTGGTGTATATGGATTTCAGTAAGGCGTTTGATAAGGTTCCCCACGGTAGGCTATTGCAGAAAATACGGAAGTATGGGATTGAAGGTGATTTAGTGCTTTGGATCAGAAATTGGCTAGCTGAAAGAAGACAGAGGGTGGTGGTTGATGGCAAATGTTCATCCTGGAGTTTAGTTACTAGTGGTGTACCGCAAGGATCTGTTTTGGGGCCACTGCTGTTTGTCATTTTTATAAATGACCTGGATGAGGGTGTAGAAGGGTGGGTTAGTAAATTTGCAGATGGCACGAAGGTCGGTGGAGTTGTGGATAGTGCCGAAGGATGTTGTAGGTTACAGAGGGACATAGATAGGCTGCAGAGCTGGGCTGAGAGATGGCAAATGGAGTTTAATACGGAAAAGTGTGAGGTGATTCACTTTGGAAGGAGTAACAGGAATGCAGAGTACTGCGCTAATGGGAAGATTCCTGGTAGTGTAGATGAGCAGAGAGATCTTGGTGTCCAGGTACATAAATCCCTGAAAGTTGCCACCCAGGTTAATAGGGCTGTTAAGAAGGCATATGGTGTGTTAGCTTTTATTAGTAGGGGGATCGAGTTTCGGAGCCACGAGGTCATGCTGCAGCTGTACAAAACTCTGGTGCGGCCGCACCTGGAGTATTGCGTGCAGTTCTGGTCACCGCATTATAGGAAGGATGTGGAAGCTTTGGAAAGGGTGCAGAGGAGATTTAGTAGGATGTTGCCTGGTATGGAGGGAAGGTCTTACGAGGAAAGGCTGAGGGACTTGAGGTTGTTTTCGTTAGAGAGAAGGAGGAGGAGAGGTGACTTAATAGAGACATATAAGATAATCAGAGGGTTAGATAGGGTGGATAGTGAGAGTCTTTTTCCTCGGATGGTGATGGCAAACACGAGGGGACATAGCTTTAAGTTGAGGGGTGATAGATATAGGACAGATGTCAGAGGTAGTTTCTTTACTCAGAGAGTAGTAGGGGCGTGGAACGCCCTGCCTGCAACAGTAGTAGACTCGCCAACTTTAAGGGCATTTAAGTGGTCATTGGATAGACATATGGATGAAAATGGAATAGTGTAGGTCAGATGGTTTCACAGGTCGGCGCAACATCGAGGGCCGAAGGGCCTGTACTGCGCTGTAATGTTCTAATGTTCTATGTTCTACTATGGCCACCCGATCCTCACACACGGTAGTATGGCCAGCAGACCCTCTCACCCAGTAATATGGCCACAGGAGCCTCTCATCTGAGGTCAGACCCACCCCGCACTGTTTCCCGAGACCAAGCCCACCCATGCAGAGTGCAGAGCACTGAAGGCTGACAATGGCCTCCACTCCCCCACTTCCCCTATCCAATGCTCCTCATGGGTGCCTTACCGTTGCGGTGCTTTGGCCTCATCTCAGTGCTGCCACCTTTCAACAGCTGTGGATCTGAAGGCACATGAGGCCCACTTGCTGTTTACTTAATTGCAACCCCCCCCCGTCCCCCCGCCCCATTGAATCGAAATCAGTTGCATGCTAATGTATTACAACAACCTGTTCAACAATTCAAGTTGCAGTCCAATCACGTTAGGGTGGTAACACCACCTTGTAGCATTCCCACCGCTGACTAAATCTGGAACTGATATCATGACGTCGAATTTCCGGGCAGGCGTGTCCGTCACTATTCTCTGGGGCCCCTCCCCCACACCTCCATTCCCACTCCAAATGGCCTCACTAAATTCCGCTCATTGTTTCAGGAACCCATTTCCTATCACTCCATGGTGCACACTGTAAAGGCCTGCTACCCGACCCGAACCCGACAGGACCCACGACATGTGTCGGGTTCAGGTTGTGTCGGGTCGCTCTTCCGGGTCTGGCTTTCGAGATTGGGTCGGGTTGAGCTGGGTCCGGGTCGGGCCAGGTCCGGATCGGACACACACAGTACTACCTTTTGCTCTGCTGGGAGGAAAAGAGCAGTTGAGTAAGTAAGCGTCAAATTTGAAAAGCCTGTCTGAGCTAGGAGTCCGGGATGTCAAGGAGGGAAACATGCATCCGGACTCCACAGACTCTGAGTCTGCGCAGTGAGCAAGTGAGCATCTCTATGACATCATCACGCTCATGCCGCAGCTTCCTTCCATTCCATCCATCCAAAAGTGGTAAGTACAGTGAGTGCACTATGGATGTAAAACGAATGCTGTCAACTGGAGAAAGTGAACATTCTGGTGGTCGGGTCGGGCGTGGAAAAAAATGGAAGGACTCGGGCCGGTCTCAGGTCCAATGTGGTTCTATTTATTTATCTAGAGATACAGCACTGAAACAGGCACTTTGGCCCACCAAGCCTGTGCCAACCAACAACCACCCATTTATACTAATCCTACATTAATCCCATATTCCCCACTATATCCCCACCATTCTCCTACCACCTACCTACACGAGGGGCAATTTACAATGGCCAATTTACCTATCAAACTGCAAGTCTTTGGCTGTGGGAGGAAACTGGAGTACCCGGCGGAAACCCACACAGTCACAGGGAGAGCTTGCAAACTCCGCACAGGCAGTACCCGGAACTGAACCTGGGTTGCTGGAGTTGTGAGGCTGCGGTGCTAACCACTGCACCGCCACTGGGCTGCTGTGTCGGGTTCGTGTCGAGTTTTTTTTTCCAAACCCTAGCAGGCCTTTAGTACACTGTATGTCACACAGTAGTGTATCATTGCAATAATTATCATGAGCAGTTCTTGCACTAGTTAACTAATATCAAAGTGATTTTCCTAAAGAAGATTTTATTTTATTTATAGAAATAATCATAATCATTACTGTTTGAGTTTTTTAATTGTTATGATTTTATTAATTGTTCAATGTTTGGTTTAAATTAAAATATTTCACTAGAATTTCACTTACATAGGTTACAAATGTTATTTTAGATAATAGATTTTTTTTATTCATTCATGGGATGTGGGCGTTGCTGGCCAGGCC
Organism: Heterodontus francisci; assembly: GCF_036365525.1. Taxonomy (NCBI): domain Eukaryota; kingdom Metazoa; phylum Chordata; class Chondrichthyes; order Heterodontiformes; family Heterodontidae; genus Heterodontus; species Heterodontus francisci. The sequence goes on along the minus strand of NC_090382.1, from coordinate 71,956,418 downwards.
AGCATTTATTGCCCATCCCTAATTGCCCTTGAGAAGGTGGTGGTCAGCTGCCTTCTTGAACCACTGCAGTCCATTTGGGGTAGGTATACCCACAGTGCTGTTAGGAAGGGAGTTCCAGGATTTTGACCCAGCGACAGTGAAGGAACGGCGATATAGTTCCAAGTCAGGATGGTGTGTGACTTGGAGGGGAACATGCAGGTGGTGGTGTTCCCATGTATTTGCTACCCTTGTCCTTCTAGCTGATAGAGGTTGCGGGTTTGGAAGGTGCTGTCTAAGGAGCCTTGGTGCATTGCTGCAGTGCATCTTGCAGATGGTACACACTGCTGCCACTGTGCGTTGGTGGTGGAGGGAGTGAATGTTTGTAGATGGGGTGCCAATCAAACGGGCTGCTTTGTCCTGGATGGTGTCGAGCTTCTTGAGTGTTGTTGGAGCTGCACCCTTCCAGGCAAGTGGAGAGTATTCCATCACACTCCTGACTTGTACCTTGTAGATGGTGGACAGGCTTTGGGGAGTCAGGATTCCTAGCCTCTGACCTGCTCTTGTAGCCACGGTATTTATATGGCTACTCCAGTTCAGTTTTTGGTCAATGGTAGCCCCTAGGATGTTGATAGTGGGGGATTCAGAGATGGTAATGCCATTAAATGTCATGGGGAGATGGTTAGATTCTCTTTTGTTGGAGATGGTCATTGCCTGGCACCAGTGTGGCGCGATTGTTACTTGCCACTTATCAGCCCAAGCCTGGATATTGTCCAGGTCTTGCTGCGTTTCTACACGGACTGCTTCAGTATCTGAGGAGTCACGAATGGTGCTGAACATTGTGCAATCATGAGCGAACATCCCCACTTCTGTCCTTATGATTGAAGGAAGGTCATTGATGAAGATTAACTTTATAGGAAGGTTAGAATGGATATTGCCACTCCATGCTTTTAGTTTTGTTTCTTTCCATTGAAGGATTCAGTATGTAGTATGTTACTAGGTTATACATCTTTTATCATAAATTGTATGTGGTGGAGTTGTTTATTTCATATTCCTGGAAATGGAATGTTACATACAAGTGGTGGAATAGATATTGCATATGTGGTATAATACATTAAAGTAGAAATAAACGACTGTAGCCCAAACTCCAATGTTTAGTTCCCAATGAATGCTGAATCTAATGAATCTTGAAAGTCTTGACTCTCCGAAAGGAATATAGTTTCTATCATTAATACTTTCAGAAATGAGTTTCAGTACATTATTAACAACATATATAAATATGTCTCTGGAACATTTCTTCGCATACAGTAGCTTCTTACACTATGTGAAACTGTGCTTGTAATATAAAAGGCACAAACACTTAAATGTATCACATAAATATATCAGCAATAATTCTTCAATTTTTCTTCTTTGCAAATTTATGTAAACTAGCATTGGAAAACAGCAGTTATTAAATTTCCTCTCACTTTATTACTGTGTAGAAATAATATGCCTGTCTACATCAAATGTTCATATGTGGTGTTATACAAAAACAAAGTTTATGCAAGTTAATTTTGAAACTCTGTCGAGTCACTTGAACAATAGAATATAAGAACATAAGAAATAGGAGCTGGAGTCGGCCATTTGGCCCTTCAAGCCTGCTCCGCCATTCAACAAGATCATGGCTGATCTTCTACCTCAATTCCTGCTTCCTGCATTATCCCAGATCCCTGAATTCCCTTAGAATAGCTCTCTGGCGTAGAGAATTCTAAACATTTGCAATCCTTTGACTGAAGAAATTTCTCCTCACCTCAGTCCTAAATGGCTGACCGCTTATTCTGAGACTATGATCCTGCGTTCAGGATTCCTCGGCCAGGGGAAACAAGCTCTCAGTGTCTACCCTGTCAATCTCCTTATGAATTTTATATATTTCATTAGATCACCTCTCATTTTTCTGAACTCCAGGGAATATAGGCCGAGTCTACTCAATTCCCTCATCCCAGGAACAAGTCTAGTCAACCTTTGTTGCACATCCTCGGGGGAAAGTATTTCCTTGCTTAGGTAAGGAGACCAAAACTGTACACAATACCTGAGCCGTGCCCTCGTCAATGTCATGTATAATTGTAGTAAGACTTCTTTACTCTTATACTTCAATCCCTTTGTAAAAAAAGTTAACATACCATTTGCCTTCCTAATTGCTTGCTGTACCTGCATGTTAACTTTCTGTGATTCACATACAAGGACACTCAGATCCCTCTGAATGCAAACATTTCCCAGTTGATCACCATTCAAAAGACATTCTGATTCTTTACTTTTTCCGACAAAAGTAGATAACTTTACACTTTGTATTCCATCTGCCATGCTCTTGCCTACTCACTCAACCTGTTTATATTCCTCTGCAGCCTCTTTGTTTCCCCCTCACCACTTACTTCTCCACCTAACTTTGTATTGTCAGCAAACTTGGATATATTAGAGTCAGTCCCCTTATTTAAGTCATTAGTATAGATTCTATATAGCTGAGGCCCAAGTACTGATCCTTGCAGTACCCCTATAGTTACAGCCTGCCAACCCAAAAATGTCCTGTTTATTCCTACTCTCTGTTTTCTGTCCATTCACCAATCCTCAATCCATATTACCCCCAATAGCTTTTCCTATCTGATTACATCACCATCCTTCCAAATTTTAAGCATATATATCTGCAAATATTCAGGAATTAATTTACTGCAGAAATGAAAGTGCCCCTTTAAGTCACCGATGGCCCTCCTAATGCCATTACTGTAGAGGCATGTGCCTTGTCACTGTGCTGCTCTGCTGCTGTTTGTGCCGCTCAGAGTGCAGTCGTTATTTATAGGAGAAGAGGGTAAGCCTTGTCACCCATGAGCCGTCCGTTAGCATGATTTTCTTCCTTGAAGAGCCCCAGGAGGATGAATGCAATATGATGTCTTCCAACATAGCTTGTGCAGCAGCCTTTGCATGTTATCACACACGATCTGTACATATATGGAGCGGAAACTATTTCTGTCGAGGAAGGTGAAGGGTTTGTCTGTAGGAATTTGGGAAGCACTGTGGTGCCATTTATTGCACTTTGGACCTTGAGAAAGCCAACAACCCTGTTATACTGGATGACCTATCTCATTATAGCTGAGCTGTGATGTCAAACTGGACAGATAACCCTGCTGTTCTGTAAATGCGTCAGTCACTTGACAAATGCTTGGCTGTACTGCAGCTAGATTGTTGTAGAGATATACATTGACTGCCTGATATGACTCTGTGCAAAGAAAGTTGAGTGCAGTCAGTACCTTCAGAGCCACGGACAGTGTTGCTGGCAGATCACCATGGCTGCAGGTAGAGGTCTGCTACCTGACCCAAACCCGACGGGACCCGACAACATGTGTTGGGTTCGGGTCAGGTCGAGCCCATCTTCTGGGGCTGGCTTTCGGGCTCGGGTCGGGTCGGGCCGAGTCCAGGTCAAGTCGGGTCAGGTCGGGCCGGGCCGGACGCACACAGTAAGTGCTCTGCTGGTCAGTATTAAAAATAAAAAACTTACCTGAGCTGGGAGTCCGGGACGAAACTGAGTCTGCGCAGCGAGCGGGTGATGTCACTGTAATGTCATCGTGCATGCGCTGCAGCTTCTTGCAGGTTCGGTGTCAGGAAGGTAAGTAAAGGGATGGTCGGGTAGGGCTCGGGTCGGGCCGAGTAGTGGCGGGTTCGGGTTGGGTTGGGCTCAGGGCAAAATCGGAGGGACTCGGGCCCGCTCGGGCTCAGGCCTGCTGTGGTTCGGTCGGGTTCGGGTCGGGTTCTTTTTCCAGACCTAAAGCAGGCCTCTAGCTGCAGGTCCTCAATCAGTAGATAGCTGAGCTCCACTATTGCTTCTTTGATGAAGCAAACCTTTCTAAGGCACATTTCCTTACAAAGGTATGAGCTTGGTTGCCTGTATATCTTCTAGAGGGGAGTCATATCTGATGTGGTGGATTCTCCTTAAGTGCTGCTTCACTCTGCTTTGCTCCATTGCCTATCACTGCTACATCCTTCTTCTCCAATCAGAATCTGATTATTCTGCAGTGAGTAACTCACCCCCTGACTCCCCCAAAATCTATAAGGCACGTCAGGAGTGTGATGGAATACTCTGCACTTGCCTGGATGAGTGCAGCTCCAATAACACTCAAGAAACGCAACACAATTCAAGACAACGCAGCCCATTGGCAACCGATCCATCAACTTAAACTCCCTCTACTACGGCACACAGTGGCAGCAGGGTTTGTTTGGCAAACTCCCCGTGCGGTGACAGACCCACCTATCACTGGGCTAATTCCAGTGACGGTGGGATGAGGCCCTTAATTTGGCATTAATTGCCTGGTTAAGGGCCTCAATTGGCAGTGGAGCGGGAAGGCTGTTCACAGGCCTTCCCACCCTGGACTTAATTTCAGTGGAGACAGGAAGGTGGCAGGGCCCCCCCATCTCTAAACCCGCCATGGGGGACAGCATAAAAGTCCCCCCCCTCCAAAATCACGCCAGAAAGTCATTCTCTGTCGCAGTAATCATTCCTCAAACTTTTAACAATCATTGGGCTCAAACAGTTCTCATTTCTGTCTGTCATAGCTGATCCTAGCAACAGCTGTGCCTTGTATTTTCATTCCAACTCATCTCTAGTGCATGGTGAATGTAAAACCAGGAGATTTGAAGCTGCAGCACCAGTCGACTCATTAACATATATTGTAATGAGCTCACTTGGGACTTGGTACGTGGTGAGTGGATCACAGGACGAGCCAAAAAACCACCGGAGCATGCGGGAGGATCATTGCTGGGGCAACAAACCTGTGCAAAAGCTTCTGCCCCATTTTGACAGCAATAAAAAGGTAATAACCTAATTCTACACTAAGGCTACACTGAAAATGGTGCAGAACATCGGGGATATTGAGATGATTTTCTATTTTGCTTTTAATTTAATTGCATTCAATGGTAGGAGAGCAGCAGAAAATTAAGAGACAGGCAAAAGCTGAGCAGATGTGGAGAGACAGGGCTGAACACCAGATAACTGACGTTAGGGAATAAGCAGAGAAACCAGACACAAGAAGAAAGATCATCTTACAGAAACTGCAGAAAAGGGTGATAGAAGCAGACAACTGTGAGAGAAAATATTACAGCAATTGCAGAGAGGGAGGGAAGGAGGATGGGGAGAGCACAGATTGCACAGGAAATGTAGCGGATTAGAAACAGGCAGCCAGGGAACAAATTAGCAGAAACAGGAAATAATGATGAGGGGAAATAGGAAATCAAGAAAAAATACTCCAAGCAGTGGAGAGAATAAGAGAGAGAGAGAGAAAATGCCAAAATCATTTACTGTTATTTGATCAGCACATAATCTTGTGTTACATAGAATGGAATACCTTTATATTGTATGTGCAACATTAGTTAATAAAGTGTACATTTTGGGCTGATTTATGTGAAAATTACTGTGCTACTTCTGTGCTGATTTTTAATAACCATTAAGATACAGACTTCTTGATTTCAGCAGTGCTAGAGGCTGTAGAACAGGGAGAGCAGAGACAGCAACAGACATTGGAGTGGAAGAATGAAGGTGAGAAATCCTCGAGAGGACCTAGTTGAGGGGAAGAGAGAGCAACAGGGAGTGACCATTGGCAGGGGTGTGGGGAGAAGAATAGAGACCTATTAAGGCCGCAAGAGAGAGAAAAGAGTGTAATATTACTTATCCCTTGGTGTGTGATCTGTTGTTAAGAGTCACAGGACTACAAGTAGTATCCAAAATGAACTTGGGTTTTATTATAACTGAACTGAATATATATACACAAAAGGTTACTGCACAAGCTAGCCTTGAGCATGTCTTACTATCTCGGGCTCCACCCACAACTGCCTGGTCACGTGTGACTCAACATCACTTCTTCTGATGATATGCACTTGCATTCCTTAAGGTGGTCAAGCCTTAAGGTCGTCACATAACATCCCTCTTTTTTTCCAAAGATAAAAACATATGCACAAGAAACAACAATTTTGTGGTTTGGACTAACTATGCATGATTGAACAAAATGTTATTTACAGATAATCAAATTTAACAGTCTTTAAAACGTAGAGAAGGTTTGCTTATTCATCTGGATCTGGTTGTGGTGAGTCTCTTCCCTCATTTGGAAAGCTCTGAAAAATGATGACTGGCAACATTGCCAATCACCAACAATCCTTCTGGCCTCCAGATACATGCTGCTATGAACTAAAGTCTGAGGAGAGACTCCCGCTCATCCCGCCTCTTCGTATCACGGCCGCCAGTCTTTGTGTCGTCCTGTACATGGACCGATCCGATAAACTCGACCTGGATATTTTCTCCCTTTCTCAGTGTGTTGCTGACTTCATGTCTCATGACAATTCATTGACCTCAGCTTCCTGGAAGTCCTGCAACAGCTGGTCCAGTTGGGTCTACAATGTAGAATGTTTGTGGAAGCCATTTGGAGTTGTCTGCACTGTAGGGTTATCATTCCAATGCACTTGATTAGAGAACCGTTGTAGGTGGTCAGCCTAGCTGTGGTGGGTTGCACCATTGATTCCTATTTCCTGGAGTACATGTCCTTCAATATAAGGATGGACAGAATATTTGCACTTGCTCCAGTGTCGATTTTTACTCTGAGCTTGTGCTTGCCACTCTTCTGTGGACATACAATCCTGATCATGGTGAATGCCTCAGATTATGTAATAGCATCGACATGCTGATCCAGATTGACTATGCGAAATGCTTGCTCGCTGTATGCACGAGTGCATTCTTCATCAGTGTCTGCCTGACAATCGGTGCTGACCTGATGTACCTGCTTGGGCTTTTGTTGTGTGTTGGCATACCTTTTGTTGCAATTACCATCCCTTCTTGCAGTCGTTATCTCTGCCTGTGATCTGCCACCATTCTTGTGTACAATATTTGAGGTTGGCCATCTGCACAGCCTTGCCCAATGTCCTTGCACACCACAAGCTTTGCAAAGGTCCTGGTATGCCGGACAACTGCAAATTTGATGAGTCAGGCCACATTTTCCACTAGGTTTAGCAGACTTCTGAGCCTTCGTTACCATACCAATTGTTGTAGCTGCCTCCAAAACTTGTAATTATTGACTTCGGATTTCCTTCCATCTTTGAGCAGTACATCTATGGTGTGCCCTTTCTTCCGTTCTAGCAGTTCTTTTTGGAAGGCCTGTAGTGGGTAGAAGCAATTATCAACTGTATAACTCGTTCTGACAATTCAGTATCAGCGAAGTCACAATATTGAGTTTCGTCTCGGCACCTTGCAATAAACTGGTCAATGGACTCAATTTGCCTTTGCTGGTAGCTCATAAGCTCAAGCCTATATACTCAGAAATGTAGCTGTACCTTCAGTTGCTGACCCAGGAATGTCCAGATCTTATAAGGGTCCTTCAGATCCTCATCTGACAATCCTGAGGTATTGAGCCATTTCAAACCTGCATTGCCCAGTGGAATCTTAATTTTGGTAGCTTGTTTCACTGGTTCAGTGACTTCCAAGTCTAGGAAACACAGCTCCATTTGTTGTCACAATTGTTTAAATGCAGACGCTATATCTGACACTTCCCAGTCCATAATTGGAACTCCTTTTTTATCCTTTTTTAATAAATATATGGCTTTTGCAGGTATTTTTCACAGGTACAGTTGTTTTGTTTCCTTTTTAAGACAAGTTCGCTTTTGCAGGCTTTTTACCTTTTAAGAGATTTTTTTTTAAATTGTGAGCCAGATATGCTGTTTATTGACACAGTTGTGTTTACACAGGCTGGTTTATTTTTTTAAACTGTGAACTACCTTTTTTTGAAAGATAGCTTGAGCTTGCAGTACTTACAGCTGCCACAGTCAGTCTTTCTCACTATGCTGAACCTCCCATGGTGCTGTTGAGTCCTTTGCACTCTTTTGGGCTTAGGCCCCACCCATGAAGCTGAAAAATTGGGAAAACTAAAACATTAATGGGTTCAGCTACAGCTTTTAAAACTTTTCAACCGATTGCCAGATAGGTGAAAGTTCTTATCTCATGGCAAATTGCCTGCTGTACTCAAAGAGTTCCAACCTCCCAGGATCCTGGATGTGCTCTTGGCTCACTGCAGTATTGTGGGGTCTCTTGCCACCTGCTGTTGGATCTTCAGCCACTCAGGTAGGCAGCTTGCAGTTCCATGTTCTCTTTTTTGATGTATTCTTTGGGAAAAATCAAAAGTTGCTATGATGTGATGTTCAGTGGTCTTCAGAAAAAATAAATAGATCCTAACATAGCCACCATATAATGTGAGTTGTCCCTTGGTATGAGATCTGTTGTTAAGAGTTACAGGACTACAGGTAATATCCAAAATGAACTTCAGTTTTTATATAACTGAACTGGAACATATATACACAAAAGGTTACTGCACAAGCTAGTCTTGAACACATCTTACTATCTCGGGCTCCACCCACAACTGTCTGGTCACATATGACTCGACATCACTTCCTTTGATAATCTACACCTGCAGTCCTTAAGGTGGTCCAGTCTTAAGGTAGTCCCACAACAGCTGCAGGGAAAGAGACAGTGAAAACCCCTATTTGAGGAAGGAAAACTCTCTGACTCTACTGGAGTGAGTGGGGTAGTTGCAGTTAGTGCTTAGTGGGCCCATGCATAGCTTTCAACTCACCATGATCAATGCCACAGGAAATCCACTAATATAGTATAGGAAAGATTGCAGAATTCCGTGGTGCAGAGGGATCTAGGTGTTTTAGTACATGAGTCACCAAAAGTTAGTATACAGGTACAGCAAGTAATAAAGAAGGCTAATGGAATGCTATCCTTTATTACGAGAGGAAGTGAAAATAAAAGTAAGGATGTTATGCTTCAGTTATACAGGGCATTGGTGAGACCACATCTCGAATATTGTGTATTTTTGGTCTTATTATTTAAGGAAGGATGTAAATGCATTGGAGGTGGTTCAGAGGAGGTTTACTAGATTGATATCTGGAATGAGCAGGTTGTCTTATGAAGAAAGGTTGGACAGACTGGGTTTGTTTTCACTGGAGTTTGGAAGAGTGAGGGAAGACTCGATTGAAGTTTATAAGATCCTGAATGATCTCGACAAGGTAGATGTGGAAAGAATGTTTCCTCTTGTGGGTGAGTCCAGAACTAGGGGACATGTTTTATAATTAGGGGTCGCCCTTTTAGGACAGAGATGAGGAGAATTTTTTTCTCTCAGAGGGTTTTTATTTATTTAGAGATACAGCACTGAAACAGGCCCTTCGGCCCACCGAGTCTGTGCCGACCATCAACCACCCATTTATACTAATCCTACACTAATCCCACATTCCTACCACATCCCCACCTGTCCCTCTATTCCCCTACCACCTACCTATACTAGGGGCAATTTATAATGGCCAATTTACCTATCAACCTGCAAGTCTTTTGGTAGTGGGAGGAAACCGGAGTACCCGGCAAAAACCCACGCAGACACAGGGAGAACTTGCAAACTCCACACAGGCAGTACCCAGAATTGAACCCGGGTCGCTGGAGCTGTGAGGCTGCGGCGCTAACCACTGCGCCGCTAACCACTGCGCCACCCGTATTGCGTTGTGCGACTTTGGAACTCTCTGCCTCAGTAGGTGGTGAAGGTGGGGTAATTGAATATTTTTAAGGCTGAGGTAGATAGATTCTTGTTTGGCAAGGAAATCAAAGGTTATTGGGGGTAGATGGGAGTGTGGAATTCAAGACACAAACAGATCAGCCATGAACCTATTGAATGGCAGAGCAGGCTCGAGGGGCTGAATGGCCTACTTCTGCTTCTAATTCATATGCTCAGATGAATGGGGTAAAGGTTTGCAACTAGATATACTAATTTAAAGCAGTGTCTGATTCTGAATGAAATGTGTTAACTTTCCAATGTTTACATGAAAAAAATAATTAAATAGGTAAGTTTATTGAATTGGAATTCAAATCTCTGAAGGGAGGTCGTATAGTAAGAGATTTTCAATAAGTTATCATTTCATGAATTGTATTTTAATAGAAACCTGTATTATAAAGATCAGTAAGGGAGTGACTTTACAAGAATTTATTTTGCAGCCTCCATACTCCTTTCTTTAGATAAACGTGTTTTATACTCTAAGTTGTTTGGGAATTATAAAATGGGATGCAATTAGAGACAGGGCAGACAGAAGATTATATGAGCTGGAGAAGACTTGAAACAAGATGAAAGCTCACTAATCAAGCTGCAGAAACAACTGCAAAGATGAGGCTTTTCTTCAGGACCGATGGGTTTTAAATGATGTTCTTGCTGAGATGCTTTTCTCAAACCTAATGGTTTCATAAACATTTTTGGTGATTGAAAGATCCTATGGAATTGCTGTTTCTACCATCTGTATGTCAGTGTTTCATCGTTGATATCTGCTGCCCGCTACTACTGAAACTCAACAGTTTAAAATGTATACATTGTATACTATCTACAACTTGCAAATAAATTATATAAAATGAACAATTTGTAAATTATAACTGGAAATGAGATGTAATGGATAAAGTCAAAACACAGATCTTTATGTTTTGAATTGTTCTAATAATAATAAACAGACATATGGATAAACGGCTAAACCCTAAAAGAAATTCAGTCTATTATCTGTGGCAGCTCATGTCTCCGTTTCCAGATAGGCTGTATACATCACTTTAAAACAGACAGTAAGGGTCATTTTGACTATGGGTGACGATAGTGTAAAACAGACAATGTCAGAGCAGCCGTCCATTTCTCTTGATTTTTATTTCCTTCAAAATAAAAAAGATCTTTGTTTTTCCTTTAGTTATAAACAAGCTTGAATTTATCGGGACTCCATTCCATCTCATTCTCTGGTATAATTTACAAATTGTCCTCTTAACACTGTTTATGCTGTTCTTGTGGAGTTCTGATATAAAGCCCCACTTAGAATTAAAACATTCTAAAGCCACCAGTTCACTTACCATGCAACTGAATAAAATATTGCTTCTTTTTTCCAGAATGAAATTATCTCTTGTATTTCTTTAAAATCTGAGCTCTAACCTGCAGTTTGTATCATAAGGATCAACAGAAGGTTCCTCATAGATAAGGGTAAAAAATAGCTTTTTTATTTGTTCATGGGATGTGAGCATTGCTGGCGAGGCCAGCATTTATTACCCATCCCTAATTGTCCTTGAGAAGATGGTGGTGTGCCACCTGCAGTCCAAGTAATGTAGGTACACCCACAGTGCAGTTAGGGAGTTTCAGAATATTGATGCAGCAATGATGAAGGAATGGCAATGTATTTCCAGTTCGTGATGGTGTGTGGCTTGGTAGGGGAACCTGCAGGTGATGGTGTTCCCATGCGCCCGCTGCCCTTGTTTTTCTAGATGATAGAGGTCACGGGTTTGGAATGTACTGTCAAATTCCAGTGCACACATAGGACAGAATTTAGTGAACCCGTCACGGATTCTGGTGGCAGACCCAGAAGTGGGTGCCATCGCTGCTCATCACATGTTGTAGACCCAGTAAAAACACATACAGTAAAAACATATAAGAACTTAGTTGAAACAAAGGGCTAGTTACACATAATTACACAGTGTGTCGAAACATAGGGGGGTGGGTAGAAAAGGGAACATAAAGATGCTAGCAGACACAGTGGCCTTGCACGTGCCAGATAAAGGTGTCGCTATGGACACGAGATACGATTAGAGTCATAATAGACAATGGGAAACTGTAAAGAAATGAACCAGGTTCTCACTGAGCCAAATAAGGAATTATCATTATGTCATTATACCAAACGCCTATGAGTAAGTAAGAGGGGAGGGTCTTGGAAACAAGATTTAACCGCTGACTGAAACTGGGGAAGGCACGAGAACCCCGGGGAAGAACACTTGAGAAGATAACCTGAGCCAAGGTCTCAGAGAACAGAAGAGCAGCCACAAGACTGATCACCTCATGCCTTGGAGGGTAGTGTACTGTGCAAGTTAGTGAGAGCTTGTACATGATGATTTAGTGTGTGAATAAAATATATACCTTTCACCAATCAGCTTCCGTGGATTCTTTAAGAGTAAGTGCAGATTAGGCACAACATAATTGGCGGCCAACGTGGGGTGCGATTGTAGTGCTATTTCAAGTCATCTTGAATAGTCTCACCGAGTTCGAACTAATTTAAAAAACAAAGTTACGAGTTTGACGGATCGGATTGGTGAACGGTATAGTAATTGAGTAGACAAAACAGGACAATGGTTGAGTAATTATGGCCCTGGCCAGGCCAGAATATTTGAAGGGCAAGTGGCCCTTGTGGATACAGTTTGCAGTTAAACGGTACATGGGCGAGGGGTCCGTTGGGGTACAGCATTGGGAGGATATGCATACCCACCAAGCCAAATGGGCGCCTAAGTTAGTGAAAGCCACTGCTTGTATGAGGGAATTAGATGAAAAAGAGTGTGAAGTTGAAAGATTGAAGCAGGAGTTGCAAAAGTCAGAAAAAGAAAAGAATGAGTGACATGATAGGGTCCTGAAGGCAGAACAAATTAGTGCAGCACAGATGGTGCATTTAAGCCAATTCCAGTCTCAGGCCGAAAAGGCTGAATACAGTCGTCATAAGGCTGAGAGGGAAGCGGGCAAGGCGAAGGAACAGCTCATAGAACGGAACAGAAATGCTCTAACTTACAGACCGCAATAACGGATCTGCACCGCTCACAGAAGGAGCCGGTGTACCAGTCAGCGGATCATACCAAATGTCAGCAGGCGATGAGTAAACTAGAGTCTCAACTCTCAGCTCAAAAGGGTATAAAATGCACGTTTGCTGATAGGGAGGATGATGACAATGACAACTTTAATCGGGCCAACTTGGCAGATAAGGCTAGGAAGTACCATGAAAATAGTTACAGTCCTTGGGATGACCACCCCTCGAAACTGACCAAACCCCCAATTGAGCCTTCGGCCCCCACCCTGGGGGCCAGAGGGCTCCATGACTAAGTTTATGGCAGAGTAACATAAAAAGACTATGTTTAAGTGAAATTTTAAGTGAGTAAAAACAAGTTACTGTGTCCTTTGATTTGAATGAGTGAATGTTGGAAGCTTCCACGAATGAAATGAATGTCCTTGGGATGTGCAGCTTGTGTTTTGTAGAACTGACAGTTGTTAGCTCTTTGTTGTCTGGCCTTAATGATGAAAGCATGAGGCTGTTACTTTTTCTATTTTTACATGTTTACATGGGACACAGATATTGAGGAGGCCGTGCAGGCTGTGGGCTGGCCTGCTTGCCAGGGTCGCGATCCACTTGTTGACGAAGACGATGCAGATGGAAGCGAACAGGTTCACTGAGAGCCCGATTACCCTGGTGAGGTCCTTTCTTAAGTGCATTACTACTAACCAATTAATGAAGGTACCCCACCAGCATTCAGATCACTAGAGGACAATGGTGGGAGCTGATGAAATGTTTTATTACCTGCACCCCCTTCCTCAACCCCCTCCACCCCCACACCCCCATCCCAGCTCCCCCCTCGCACCCCCTCCCAGCTCCCCCCTCGCACCCCCTCCCAGCTGAACCCCCTCACACCCCCTTCCCAGCTCCCCCCTCACACCATCTTCTCCTTGCACCCCCTTCCCCTGCACCCCCTCCCCTACCCCCCTGCAGCCCCCTTCCCAGTTCCCCCTCGCACCCCCTTCCCTCCACCCCTTCCCACCGCACCCCTCCCCCTCACACCCCCTCCCCCCCGCACCCCCTTCCCCCCACCTCCTCCCACCGGCATCCACCTATCCCTGAGCAGGGGCCCTAACAACCCCACTGCCTTGTGGGCGTCTCGGGAGAGACCAAGGCTAAGGGAGTAAACCCTAACAGAAAATCCAGAGCGGAACCCCGAAGGCAGTCATGTGTGACCTTTGGCATGTTTCCAGCAGTTCCTGCAGCCATACCGGTGCCAAACATCATGCTCTGCACTCCTTTGAACCCCACCAGGAAGGCCGAGAGGGGGGTTTTGACGCTTAGGCAACTCACAACCTCCATACTTCCGCCCAGGCATGCGCCATGGAGAGGTCACTCCATAGTCGCCTCACAGCGACCAAAACAACACGGAAGGCAGCAGTTACGGGTTATAAGTTCAGCTCAATTGCCATAGAGATTGGGCGCCACGGGTTGCCTTTATCGGTGGGAGACATCATTGCATCTCACTGGACAGCTACCGCCCACCTCAAACCGGGCAGCCCCCAGTCAGTAAGGTTCTGTCCTGCCACAGTCCACCTGCTTCAATGGGTGCTTGGAGCTCAGGGTCATTGCCCGACAAGTGGATTGTAACACCGCACCAAACAGCACGACAAAAAAAGAAAAGAAGGTACCAGCCCTTTGCTTTGCAAGCTGGAACGTCAGAACTATGTGTCCTGGTCTGTCGGAAGACCTTACACAAATCAACGATTCTCGGAAGACTGCCATCATTAACAACGAGCTCAATAGACTCAATGTGGACATTGCAGCACTTCAGGAGACACGCCTCCCTGCGAGCAGATCTCTTAGAGAGCAAGACTACACCTTCTTCTGGCAGGGTAGGGATCCTGAAGAACCAAGACAGCATGGAGTGGGCTTCGCCATCAGAAACTCTTTGCTCAGCATGATAGAGCCACCTTCAAATGGCTCGGAACGCATACTGTCCATCCGACTGCTCACCGCCTCTGGTCCAGTACACCTACTCAGCATCTATGCTCCAACACTCTGCTCCCCACATGAAGTTAAAGACCAGTTCTACAAGGAACTCCATAACATCATTAGTAGCATCCCCAATACCGAACATCTGTTCCTGCTGGGGAACTTTAATGCCAGGGTAGGGGCCGACCATGACTCATGGCCCTCCTGCCTTGGGCACTATGGCATTGGAAGGATGAATGAGAATGGACAGAGACTGCTTGAGTTGTGTACCTATCATAACCTCTGCATCACCAACTCGTTCTTTCATACTAAACCCTGTCACCAGGTTTCCTGGAGGCAACCAAGATCACGTCGTTGGCACCAGCTGGACCTCATCGTCACAAGACGAGCCTCTTTAAACAGCATTCAAATCACACACAGCTTCCACAGTGCGGAATGCGACACCAATCACTCCCTGGTGTGCAGCAAGGTTAGACTCAAACCAAAGAAGCTGCTTCACTCCAAGCAGAAGGGCCGCCCGTGCATCAACACTAACAGAATTTATTATCCACAGCTGTCACATAAGTTTCTAAATTCACTTGAAAAAGCCCTTCAAAACACTCCTACAGGGGATGCAGAGACCAAGTGGGCCCACATCAGAGACGCCATCTATGACTCAGCAATGACCACCTATGGCAAACGTGTGAAGCAGAATGCAGACTGGTTTCAATCTTACTTTGAAGAGCTGGAACCTGTCATAGCCGCTAAGTGCATTGCACTGTTGAACTACAAGAAAGCCCCCAGCGAGTTAACATCCGTAGCACTTAAAGCAGCCTGAAGCGCTGCACAAAGAACAGCCAGGCGCTGCGCAAATGTCTACTGGCAACACCTATGCAGTCATATTCAGCTGGCCTCCGACATCGGAAACATCAGAGGAATGTATGATGGCATTAAGAGAGCTTTTGGGCCAACCATCAAGAAGATCACCCCCCTCAAATCTAAATCAGGGGAACACACTCACTGACCAATGCGAGCAAATAGATCACTGGTTGAGCACTACCGAGAACTGGACTCCAGGGAAAATGTTGTCACTGAGACCTCCCTCAATGCAGCCCAGTCTCTGCCAGTCATGGATGAGCTGGACGTATAGCCAACAAAATCGGAACTCAGTGATGCCTTTGATTCTCTAGTCAGCGGAAAAGCCCCTGGGAAGGACGGCATTACCCCTGAAAAAATCAAGAGTGCCAAGCCTGCTATACTTTCAGCACTCTACGAACTGCTTTGCCTGTGCTGGGACGAGGGAGCAGTACCACAGGACATGCGTAATGCCAATATCATCACCCTCTATAAGAACAAGGGTGACCGCGGTGACTGCAACAACTACCTTGGAATCTCCCTGCTCAGCATAGTGGGGAAAGTCTTCGCTCGAGTCGCTTTAAACAGGCTCCAGAAGCTGGCTGAACTTATCTACCCTGAGGCACAGTGTGGCTTTCGAGCAGAGAGATCCACCATTGACATTCTGTTCTCCCTTCGTCAGCTACAGGAGAAATGCCGTGATCAACAGATGCCCCTCTACGTTGCTTTCATTGATCTCACTAAAGCCTTTGACCTCGTCAGCAGACGTGGTCTCTTCAGACTACTAGAAATGATCAGATGCCCACCAAAGCTACTAAGTATGATCACTTCATTCCATGACAATATGAAAGCTACAATTCAGCATAGCAGCGTCTCATCAGACCACTTTCCTATCCTGAGTGGCGTGAAACAGGGCTGTGTTCTTGCACCTACACTGTTTGGGATCTTCTCCTCCCTGCTGCTCTCACATGCGTTCAAGTCTTCAGAAGAAGGAATTTTCCTCCACACAAGATCAGATGGCAGGTTGTTCAACCTTGCCTGTCTAAGAGCGAAGACCAAAGTACGGAAAGTCCTCATCGGGGAACTCCTCTTTGTTGACGATGCTGCATTAACATCTCACACTGAAGAGTGTCTGCAGAGACTCATCGACAGGATTGCGGCTGCCTGCAATGAATTTGGACTAACCATCAGCCTCAAGAAAATGAACATCATGGGACAGGACGTCAGAAATGCTTCATCCATCAATATCGGCGACCACGCTCTGGAAGTGGTTCAAGAGTTCACCTACCTAGGCTCAACTATCACCAGTAACCTGTCTCTCGATGCAGAAATCAACAAGCGCATGGGAAAGGCTTCCACTGCTATGTCCAGACCGGCCAAGAGAGTGTGGGAAAATGGCGCACTGACACGGAACACAAAGTCCGAATGTATCAAGCCTGTGTCCTCAGTACCTTGCTCTACGGCAGCGAGGACTGGACGACGTATGTCAGCCAAGAGCGACGTCTCAATTCATTCCATCTTCGCTGCCTCCGGAGAATCCTTGGCATCAGGTGGCAGGACCGTATCTCCAACACAGAAGTCCTCGAAGCGGCCAACATCCCCAGCATATACACCCTACTGAGCCAGCGGCGCTTGAGATGGCTTGGCCATGTGAGCGGCATGGAAGATGGCAGGATCCCCAAGGACACATTGTACAGCGAGCTCGTCACTGGTATCAGACCCACCAGCCGTCCTCGTCTCCGCTTTAAAGACGTCTGCAAACATGACATGAAGTCCTGTGACATTGATCACAATTCGTGGGAGTCAGTTGCCAATGATCGCCAGAGCTGGCGGGCAGCCATAAAGACGGGGCTAAAGTGTGGCGAGTCGAAGAGACTTAGCAGTTGGCAGGAAAAAAGACAGAAGCGCAAGGGGAGAGCTAACTGTGCAACAGCCCCAACAATCAATTTTATCTGCAGCACCTGTGGAAGAGTCTGTCACTCTAGAACTGGCCTTTATAGCCACTCCAGGCGCTACTTTACAAACCACTGACCACCTCCAGGCGCTTACCCATTGTCTTTCTAGACAAGGAGGCCAAAGAAGATGTGCATATTTTGTGGGAACCTTTTTTGGTTGTGAATTGGTTGAACCTGTGTGTGTTCCTTGGCATTGGGACAGGGAATTTGACAGAGATTTGGTATTTTGAATTCATAACATATTACAGGAATCAATTTTCTAAGTTGTTTGGAATTGAATGAGTGTGAAAAGTGATTGTTGAGTGTATTCATTTCAATTTAAGATTGTGCACCCAGGAATTGAATATAAAATTGAATTATATTTTAAGTTAAAGTATTATTTTTATTTTAAAAGTTGATTTTGCAACTGTGAAAAGGCAATGAACAATTTTCGAAGAGCCTTGAAGGTCTGAAGATGTCTGACAGAAATCCAATATGAAGTTTAGAACACTGCTTTAATTAAGTTCCAGTTTAAAATCTGTTCTTTTTTTTTGCAGTTTAAATTTAAAGACATGTTTTACTGACTGTTTTAAGGAGCAAATGTCAAGAATTGGCTATTGGTTTAAGGGAGAGAAGGATAAACAAAGGAGATATGGGAAAGATCCTGTCTGTTTAAAGTTTGTTTAAGAAGCTTTTGTTAAATCTTTTGTTTTAAGAATGTTAAATAACTTTTTCTTTAGTTTTTGATTTTATTACAGTCATTTGAAAAGGCACCTGAAGAAAGAGAAATGACGTAATTTACCTATCTTAAAAAAAAAAGCACATGCTATTCTGTTCTCTGTGTAGTTAATAAGTATTATAAGTTAATAAGTCTGAGTTAAGTTTATACTATTAAGGTTAACTGAACTGTAAAGTTGAGAAAACTGGAAATTTCATTTGGGGCCACAATGAACTTTCAAGTTTATGATGGCAAGTTTTGGAGGAGTCTTTAATTCTGGACATAAGACTCGTTCATATACCATTGACAATTTTGATTTTTAAATATTTATTGCAGTGAATTGGAATTTGGAATCATCTCTTTCGTATAAAAAAAATCCTTGGATTAGAAACCTCTTACAAGGGGAGGAGTCAGCAATCAAACCAGCAATCAAAATTTTTGTTGACAGTTCCTCTGCAGGGGAGGACATGGGGACGAGCAGTGGGTCTTTCTTGTAAATGTTACTATCAAACATTAGGTATGTGTCGAATGCCCAAAAGGGACCACCTTCAGGGACCCGCCAGAGGGCCCCGAGTTCCCTGTATGGCAGTTCGATGATAAAGACTGTAGAAACCGATCAATATGTGTGAAACCACACAATAAGGGCTATTGGCTCTATTGTGTTGGGGAAAATAAATAAAAGGATAGTTCCTATTCCGGGTCGTGAGATTAAACGGGCAAGAAGCACCAACCACCATGGTTACCCCCACATCCGAATTACCAATGAGTAAGGTTACGATCCAGCAACCACAAGTGACTGATCTCCCTTGCCCTGCCTTAACTGCAGGACCAGAAAATGGACTTGCGATAATAAAAACTAATAAAATTATATATGATAATATACAGCACGAGTTGGTACCGGTAATATTGAACATCTCAGATATCCAGCTACCTGACTGGTGCCCTGAGAAGACCCGAGAGTTGTACAAGGTACTACTGCAACAATTGCTGAGACAAGAATTCGGTGAAGAGGGAATAATAAATGGAAAGAGATGTAAACGCAGTTTAGTGAAAGACGCAGCCACAGTCTTTAATATGGGAACTTCAATTGTCAATACTATAGATTTGGAACGTGTGGACCAGAAGGTTAGAACTCTCAGTCAGCTAGTAAAGGATATTTTGAAAAAGGAACAAAAGGGACAGAGTGGTGTAGCTAAAGTAGGACAGGATTTGATGAACACAGTGACAGGACTGGTGAGAGTACAGGAAGGTCATGCTCATACTATTAATGATATAATAGAAAAGGTAAAGGAGGTCCATGACATTTCAGATAATGAAAGTGTTTGTAGTGAATACAGTTCATGGATGTAAGAACAAACAAAGGAAAATTTGAGGCAAATTGATGCGGGACAGCTGCCAGTTTGGATAAATGTCACCCAGTTGGAGGACTTAGCTAGTCACACAAATTATAAAATTACCAGGTGCTAATTCAGAAAACTTGTTAAGGTATGGAAAGGTCAGGAATGTGTAAATATAAGATCTATGAGTCTTGGAGTAGTATTGGGAAAACCTGTAATTCCAAGAGATAAGTTAGGGATGCAATTATATGAAGTAGAAAATATAGGGGTGATAAGGGGAAAAGATTACATAAAATACTATGATATATTACCCTATGTTGTGGAAATTGGAAAAGAGATAATTGGAACAACATTTTCTGAGTGTAGTCTGGAAAACTAGGTGGTCATGTGTCCTCATCCTATATATAAAACAGCAGAGTCAAAATGTGGATTTAATGCCACTGTAAATTACACCATGGAGACTAGGAAAGCATTGTCAGGACTAACCCATGTGGCCTATAAGGGAAAGGGGAGATATTGCTTAACCACCACGGTGAAGGAATACCAGAATGGACATAATCGGACTTGTCCAGTGAGCAACAGTACGTTTTGTTTCAGCCCACAAATAACAACCAGAGTAGGAAAGATGGAGTTGGTAGACATACATAAACGAAAGACAGAAACGATAACTGTGACAGTACGTATTCAGGAGAACTTGATAAATTTCCTCCGGGAATACGAATATACAGTTCAGCCATTGCCCGCATGCTTGGGTAAAGAGAGACAGCAGCTAGAAGCCATTGCTGTAATGTACTACAATCTGGAGCAACAGTCGAAGAAGCTACAAGATGAGATTGACGAGATAAACGATTCTACTTGGTGGGAGGACTTATGGAACTGGGGGTCAAACGTGTAGATACACCCTTGGTTTAAAATTATCTCCCATGTCCTGATAGTGGTTTTGGGTATCCTGGTGTTACATAGGAACATAGGAAGATAGGAACAGGAGTAAGCCATTCAGCACCTCGAGCCTGTCCCGCCATTCAATGAGATCATGGCTGATCCGTGGCCTATCTCCATATATCTGCCTTTGGCCCATATCCCTTAATATCTTTGCTTAACAAAATTTATCTATCTCAGATTTAAAATTAACAACTGTTCTAGCTTCAACTGCTGTTTGTGGGAGAGAGTTCCAAACCTCTACCACCATTTGCAGTGTTATATGTGACATACTTAATTTGGAAACATAAGAAATTGATTAAGCAATGTGAGAGGATGTATGAACACAGGTTGGACAGTTACCTTAAAGGCAATCAGTATTTGAACTTGCCCTATAAAAACATAGACAATTGATTATGTAACACAAGCATAATTGTATAACCTATTGATGGATACTTAAAATGAATTAATGAATGATCAATATACTCTAAAAATTAAATTGCGACTGTATTTTGTTCGCACAAGTGATTGTTTATGTAATAATGATGCTTAAATTGTGCTTTCTTTAACATCACACTGCTTATGCTTTTGCTTTGAAAATGAAATTGTAATTGCACAAGTGTACTACCTAAGAGACATGATAGTGTGATCCCTTGGCCATGGAGATTAGGCACAACAAGTTGCGGTCGGCCCAACGCGATCACGCGGCAGGCAGCCAATTATCATAATGGAGGCGCAGGGCCCGGCCAATCATGTGCTGGGGGCAGGCGGCGAGGTGCCAATGGCGTTTTCAGCAGAGACAATGAGGGTGCTGGCGCCATCTTTAAATCACTGCCAGCCCTGCTTAAACTGCGGCTTCACTGACTGACTTTGCTGCTGCTTTGCCTTTGATGAAGCTTTGCCATTGCTGCTGCTGTGATGCTGAAACTGCTGTGCTACTGACCCCCCCTGCCTGAAGTTCCTCTGTTGCTGACCCCCCCCCCGCCTGGAGTCTCTCTGCTACTGACCCCCCCCCCCCTTCCTGGAGTCTTTCTGTTGCTGACCACCCCCTGCCTGGAGTCTCTCTGCTACTGACCCCCCTCCCCTTCCTGGAGTCTTTCTGTTGCTGACCCCCCCCTGCCTGGAGTCTCTCTGCTACTGACCCCCCTCCCCTTCCTGGAGTCTTTCTGCTGCTGACCCCCCCCCCCCCGCCCCCCTGCCTGCAGTCTATATGTGATACCCCAATAGCAGTGGCGGCAATGTGTACCACCTACAAGATGCACTGCAGCAAAGCAACAAGGCTCCTTCGACACCACCTTCCAAACCCGCAACCTTGACCATCTAGATGGACAAGGGCAGCAAACGCAAGGAACACCACCAACTGCAAGTTCCCCTCCAAGCCACACACCTTCCTGACTTGGAAGTATATCGCCGTTCCTTTACTATCGCTGGGTCAAAATCCTGGAACTCCCTAACAGCACTGTTGGTGTTCCTACACGCCAAGGACTTCAGCGGTTCAAGAAGGCAGCTCACCACCACCTTCTCAAGGGCAATTAGGGATGGGCAATAAATGCTAGACTAGCCAGTGACGCCCACATCTCATGATCGAATAAAAAAATAAGTAGGGAACGAGAGGCTGACACTAGCAGAACTGTCATGTTGATCTCTCTGTGAAGTTTGATTATCTCCATTTTCCCACTTGCAGGACAAGAGGGCCTGAACAGGGAGAGGCATTCTAGATCTTCGGCCTCTCTCCACGGTGGAGGCAGAGGCATTCAAATTGGCAGGGACGCAGGACAGCAGCTCCACATCGGATGGGGAGACTGCTGTCTCCACGCAAGAAAGTGAGGATAGCCTTCCATCGACATGCAGTTCACTTCTGGAGACCCCCAACACGTATGATGAAATCTGCACAACCTAACCCATACATGTTTGTGTTCTCTCATGCAGTTCAGCCACCGCAGGAGACTCTGCCAGCAGGGGGCCAGACATCACCTCTGAGGAGGATCCGCAGTCAGAGGATGCACTGTCCCATGACTCTCCTGCACCTTCCACCAGCCCAGAAAGTTTAACTTCGGTGGATTTCTGCTTAGCGGTAGAATCAGGGTCACAATCTGGTGAGAGAACCAGACACGAGCACAAGCAGCTGGCTGACACTGAGACAGCCAAGACCACGGACAGTCAGAGGACTGTGGGTGGTCAGGCCCATGCTGAGCCCAGGCTGATGACAAGCCTCTGGTGTCGACAGCACAGGGCATGCTGGAGTTGTACAGAGAGGTACGACAACATATGGCGGAGCTGCCAGAGGAATTGCACAGCCATGAGCAGACAATGGAGGAGTATGTGAGCACATGGCTTCCTCCATCGCGAGGTTGGCGGCCTTCATGGAGAGCCAGATTCTACAAATGCGCGCAGACCTGCACACCATCACCTTGGTGATGAGCTCAATGCAGCAGTGGCAAGGCAAGAGAAGGATGAGGTCCTTGGACTCTTTACAGCTCCTCAACCTTCTCTGGTGATCAGGGAGGTTCAAGTGAGCCTTGAAAGGAAGGAGGAGAGGCTGACCTCCACAATTGGGGGCTCCCCTCAGGGCACTCTGAGTAGGGACACTGGCTCCTCAGCCCCTCTGCCATTGAGCCCAGCTCCAGCAGCCACGGCACCCGAGGAGAGTCCTGCACCAGTGCAGGAAACCGTTATGCAGCCAGGGCCTTCCAGGCCTCAGGCAGCCAAAGGACGGCAGCTGAAATTGCCACAGGCCAAGGGGCAGCCTGATCAGCAGCCTGCCTCCAGCTCAGCTGCTCTCACTGGGTTCACATCTCCTAGAAGTACATGCAAACGTAAAAAGAAAAGTACCTAGACATACTTGGGGGTTCAAGGGTGTTTGATATTTGAAATGTGATGCTTCATATAAAATTCATTTGTTCAAGCCACTAACCTTCATTGTGTAAAAGCGATTATTCTATCTTACCTTAATTGTGAGCTGCTAAATTCATCCTGCGTGGAATGCCAATGTAGGCACAGCCCTCATTTAAATATGATCTCCCATGGGCACTAGCGCGTGGTTCAGCTAGGTGCAAATCACAGAACACAAATGGAAAGGACGTGACGGGCTACATGCATTGAGGTGAGGCTTTATTGGATTCTCTATGAGTGGACATCAGGGTGGCTGGAAGCGGGTAATTATGAGATTGTCTCTTGCCTCCTTGGCACATCACTCAGTCTGCCTGGCCTCCAGTTCAAGGGCTTCAGCATCCAGTGCTGCTTGCTGCTCTCCATCCTCTG
Organism: Heterodontus francisci; assembly: GCF_036365525.1. Taxonomy (NCBI): domain Eukaryota; kingdom Metazoa; phylum Chordata; class Chondrichthyes; order Heterodontiformes; family Heterodontidae; genus Heterodontus; species Heterodontus francisci. The sequence continues at coordinate 71,932,854 of NC_090382.1, read as the reverse complement.
CATCCTCCTCGTCGATGGAGGAGTGTCACTCAGGCATTTCATCGTCATGCAAGGCCTCCCCCCTCTGCAGTACTATATTGTGCAGAGCCCAGCAGAGCACAACGATAGGCGACACCCTCGCTGGGGCATACTGCAGGGCTCCACCAGATCGATCTAGGCAGCCCAATGGCCTGCTCGATGGTCGCTCGGGGGGAGCAGTGGAAAGTGTTGTACCTCTCCTCTGCTGCATTGTGAGGGTTCCTCAGTAGCCAAGTCTTCTATGAGTAGCCCTTGTCCCTGAGAGTTCATCCCTGACGGCTAGCGGGGGGATTGACAACTGTAGCACCTGGGAATGTTGAGGTATTTAGGTCTCATGGTTGCTTCCCGGGAAGTGGGAACACGCCTGCAGGAAATGCTTTTGGTGGTCGCAGACCAGTTGAACGTTGATGGAATAAGTACTGCCCACTGTCCATTAAATCACAAACCCACCATTAAAGCGAAGTGAATTTGATGCAAATGCATTACAATTAACTGCTCAGCAATTTAAAATAGATTCCCATCACCTCGGGGCAGCAAAGCCGCCTTGGTGCTTTTCTGCTGCTGACTAATCTGGAACCAACGTCACAACACCAGATTTCCTGGTGGACACCGCTGACGCGATTCTCCATCCCCCCACTGTCCCCGACGCCACCATTCCCGCTTCAAATGACCGCACAAAATTCTGCCCATATAGTCTCATGTGATAGTGTCTGCGTTTATATATGTTGAGTCAGTGCTTTTCCTTCTGTGTGGAGTATAATGAATTCAGTAGTGTTTAATAAGTGCAGTGCATAAAGATCAAATTAGCATCCATGTTGTTATTTGAAGATACATAAAAATGGCCACAAAGAATGGAATACACATTAAGTTAACTGACATTTTCTCTTAAATATGTAGAATGATGAACTATTTCCTTAAAACCTGAATAGTAAGGGTTTAACTGTTAGCTTTATATGAATTCTGATTTTCTCAACATCATTATCCATAATCTGAAAATTTATAATAGCACTCTCCACCTGCTGGCACTCTAAGGGTTAAAAGTGAAAGCTCTGATCGCTTTCTTTCATTTGTATGAATTTCTGATCAGTTTAAAAAAATACAGATTGACCAAACGTAATCATGGATTCTTTGACTTACAAAGGCAGCATAGAAATCAATTATTTCTATAAATTTGATTAAACTAAATTTTAGATTAAATTAGTATAGAAATATCAAACAATAGAGTAATTTTGAATAGATTTTAATCTAGACCTTAAAAAACCAGGAAAGGGAGCAGTCTAACTTTGATTCTCTGTCCCCTTTGCTGCCTTTGGCTAGCTGTCTTCTCTATTAAATTTAATTATTAACTTGAATCCATCATTTTTCATGTCTGTTCTATAAAGTCCAAAGGCATTTCTTTACCTCTATTGATGCTATTACAATACTTCATCTCCCTGTAGTATTTTTGATCCTTTCAGGCTGACAAATGCTCAATAAAATTGCTTAGAGTGGTCATATTATAAAATTAATATGACATTTCAAAACCATAACTAATAAATGTATAAGTGATGTTCAAAATATTTCTGAGGTGAACTTTATGATGTAGCAAAACACTCCACTAATAAACTTCAATATATTCTAAATATCTGCATTATTCATTTGAGGAGTGACGATAGCAAATATGGAAATATTCCAATGTTTAATCACTGGAATTAAATGCCTGGTAATCAGTAAATGCCATATAATAAATTACAGTTCTCTCCTGCTAAGCGTCTCATTAACTTTCCAAGTTACATACATTTATAACTACATGTAAGAGTGCATTCAAAGCATGTTGTTGTTAAAAAATAAATGTATTTAGAAAATTGTCAGTTACAATTACCATCATGGAGTAATTGAGAATGAATGAAAGTTCTGGAGTATGTTTACACTATCTAGATTATGTTAGATAGATGAAGCATTAACAGGGTAACTGTTGTAATATTGTGAATGACATATGGTATAAACTATTACAGCACTTCTGACAAATCAGGTGTAACCCAGTTTTCAGAAGATGCTGTCAAGGCAGAGTGGTGTCCAGATTCAAAGCATGTTCAGTTCCCCTGGAGTTATTAATAAAAACGTTATATTAGCTTCCAGGTAATTCCATATTAAGGTTGTCTTCACCTAGTTTTCTCCAGTATGTCTGAACTGCTTAGCTAAGTCTTGCAGTTTTAGATTCTCCCACAGGCCTTCTCCAGGTAAGTACCTCTAAGAGACATGCTAAAATTGTGTATGAGAAACATCCTTTTCAATGTGTTTATTGACGCACTTTCTTACAGAAATGAATTACACATATAATTTTGCTAGAAAAATCTAAATAGTGAAATGTATTTGTGGACATGGAGCAGGTAACTTTAAATCATTCAAGCTTTGCTGCTCTCTGCTGGCACTGCAGTAGCATAGCATTGACAGTCAACTGTTTAAAGGCAAGGGTACTGATTTGGTCCAAGAACTCATTAACTCAAAGCCTGTATATAAGACGAAGAGCTAGGTCATGCACTAAGCTTCATTTTATTAGTCTAGGAGGTTCTAAGTGTCCTTCATCTACTTCCTGAAGACACATTCTTAATACTTGTCAGCAAATGATAAATTTAAAGTGTCACAGATGAAATGTATTCTGTAAATCAGTTTGCATGAGGTACAAACATAGAGTCATAGAGTTGTACAGCATAGAAACAGGCCCTTCGGCCCACCTCATCCATGCCAACCATAATGCCTATCTATATGAATCCCACCTGCCTGCATTAATTCCATATCCCTCTATGCCTTGCTCATTCAAGTACCTGTCCAGATGCCTCTTAAATGTTGCTACTGTTCCTGCCTCCACCACCTCCTCAGGCAGCTCATTCCAGATACTCACTATTCTTTGTGTGAAAAATTTACCCCTTTGGTCCCCTTTAAACCTCCTCCCTCTCACCTTAAATCTATGCCCTCTAGTTTTAGTCACCCCCTACCATGGGAAACAGACTCTGGCTATCTACCCTATCTATGCCTCTCGTAATTTTATATACCTCTATCGTGTCCCCTCTCAGCCTCCTTCGCTCCAGAGAAAAAAGACTCATCCTATCCAATCTCTCTTTGTAACTCAAGCCCTCCAAACCAGGCAACATCCTTGTGAATCTTTTCTGCACCCTCTCTAGCTTAATCACATCTTTCCTGTAGTGCGGCGACCAAAACAGTACACAGTACTCCAAGTGCAGCCTAACCAACGTTATGTACAACTGTAACAAGACGTCCTAACTCTTGTACTCAATGCCTAGGCCGATGAAGGCAAGCATGCCATATGCCTTCTTCACCACCCTGTCTACCTTTGTTGCCACTTTCAGGGAACTATGTACTTGCACCCCAAGGTCTGTCTGCTCAACAGCACTCCCCAGAGCCCTGCCATTCACTGTATATGTCCTGCCCTGGTTTAACTTCCCAAAATGCATCACTCTGCACTTGTCTGCGTTAAATTCCATTTGCTAATCCCTTGCCCACTTTCCCAGTTGATCTATATCCTGTTGTCACATTACTTTCTTTATAATTGGACTACTATCAGAGTACAGCACCCCAAGGGTTTAAACTAAATTGGCAGGGGGATGGGCACCAGCATATAGAAGTAGAAAAGAGGAATAAGCTGCATAATGTGAGAGTGTTAGACAGTACTAGAGAGGGGAGTAATTCCCTATTAGATGGAAGTGGACTAAGAAGCACTACAAGGAATTGCAAAGACAGGATTACAATGCATGTGTGTAAATGCACAAAGTGTGGTGAATAAGATTGGTGAGCGACAAGCACAAATAGCAGTATGGGAATATGGTGTAATGGCAATAACGGAAACGTGGCTTAAAAATGATGAGAAGTGGGCGCTTAATATACAAGGATATAAAGTGTTCAAAAAAGATAGAAAAGAGAAAAGGGAAATGGGGTTGCAGTACTGATTAGGGAAAAAATTGTAGTGTTGGAAAGGGAGGATGTCCTTGAGGGGGGAAGGACAGAATCCATTTGGTTAGAGTTGAGAAGCAAAAAGGGTATGATCACACTACTAGGAGTATTCTACAGGCCTCCAAAAAGTGAGAGATAGATGAGAAAATCTGCAGGGAAATCACAGAAATTTGCAAGAACTATAGACTGATAATATTGCGAGTCTTTAATTACCCAAATACTGATTGGGATAATTTTAGAGTAACAGGTAAGGAAGTGGAGGAATTTCTGAAATGTGTTCAGGAGAACATACAAACATACGAATTAGGAGCAGGAGTAGGCCACTCAGCCCTTCGCACCCCTTTGCTTATCAGGAATCTATCTATCTCTGCCTTAAAAATATTCAGACTCTGCTTCCACTGCCATTTGAGGAAGAGAATTCCAAAGACTCATGACCCTATGAGAGAAAAAATTTCTCCTCATCTCTGTCTTAAATGGGCGACCCCTTATTTTTAAACAGTGACCACTAGTTCGAGATTCTCCCACAAGGAGTAACATCCCTTCCACATCCACCCTGTCAACACCCCTCAGGATCATATATATTTCAATCAAGTCGCCTCTTACTCTTCTAAATTCCAGCAGATACAAGCCTAGCCTTTCCTCGTAAGACAACCCGCCCATTCCAAGTATTAGTCCAGTAAACCTTCTGTGTACTGCCTTCAACGCATTTACATCCTTCCTTAAATAAGGAGACCAGTACTGTACACAGTACTTCAGATGTGGTCTCACCAATGCCCTGTATAGCTGAAGCATAACCTCCCTACTTTTGTATTCAATTCCCCTTGCAATAAATGATAATATGCTATTAGCTTTCCTAATTACGTGCTGTACCTACATACTAACCTTTCACGATTCATGCACTAGGACACCCACATCCCTCTGCATCTCAGAGCTCTGCAATTGCTCACCATTTAGATAATATGCTGCTTTTTTATTCTTCCTGCCAAAGTGGACATTTTCACACTTTCCCACATTATACTCCATTTGCCAGGTCTTTACCCACTCGCTTAACATATCTATATCCCTTTGTAGCCTCCTTATGTCCTCTTCACAATTTACTTTCCTACCTATCTTTGTGTCATCAGCAACTTTAGCAACCCTTCATCTAAGTCATTTATATAAATTGTAAAAAGTTGAGGCCCCTGCACCATGAGCTTTTATTTTCTGCAGTAACCTTTGATGTGACACCTTATCAAATGCCTTCTGGAAATTTAAGTACAATATATCCACCTTTATCCACAGCACATGTAACTCCCTCAAAGAACTTCAATATGTTTGTTAAACATGATTTCCCTTTCACAAAACCATGTTGACTCTGCCTGATTACCTTGAATTTTTCTAAATGCCCTGCTATAATGACTTTAATAATAGCTTCTAACATTTTCCCTAAAACAGATGTTAAGCTAACCGGTGTGTAGTTTCCTGCTTTCTGTCTCCCTCCCTTCTTGAATAATATTTTCCAACCTAACAGAACCTTCCCCAAATCTAGGGAATTTTGGAAAATTAAAACTAATGCATCAACTATCTCACTAGCCACTTCTTTTAACATCCTGGGATGAAGTCCATCAGGACCTGGGGACTTGTCAGCCCACAGTTCCAACAATTTGTTCAGTACCACTTCCCTGGTGATTGTAATTTTCTTGAGTTCCTTCCTCCCTTCCATTTCCTGACTTACAGCTAATACTGGGATGTTACTTGTATCCTCAATAGTGAAGACTGATGCAAAATATCTGTTCAATTCATCTACCATCTCCTTATTATCCATTATTAATTCCCCAGACTCACCTTTTATAGGACCAACGCTCAGTTTAACTTTTATTTTTCAAATATCTATAGAAACTCCTACTATGTCGTTATATTTCTATCTAGCTTTCTCTCGTACTCTAATTTTACCTTCTTTATCACTCTTGTAGTTAATCTTTGGTGTTTTTTATATTCTATCCAATCATCTGACCTGCCACCCATCTTTGCGCAATTATAGGCTTTTTCTTTAAGTTTGATACTATCTTCAACTGTTTTAGTTAACCACGGATGGCGGGTCCCACCCTTGGAATTTTTCTTTCTTGTTAAAATGTATCTATTCTGTGTATTCTGAAATACCCCCTTAAATGTCTTTCACTGCATCTCTATTGACCTATCCCTTAATCTGATTTGCCAGCTCACTTTAGCTATCATGCCCTCATAATTGTTCTTATTTAAGTTTAAAAAACTAGTCTTGGACCCACTCTTCTCTCCCTCAAACTGAATGTAAAATTCAATCATATTATGATCGCTGCTACCTAGGGGCGCCTTAACTATGGGGTCATTAATTAATCCTATTTCATTGCACAATACCAGGTCTAGTATAGCCCAACTAGGAAGGAGGCATTGCTGGATCTGGTGCTGGGAAAAGAGGTGGGCCAAGTGTCGGTCGGGGAGCTCTTGGGCGTCGTATCATAAGGTTTAGAATAGTAATGCAGAAAAGCAAGGAACAAAATAAGGTAAACATTTAGATTGGTAGAGGGCTGATTTCAACACGATGAGAAAGGATTTAGCCAAGGTAAAATGGAACCAAAGGCTGACAAGAAGAGCTGTATCAGAACAATGGGTTATCTTTAAGGAAGAGCTGCTTCAGGTACAGGCTAGGTACATTCCAATAAGGGCAAAAGGTAAGGGATCCAAAAACAGGGCTTCTTGGATGATGAGGGAGATAGAGATTATGATAAAACAAAAAAAGAGGGTGTATGATGCACATCAGGTGAGTTTTTCAAGTGAGAACCAGGCCATATATAATAACTTTAGAGGGGAGGTGAAGAGGAAAATAAGACTGGCAAAGAGAGAATATGAGAATAGAATGGCAGTCAACATAAAAGGGAACCCAAAAATCTTCTACCAGCATGTAAATAGTAAGTGGGTAGTAAGAGGTGGAGTGGGGTCTATTAGGAACAAAAAGGTGATACATTGCTTAGAGGTGCAGGGCAAGGCTAATATACTTAATGAGTGCTCACTAAGGAAGTGGAATCTGACAAAATATTGGTAGACGTCAAGAGAGTAGAGGCAATGGATAGGGTAAAAATTGAGAGGGGGGGTACTAAAAAAGCTGGCTATGCTTAGAGTAGATAAGTCACCTGATAAGTCACCTGGTCCAGATGTCTTGCATCCCAGGTTGCTAAGGGAAGTGGGGTGGAGATAGCGGAAGGGCTTACCATAATCTTCCAATCTTTCCTAAATACGGGAGGTGCCAGAGGATTGGAGAGTGGCAAATGTGACACCCTTATTCAAGAAAGTTCAGTCCTAGCAACTACAGGCCTGTTAGTTTAACATCAGTGGTGGGTAAGGTTTTAGAAACAATGATCAGGGAAAAAAATCAACAGGCACTTGGAGAGGTTTGAGTTAATTAAGGATAGCCAGCATGGATTTGTAAAAGGGAGATCATGCTTCACTAATCTAATTGAACCTTTCGATGAAGTAACACAGAAGGTTGATGAAGGGAATACAGTGCATGTTGTCTATATAGATTTTAAATAAGTGTTTGATAAGATACCACATAAAAGGCTGATTACAAAATTGAAGCTCATGGAATAGGAGGGTCAGTGTCCAATGGGATAAAAAAAAATTGGCTTAAGGACAGAAAACAGTGAGTCGTAGTAAATGGTTGTTTTTTCAAACTGGAGGATGGTAGACAGTGGTGTTCCCTAAGGGTCAGTGCTGGGACCACTGCTTTTTGTGCTATATATAAATGACTTGAATCTGGGAATACAGAGTAGAATTTCAAAATATGCTGATGACACCAAACTTGGAGGTGTGGCAAACAGTGAGGATGATATGAACTGCCTGTAACAGAATATAGATAGGCTAGCGGAATAGGTAGGCAGGTGGCAGATGTAATTTAATACAGACAAGTGTGAGGTGATGCATTTTGGCAGAAGGAATAGGGAGAGGCAATATACACTTAATGACGCAGTTCTAAGGAGTGTGCAGGAACAGAGGGACCTGGATGTGCATGTGCATCGATCTTTGAAGGTGGCAGGATATATTGAGAGAGTGGTTAGTAAAGCATATGAGATCTTGGGTTGCATAGCGTACACAAGCAAGGAAGTTATGCTGAACCTTTATAAAGTTCTGGTTAGGCCCCACTAGAGTATTGTATCCAGAGATGCAGGGGGAATATGAGAAGAACTTTATTATGCAGTGGGTGGTAATGACATGGAACTCGCTACCTACAAGGGTGGTGGAAGTGGAGACAATCACTGACTTCAAAAGGAAATTGGATGGCCATTTAAAGGAAATAAACTTGCAGGGCTATGGGGATCGAGCGGGGGAATGGGACTGAGTAGATAGCTCTATGGAGAACTGGCATGGACTCGATGGGCTAAATGGCCTCCTTCTATGCCATAAATGACTCTATGGGCTGGATCTTGTTCTCTCGCGGTCAGGAGCAGCGTGGGTGCAGAAAATGGCGGCCGCCAGGCACGGAACCCGTGTCTCCGCACCGCCACGATCTTGCGTCCGGCGGCCACTTAGCATATGGATGGCGGCTGCCGCCCCCCCTCCCAGTCATGTGGTGGGACGGTATTGGCGACATTGTTCACAGCATCACTTGATGAAGGAGCAGATGCTGGTACCATTTTTAAAAGACTGCCAGCCCTTACACTGTTGTGCTGCTGAAATCGGCCTGTCCCAGGTCAGACTGTTTTAGCTGTCAGGAATTTTACCAAAACGCCCTTTATGAATGATTATTTATAAAACAGGATCAAAAAAAAGGAACATAAACAAAAAGTGCTGGAAATACTCAGCAAGTCTGGCAGCATCTGTGGAAGAAGAAGCAGAGTTATGCTGAACCTTTGCTTCTCTCTCCACAGCTGCTGCCAGACCTGCTGAGTATTTCCAGCACTTTGTGTTTTTGTTTCAGATTTCCAGCATCTGCAGTATTTTGCTTTTATCAAAAAAGGAAACTTTTTTTCAATCACTGCTTTCCCAATAGGCATTACAGAACCATTGAAGAATAATGAGTCAAACCCCATTTTTCCACTACACTGCATCAAAGTTTCCATTTATTGAATGAAAGTCCTCCAATGCAGGCCTAGTCACTAACTCACTTCACAAGAATCATTCATGTAACATTCAGTATGCAGTCAGCCACTGGTCATTTGATTGAATAAAGTTACAGGAAGGTGAAGGCGTGTGAGTGCCACATGTCTTGCTGAAGATCAGGAACTGAAGGGAAGATCGCTGCAGATTACATTTTAATTAATGCAAAGATGTAATTTAATATGCAAACTCGGGTCCCGTCACAGAGCGGTAGAGGGGCCATCACAGAGCTTCCCCACCGCCAGGAAGAGCGGGACCGGCAATCCCAGCGTCGGGTTCCGTGGCGGGCCACTGCCCCTCTGGATTTTCCAGCCCCCCTGCCCCCCCAACCATGGAACCCAACGTCGGGAGGAGAACAAGATCCAGCCCTAACACTCTATGCTTGGAATTTTACGCTTCCTGGGAGCAGGCTGGAGGTGGTGGCGGGCGGGGGAGGGGGGGGGGGTGCGTAAAATTGAATGGGAGGCAAGGGGTGCCATTCCCATCGCCTCCCCACCTCCACGGCAATTTTACAAGCAGTGGGGGAGGTGACAAACAGCCGGCCCACCCCAGGCCAATTAAGGCCCTTAAGGCATGAGGTAAGCAAGTAACCAAGCAGCACAAAGATAAAAGACACAAATCTGTAAAGAGTACAACGCTGGAAGATCCTAGGTTCAAATTATGGTCTGGGCTGAGCCAGGTGATCTGAATCCAAGCAACAGTGGAGATGCTACAAGTGAAGACATGTGATATTGGCTTATATTATTTTACAGGGGTGTGCTGGCTCAGCTTATTTATTTTTCTCATTATTATCATTATACTAGGTAGATCTTTTTACTGAGGAAAATGAAACATATCAACAGGCATGAAAAAACTAAGTACCAACAATGAATTAAAATAATAGTAAGACATGGGACAAATAAAATAATGTCCCAGAAGAATAATGAGCAGATTCTACAGCCCTGTCAGGTTTGTAAGATCAGGTCCTGTCTGTACTCAACAGCCTGGGTTCAGCTTCCAGAGCAGCAGTCCAATTCAGAGCTCAGAGAATTAGACCTCACTGGCTGCATTTATAATGGAGCTTGAAATTTGAGCTGTAATGCTTCCTGGAAACATTTGAGAGTGTAACAAGCAGCCTGTATAGTTGGGAGTTGAGTATGGAGAAATCCACTTTCAGCATCAGTGCAGTGCTGCATAACCGCCTGAGGTTTAAACAGACCTTCCTCAGATGCTCCTGTTCCTCCTCAAGAACCAGCAAGAACAGTGATGGTGCCACATTTAATTGCGCTCAGAAAACATCCACAGATAAAATATAGGGTCCTGATAGAAAGTGACAAAAAATGCTAAAGGCCAAAAAAATCAATAAATAAATGATATAAAGAAAAAAATGTAAGAAAAGGACCTAGCACAGGCTGCAAAAAAGTTTCATAACCAAAGTACCAAACGCTTCTTTACAACACTGGGGGCTAATAAAGAGTGAGGAACTTAAGATAATTAATATCAACAGAGAAAATGTATTGGAGAAATACAAGGGACTAAAAGCTGACAAATCCCCAGGATCTGCTGGCCTACATCCTAGTGTTCTAAAAGAGGTAGATGTGAAGATAGTGGATGCGCTGGTTATGATTTTCCAAAATTCCCTAGATTCTATAACAGTACCAGCGGATTGTAAGTTGGCAAATGTAATAGCGATTTCAAGAAAGGAGGGAGAGAGAAAATGGGGAACTGCAGGCCAGTTAGCCTGACATCAGTCGTTGGGAAAGTGTTGGAATCTATTATTAAGGAAGTCTTAACAATGCACTTAGAAAATCATAAAATGATCAGACAGAGTCAACATGGTTTTATGAAAGGGAAATCATGTTTGACAAATTTATTAGAGATTTTTGAGGATGTAACTAGAAGGGTAAATAAACCAGTAGATGTAATATACTTGGATTTCCAAAAGGCATTCGATAAGATGCCGCACAAAAGGTTAATACACAAGATAAGGGCTCATGGAGTTGAGGGTAATATATGAGCATGGATAGAGGATTGATTAACAGACAGAAAGCAGAATGTAGGGATAAATGGAGCATTTTCAAGTTGGCAGGCTGTAACTAGTGGAGTGCTGCAAGGATCAGTTCTTGCACCTCAGCTATTTACAATCTATATTAGTGACTTAGATGAAGAGACCAAAAGTAATGTATCTATGTTTGCTGACGATACAATGTTAAGTGCGAATGTGAGTTGTGAGGAGGGCACAGAGAGGCTGCAGAGAGATACACACAGGCTGGGCTGAAATTTTGCCACGGAGGCAGGAAACAGAAGCCAGGTTTGTTTTCAGGTCAGAAACCCACCTCTGGGGGGAAACTGATCAAAGTCCTGATTTTCACGTGGAGAAGCCTTAATTGATTTGGAGATGGGTTTCCTGTCCAATTAGAGGCAGTGGGAGCGGGAACTGAGGCGAATCAGATTAGTTGTGGCATTCATCTAGACTCCCATGGCAGCCATCACTGAGGCTGCTAATTGTCTTAAAGAAGGGAACTGTGCATTGGGCCTTATGAGGGAAGGTAAGATGACTCAAAAGAGCTGAAGGCCTAGCACCCGGGGCAGGGCAGTCCCTCGCTTCATTGAGGTGGAGCTGAATCTCATGTTGGAGGCCATGAGGGAGAGGAGGGAGATCCTTTTCCCACAGGTGGCAGGAGGAGGCCACCATCTGAGACCAAGCAGGCCTGGCTTCAAATTGCTGCCACCATGAGCAGCAGAAGAGAGACATGGAGCTGGATCCAGCGCTGAAAATGGTTCAATGACCTCACATCTTCTGACAAGGTGAGTGCGACCCCACAACCCTACGAAAGGTCTCGGGGTCTGCAGCCTCCAGCAAACATGCCACCCAAGGAGCCTCAGGGTGCATCTCCTCCTGATCATGGGAAGGATGTGAGGTCAGGGCAATTAGTGACCCCTCAGAATGGCTCACAGCCAGAGAGCAGCTGAGGACCTGTCACCACTGAGACATGCAGCTCCTAATGGATAGGGGCAGATGACATTGGACACTGAGGACAGCAGTGCCTTATCTCAGTCTCTTTTGCCCTTGCTAGAGAAGCATGTGCACAATGCGAGGGAGAGGGTCCCAATGGGATGAGGGGTGCCCTTCCTCTATGAAATAACCCCCATGGAGCAGGAAGCATTGGAGATAGCCAGAATAGAGGAGGCAGTCAGGCCAGGCAAAACAGGAGCTGCTGGTGGACCAGGTGATTAAAGAGGCCACAGTGGTCATTAAGGAGATGCAATGTATTCCATCCCCATCTGATAGCATGTTGAGATAAGGCATTGTTGTCCTCAGTGTCCAATGTCATCTGCCCCTATCCATTAGGAGCTGCATGTCTCAGTGGTGACAGGTCCTCAGCTGCTCTCTGGCTGTGAGCCAATCTGAGGGGTCATTAATTGCCCTGGCCACACATCCTTCCCATGATCAGGAGGAGATGCGCCCTGAGGCTCCTCAGGTGTCGTGCTTTGAGTAATATTGGAAAGCCTCAACAGTGAAGGGTGTTCCACCCTCCACAGCTAGCTGTCATCATGTCTCACAGGTGCAGATGTCCATTCCACAGCATCCTCTCCCTATTCCTCTGTGGGCTGGGGCAGTACAAAGAATAAGAAGAAGCGCCGTTGTATATTATGAGCACACCATCCACCTGCATAGGTACTCTCACCTCGGTGTGTCCTCATGCGTGTGTAGCTAGGGTGGCACAAGGTGATGATCACAGCACTAGTGGGCAGGAGGATGTGCCAGAGGCAGAGAGAGCTGTGGTCAGTTTCCCCCAGAGAAGGGAGGACAGACACAGCCCGACTCGGCTGAGCATGATGCAGAGCCTCAAGAGTCACTGGAAAGGAGGCTTTACCTTGACCAGCAGCAGCAGATGTACTCCCACATGCCGGAGTTCCCTGAGGCTGTGCCAGGTCTTGGGCAGAGGATGGAGGAGTCCATACAGTTCACATGTGTCACAACGGCTCAGGGCTATGATTACACAAAATCCTCCATAGTGAGAGTGGCCAACCTTTTGGAGAGCCATATGCCGCAGCACTTGGAGTACATGCAGGAATGCATACTGCCATCCATGAGATGCTGAGTAGGCTGGAACGGTCAGTGGTGCTGGTGGCGCAGAGATCCTTGGAGGAGATGCCAGCTGTGCAATTGCACCTGGCAAGGGCTGAGGATGTCATGGAGGAGGGTGAGGGTGAGGGTGCCACCCCTCATGGGCACCTTCATCATCCTGAGCATCCTTGCCCATCTGACTGAGGGACTATCTGTGCAGCAGGGCCAAGTGATGGAGGCTGCCCCTTCAATGAACGACACCTCCACGACAAGGACGATCGCCTCATGCATCTTAGCTGCAAGCCGAGATGAGCGAGCAGGCTGCCTCCAACTCCACCTCCTTCAAGACCACAACGGGAGCACTCTGTAGGAGCGGCCAAGCAGGGAGGCCGCCATGTTGCACAGGGCACAAAGTGGGTCACTGAAGTGTCTTCCTACTGGCTGTGAACTGATTGCCTCTCTGTACACTTTATAAATGATGACACATTATTGCTGCCATGACAGGAAAAGTGGTGTGAGGTGGTGAAAGACATAACGGGATCTTCCACGATGAGGGCAAAGCTTCTGGACAGATATGCTTCGGTCATTGGTGGTAAGTGATTAAATGTTCCAGACTGCGTCTTCCATCTGTGTGTTAGTAGAGGTATCTCAGACTCCCTTCAAGGCCATGCCCCTCAACCAGGGTCAGAGGGGCTCAGCTGAAACTTTCCTGAATCAGGAGATCCCTGACATTCATGGCATCCTCATGGCCCAGAGCCATGCCCGGTCAGTCCTTTGTGCAGCAGGGGCACCTTTCTGCTCTGTGCCATCTTCCTCTGCCTTGCCCTCTCTCACCTCCTGTTGTCTCCTTCAAGGGCATCACCGTCTCAAGGTTCATACCTCTCTGGAGGGCCATGTGGCGGGCACAGCAGACCACCATGATGACCAAGGCCCTTGCAGGAGGGTATTGGAGGGTGCAATCTGACTGATCCAGGCACCACAATTGCATCTTCAGAAGCCCAATGGCCTGCTCGATGGTTGTCCTAGTGAGCAGGTGGCATTGGTTGTAGCACCTCTGTGCCTCTGCCTGGGGCTCCTGTAAAGGGGTGAGTAGCCATGTCTTCAAGGGATATCCCTTGTTCCCTCGGAATTATCCACACACTGCAGGGTTGAAGTGAAGACATGAGGCAGCAAGGACTGGTGAAGGATGAAGGAGTCATGGCAGCTGCTTGGAAAGTGAGTGCACACATGGAGGAAGTTCTTGTTGTGGTCGCAGACCAGTTGAACATTGAAGGAGTGGAAGCTCTTCCTGTTGATGAATCTCACTGGGCACCCAGTCAGTGCCTTGATGGCCATATGGGTGCAATTGATGATGCCCTGCACCCAGGACAATCCAGCAATGCAAGTGAATCCCAACGCCCTCTGTCCCTGCAAGGTCCCATCTGTCGTGAAGTGAACTTAGTGTGCAGCTCTGGCAGATAGAACATCATTGATCTGCGAGATGCAGCAGTGTGCTTCTGCTTGTGAGATGTCACTAAGATCCACAGCAGAACCTTGGAAGGAGCCAGAAGTGATGAAGTTCAAGGCCAGTGTGACTGGCAGAGCAAGGTGACCAATGCTGCGAGGTGTGAGGTCTTTGGCGATGAGGTCACAGATGTGCCTGGATGTATACCTGAAGTGCCATAACCTGCAGGGCCACGGACCAACTGCTGGTAAGTGGGATTAGGCTGGTTGACTCTTTTTTCCAGCCAGTGCAGACACGTGGGCTAAGTGGCCTCTTTCTGTACCATAAACTTTCTATGATTCTATGACTGTGACCATCTGCCTGGAGAGATGCAGTCTCCTGCGGCACCGGGTCTTGGTCATCTCCAGGTAGCTCCGCCTTCAGCAATAGATCTTGTGTTGAGGGTACGCCCTCGGTTGCCTTCCTACCCCTTTTTCCTCTCCTGTGCCTTCCTGATGCCAGGGGTTCTACACTTCCTGTGGAGCGTGTTGCCCCTCATCACCACTGGGCCCAAAATCTGACAGTCATGCACCCATTTGTCAGCTGGAGCCTTCCTTCTGGACAGGTGGTCACCCAATTGTCCTTGGCAGCCTGCCCCCTGCTGTTCTGCCCCACGATGCCAGTGGGTGCCAACTCCATTCAATACCCGGGTGCTGAATGTCCACTATCCCTGACACCTGTGCAGCACCAAGGGCAGCCCTTTACAAAGTTCCAAGTTCCCCTTTTCCCTGCTAACCCTGTGATGAGGCCAGGGTGATGTCCTGGGGCAGTCATGACTGTCTCCCCATTCTTCATCCACCTCACTTCAGCAGATCTGTTTCAAAAGGTGTGTGTACCCCACGCGCCCCTTTTAAAAATCCCATCATCCAACCTTGACAAGCTCTTAACGAGCTTTTAAACTGTTTTTGTTGGACTCATTTGGGAGGACAGCAGCAAAAATACCAGCATTGGGAATGGCATTTGATAACTGACACGCCACCCAACACCAGTATTTTGGGCACCCCCCTCCCCACCTCCATTCCCACCTTCGGGGGACCCTGAAAATTTAGCCCATAAAGTGAGTGGGCAACAAGATGGCAGATGGAGTATAATGTGAGGAAGTCTGAGGTTATTCACTTTGGTGGTAAGAATAGAAAAGCAGAATATTTTTTAAAAGGCATGAAACTAGTAAATGTTGATGTTCAGAGAGACTTGGATGTATTCATACAAGGAACACAGAAAGTTAGCATGCAGGTGCAGCAAGCAATAAGGAAGACAGATGGCATGTTCGTCTTCGTTGCAAGGGGAGTGGAGTACAATAAGGAAGTCTTGTAACAATTGTATCGGACTTTGGTGAGACTACTCTTTGAGTAATGTATGCAGAGTTTTGGACTCCATATCTAAGGAAGGATATATTTGTCTTGGAGGCAGTACCGTGAAGTTTCATTAGATTGGTCCCTGGGATGAGAGGGTTGTTCTATGATAGGCTGAGTAAATTGGGCCTATACTCTTTGGAGTTCAGAAGAATGAGAGGTGATCTCATTGATTCTGAAGGAGCTTGATTGGGTTGGCACTGAGAGTTTTTTTCCGCTGCCTGGGAATCTAGAACACGAGGGCACAGTCTCAGGACAAGGGGCCAATCATTTAGGACTAAGATGAGGAGAAAATTTTCACTCAGAGGGTTGTGAATTTTTGGAATTATCTACCTCAAAGGGTTGTGGATATATCTAAGACTGAGATTGATAGATTTTTGATCTCTCAGGGAATTACGGATGGGAGAGTGTAGCTGAGATAGAAGATCAGCCATGATCGTATTGAATGGTGGGGTAGGCTTGAGGGGACGAGTGGTCTACTTCTGCTCCCATTTCTTACGTCCTCATGTTCTAAATTTCACGGTGAATGGGCTTTCCAGCCAGTACCCATTTACATGGATATTGAAAAATAGTAGTGCTTCCTGATGTTAAATATTGTTTCAATCTCTAATAAGGGGGAGCAGGTGCCATTTGCATTGTCCTCTCCTGTTGCTGTCTCAATGGTGTCAGTGATGTAGTTTTTATCTTTCCTGTGATTCTGTGCTGGACTCACCCTAAAGCCAATATACCCTTCCTGAGGTGTGATGTCTAGAATGAATGCAATACTCCAGATGAGGTCTGACCAAGTCTTTGTACAACTGAAGCATTACTTCCTCCCCTTTGTAATCCAGCACCCTTGAGATAAAGGCCAATATTACATTAGCCTTTATGATTTCTTGTTGAAACCTGTGCACTAACTTTTAGTGATTTGCATGCTGGACAAAGTTTCTAGTCTCGTTATTAAGGAAATATTCCAATTTGTCTTTTCTATCTCCTTCTGCACCTCCTGATCCTGATGTCCTGTGCTTGGCAAATCAACCTCTGTACTTGCCTCATACTATCTATTTATATTTCCCAGTGGATATCACTGGTTGTTGCATGCTATGTCTTGGAAACTATGATGGACTGCTTGCTGCAGTTTCTAAGTAGGGTTGTGTACTGTTTGCTGTGCTTTTCCTGGAAAGATGTAGAAAGGGACAGCAATAAAATCAATTGCATTAATCATGGAGAGGAGAAAAGTGGCTAGCCGGTAAAACCAATAGGAACTTACATAGGGCCGATATTCACACAAGCTGTCCAGGTCACAGGGATCTGTGTGATGTTGTGCTCAATAGATTTTCAAGGGATAACTGGCATGGAGATTGCTTGTTGCTGACTTTTTTTGTTTGCCTTTTGTACACTGATTAGGTACTCACTGCTTGTCATGTGTGCCATGTTTGTTTCTTTGCTTTGGCGTACTGTGTACAGTATTGGTCTCCTTATTTAAGGAAGGATGTAAATGCATTGGAAGCAGTTCAGAGAACATTTATTAGACTAATACCTGGAATGGATGGGTTGTCTTATGAGGAAAGGTTGGACAGGCTAGGCTTGTATCTGCCGGAGTTTAGGAGAGTAAGAGGTGACTTGATTGAAACATATAAGATTCTGAGAGGTTTTGACAGGGTGGATGTGGAAAGGATCTGTCCTATTGTGGGAGAATCTAGAACTAGGGGTCACTGTTTAAAAATAAGGGATCGCCCATTTAAGACAAACATGAGGTGAAATTTTTTCTTTCAGTGGATCGTGAACCTTTGGAACTTTCTTCCTCAAAAGGCAGTAGACATCGACTCCTTAAATATTTTTAAGGCAGAGGTAGATAGATTCTTGATAAGCAAGGGGGTGAAAGGTTATTTGTGGTAGGCGGGAATGTGGAGTTGAGGTCACAATCAGATCAGCCATGATCTTATTGAATGGCGGAGCAGGCTCGAGGGGCTGAGTGGCCTACTCCGGCTCCTAATTTGTATGTATGTTTGTTCATTCCACTCACCCCTCCTTCCAGAAAGTTTGCACTCAGAACTAGACAGAAAGAAATGCAACCTCCTTCTCCAAGGTGCATTTCCTCTTTAAGTAGGTCTCTGGAGCGCATGTCAAAAACTAAGAGAAAAAAGGCTAGTTTTCCCATTTAGCCACAAATTGGGTTGGAAATTTACCTGTCCAGTTTAGATGAGGCTGGGAGTTAAAATAGCGCTCAAATCAGGATTAAAGCCAAACCCAGAAACTTGGCACAGAAGCCCACAAAGCAGCAAACAGAAGAACAAATGGGAACTTCTGCAGATAAGATTTGGGTTTAAACTAATTTGGCAGGGGGTTGGGATACAGAGTGGAGGTACAGTAGAGGGTAATGCACAGTCAAATATAGAAGAGAAACTAAGTTAGTCTGGAAAGCACAGCAAATACAGACCTGTTAAGGCACAGGCGAATAATGCAAGGCTGGATTGCATCTATTTTAACGCAAGGAGTCTTACTAGTAAGGCAGATGAATTGAGGGTGTTGATTAACACATGAGAATATGATATTATTGCTATCATAGAGACATGGTTGGGGGAGGAGCAGGACTGGCAGCTCAATATTCCAGGGTATAGAATCTTTAGGCGTGACAGGGGAGGGTGTAAAAGAGAAGGTGGCATTGCACTGTTGATCAAGGAGTCAATTACTGCAGTAAGGAGGTGTGATATCTTAGAAGGTGCCTCAAATGAAGCCATATGGGTAGAACTTAAAAACAAAGAGGGGGCAATCACTTGGCCGGGAGTGTACTACAGGCCTCCAAACAGTCAGGGTGAGATAGAGGAGCAGATATGTAGGCAAATCTCAGAGAGGTGTAAAAATAATAGGGTAATAATTGTAGGGGATTTCAACTTCCCCAATATCAACTGGGATAGTCTTAGTGCAAAAGGCTTAAAGGGGGCGGAATTCTTAAAGTGCATACAGGAGAGCTTTTTGAGCCAGCACGTAGAAAGTCCTACAAGAGAAGGGGCAGTACTGGACCTAATCCTGGGGAATGAAGACGGACAGGTGGTTGAAGTGTCAGTGGGGGGAGCATTTCGGGGATAGTGACCATAACTCTGTAAGACTTAAGGTAGTTATGGAAAAGGACAAAGAAAGACCAGAAATAAAAGTACTGAATTGGGGGAAGGCCGATTTTAATATGATAAAACAGGATCTAGCCAAAGTGGACTGGAAGCAGCTACTTGTAGGAAAGTCCACATCAGACCTGTGTGACTCATTCCAAAAGAAAATAGTTAGAGTTCAGGGCCAACATGTTCCCGTTAAGGTGAAGAGTAGGACCAACAAGCCCAGGGAACCCTGGATGTCAAGGGATATAGAGGATTGAATAAAGAAAAAAGGAGGCTAATGGCAGATTCAGTGTGCTGAAAACAGCGGAAGCACTAGAGGAGTATAGAAAGTGTAGGGGAATACTTAAAAAAGTAATTAGGAGAGCGAAGAGGTGACATGAAAAAGCACTGACGGACAAGATAAAAGACAATCGCAAGGTGTTTTATAAGTATATTAAGGGCAAGAGGATAACCAGAGAAAGAGTAGAGTCCATTAGGGACCAAAGTGACAATCTGTGTGTGGAGCCGAACGTCATAGGTGAGGTTTTAAATGATTACTTTTCATCTGTGTTCACTATGGAAAAGGACAATGTAGGTGAAGAGATCAGGGAAGGGGATTGTGATATAATTGAACATATTAGCATTGAAAGGGAGGAAGTATTAGCTGTTTTAGTGGGCTTAAAAGTGGATAAATCCCCAGGCCCAGATGAGATGTATCCAAGGCTGTTATGTGAGGCAAGGGAGGAGATAGCAGGGGTCTGACACAAATTTTCAAATCCTCTCTGGCCACAGGAGAGGTACCAGAGGACTGGAGGGCAGTGAATGTGGTACCATTATTCAAGAAAGGTAGCGGGGATAAACCAGGTAATTACAGGCCAGTGAATCTAACATCGGTGGTAGGGAAACTATTGTAAAAAATTCTGAGGGACAGGATTAATCTCCACTTGGAATGGCAAGAATTAATCAGGGATAGTCAGCATGGCTTTGTCAGGGGGAGATCGTGTCCAATAAACTTGATTGAATTTTTCAAGGAGGTGACTAGATGTGTAGATGAGGGTAAAACAGTTGATGTAGTCTACATGGACTTCAGTAAGGCTTATGATAAGGTCCCACATTGGAGATTGGTTAAGAAGGTAAGAGCCCATAGGATCCAGGGCAATTTGGCAAATTGGATCCAAAATGGGCTTAGTGGCAGGAGGCAGAGGGTGATGGTCAAGGGTTGTTTTTGCGAGTAGAAGCCTGTGACCAGTGGTGTGCTGCAGGGATCGGTGCTGGAACCCGTGCTGTTTGTCGTATACATTAATGATTTAGACTTGAATATAGGAGGTATGATCAGTAAGTTTGCAGATGACACGAAAATTGGTGGTGTTGTAAATAGTGAGGAGGAAAGCCTTAGATTACAGGACGATATAGATGGGCTGGTAAGATGGGCGGAGCAGTGGCAAATGGAATTTAATCCTGAGAAGTGTGAGATGATGCATTTTGGGAGGACTAACAAGGCAAGGGAATATACAATGGATGGTAGGACCCCAGCAAGTACAGAGGGACCTTGGTGTACTTGTCCATAGATCAGTGAAGGCAGCAGCACAGGTAGATAAGGTGGTTAGGAAGGCATATGGGATACTTGCCTTTATTAGCCAAGACATAGAATATAAGAGCAGGGAGGTTATCATGGAGCTGCATAAAACGCTAGTTAGGCTACAGCTGGAGTTCTGTGTACAGTTCTGGTCACCACACTATAGGAAGGATGTGATTGCACAGGAGAGGGTGCAGAGGAGATTCACCAGGATGTTGCCTGGGCTGGAGCATTTCAGCTATGAAGAGACTGAAAAGGCTAGGGTTGTTTTCCTTGGAGCAGAGAAGGCTGAGGGGGGACCTGATTGAGGTATACAAAACTAGAAGGGGCATTGATAGGATAGATAGGAAGAAACTTCTTTCCTTAGCGGAGGGGTCAATAACCAGGGGGCATAGAATTAAGGAAAGGGGCAGGAGGTTTAGAGGGGATTTGAGGAAAGAAATGTCACCCAATCTGGAACACACTGCCTGAAAGAGTGGTAGAGGTAGGAATCCTCACAACATTTAAGAAGTGGCGCAGTGGTTAGCACTGCAGCTTCACAGCTCCAGGGACCCAGGTTCAATTCTGGGTACTGCCTGTGCGGAGTTTGCAAGTTCTCCCTGTGACCAACTGGGTTTTTGCCGGGTGCTCCGTTTTCCTCCCACAGCCAAAGACTTGCAGGTAATAGGTAAATTGGCCGCTGTAAATTGCCCCTAGTGTAGGTAGGTGGTAGGGAATATGGGATTACTGTAGGGTTAGCATAAATGGGTCGGCACAGACTCGGTGGGCCGAAGGGTCTGTTTCAGTGCTGTATCTCTAAATAAATAAATAAATAAAGTACTTAGATGAGCACTTGAAATGCCATAGCATACAAGGCTATGGGCCAAGTGCTGGAAAATGGGATTAGAATAGATAGGTGCTTGGTGGCCAGCACAAACCCAAAGGGCCTGTTTCTGTGCTATATAACTCTATGACTCTAAGATTATTTTCAGTGAAAAAGCACAGATTCTTAACGTTGATGCTACATTAAACCCTGAACAGGAAAAATCCTGGATTTTACCATTGCTCCGTTGAAAGTATATGACAAGGACAGGTGAATTGTATCAATGTTACAAATATAATTGATAATTTATAAATTTTGGTGTGATATTAAAGTGCTTTCATACACTCAAAGAGGAGTGCCTATGACTGTTAGGAATAATATAAGGGATCCTAAGATTCTATGCACTGGGTGAAATTTCCATCTTACATGCAATTACATATGACCAGAGCTCTTTCCGTGGGAAATTTGCTGTGATCTTGTCACATGATGAAATCTCAATATCAGTTGCCTAAAGTAGACTACCCCAGAGATAATTAGTGAAGGAAATTAGGAGAGTGAACCAAACCATGCCACTGTCATGAACCTCTTGGCAAAGACTTGAGAACAATTTGGTTGCCTCTTGCTCTGAGAATAATACATTAGATGTGGCATAATCAGGATTAGCAAGGTAGCACCTAAGAGATGGTAAACAAACTGCATGTGTGGTGGAAGGATAGGAAACGATGAGACAATATCAATTAAAATGGATTTTACCAGTGCTCCATTGAAAGTATAATAATGACAATTCTATTCAATTGGCAGGTCCTTGTTACTTTCAATGCAGGAAGAATGGCCTCCTTTGGGTTGCAACCCATCGATATTCCTGTTAATGCCAGTATGATGTAAAAAAAAGTGACTCTTGGTTATTTTCCTTCAGAGTCCCATAGTGTAGTGGTTCTCAAACTGGGGTCCATGGGCCCTGGCAGGTCTGTAGACACTTTCCAGGGAGGTCTGCATGTAAGTGAATGAGTGGCAGCTGGAGGTGGGCTTGGTGTGAGGCAGCAGGCGGGAGCAGAATGGGCTGTCTGGAAGTGGGCTTGTTTCCAGCAGAGAATTGGGAGCTGAGTGTGGCGGACACATGTGCAGCACAGTGTCTCACCTAAGAGGGGAGTGCGTGTGGAAGAGTGCTGAAAACGGCATTAGGTTCACCAGCTAGATCCACAGTTATGAAGTTACAATGGCTGGCAGATGAGTTCAGCCTTGTTTCAGAGAGGGGAGTTAATTTTCAAAAAATACTTAAGTTAGAGGCATCCATATCATTGATATCTATAAGTAAATACTTGTTTTCTTAAAAGCATTATTAAAACACTCAAGATGCAGCACATTCATAACGTGAGTATTATATAGTATTATAATTTAGATGGGGGGACCTTTTGAAAAGGGGTCCTTCAACCAAAAAAGTTTGAGGACCACTGCATTGCAGGCACAGCCGTGAATAGGAAAGGATTCAAAAATATTTATGTCTAGGTGGTGCATTCTGCTACCAAGTGGAGAAACATTGCTACTGCAATCTTGCCAACAAGCACTTGTTCATTTTGGTATTTCTTTGTGTTTCTCCTTTAACTAACAGCAACAACTTTCATTTAAGCAGCCCGGGTAACAAAGAAAAACATCTCAGGGCATTTCACAGAGCCATAACAGACAAAAAGTGGATGCCAAGTCAAAGAAGAAGACATGGTTAAAGAGATCTTTTAAGGAAGGTCTTAAAGATAGAGGGAGAGAAGCAGCAGGAGAGGAGGGCATTTAAAAGGTGCACCAGAACCTCGGAGATTCGGAGAGAAGCAGCAGGAGAGGACAGCATTCAAAAAGTGCACTAGAACCTTGGAGATTCGGAGAGAAGCAGCAGGAGAGGACAGCATTCAAAAAGTGCACCAGAACCTCGGAGATTCGGAGAGAAGCAGCGGGAGAGGAGTCAGAGATTCGGAGGTAGATCAAAAATCGAAAAGTGATGTCACAATCAACAGAGCGCGCGGGGAGATAGGGCGGCACAGTGGCGCAGTGGTTAGCACCGCAGCCTCACAGCTCCAGCGACCCGGGTTCAATTCTGAGTACTGCCTGTGTGGAGTTTGCAAGTTCTCCCTGTGTCTGCATGGGTTTCCTCCCACAGCCAAAAGACTTGCAGGTTGATAGGTAAATTGGCCATTATAAATTGCCCCTAGTATAGGTAGGTGGTAGGGGAATATAGGGACAGGTGAGGATGTGGTAGGAATATGGGATTAGTGTAGGATTAGTATAAATGGGTGGTTAATGGTTGGCACAGACTCGGTGGGCCGAAGGGCCTGTTTCAGTGCTGTATCTCTAAATCAAATCAAGCAGCAGGAGAGGACAGCATTCAAAAAGTGCACCAGAAGCTCGGAGATTCAGAGAGAAGCAGCAGGAGAGGACAGCATTCAAAAAGTGCACCAGAACCTCGGAGATTCAGAGAGAAGCAGCGGGAGATGACAGCATTCAAAAAGTGCACCAAAGCCTCGGAGATTCAGAGAGAAGCAGCAGGAGAGGAGTCGGAGATTTGGAGGTAGATCAAAAATCAAAAAGTGATGTCACAATCAACAGAGAGCGCGGGGAAACAGAAAGCAGACCAGGGTGAGTATACCGGTAAGCTTTTAATTTAATCTAAGTTAATCAAATATAAAGTAATACTTGATCGATTCATTAGTATAACAACTAAAAACTAAGGCGGATTTTATAATTTACCATATAGAGAGAGAGAGAGAGGGACCAGCAGGGAGTGTATTGGTTCAAATTAGGAGCTGGGTAATTAAAATGTTTTCATGCTAGTGTAACAGTAAGTGTTATAAGAGTTTAAACACAGAGCAGGACTAGAAGTATTAATTAGAATTGATTGTTTAAACAGGTACTTTAATTTAATTTAAATCAAACATCCAAATATTTAACATCCAAATTAATTAATTAAATAGAATAGAGATGGCTGGGCAGGCGATGTGTTGCAGCTGTAGTATGTGGGAGCTGGTAGACGCCGGTGCGATCCACAGTGGCCACATCTGCAGCAAGTGTTGGCTGCTTGAGGAACTTCGGCTCAGAGTTGATGAGCTGGAGTCCGAGCTGCGGACACTGTGACACATCAGGGAGGGGGAGAGTTACATGGACACTGTGTTTCAGGAGACAGTCACATCCTTTAGATTAATTACATCAAATTTGGACTGTGGTCATGGACAGGAGGGTGCGACTGTGAGTGAGGCAGGTATGAGGATCCAGAATTTAGTTTTGGAGGAGCCTCAGCCAGTACCTTTATCCAATAGGTACGAGGTTCTCGCTCCCGGTGTGGACGAGGGCACAGACTGTAGGGAGGATGAGCGAACTGACCACAGCACCATAGTTTAAAGCGCCATTCAAGTGGGGGGGAGAAAAGAGAAATGTAGTAGTAATAGGGGATAGCATAAATAGAGGAATAGATACTGTTCTCTGCAACAGAGACAGGGAGTCCCGAAGGCTGTTTTGCCGACCTGGTGCCAAGGTTAAGGACCCTGGGCTGGAGAGGAACTGGAGTGAGAGGGGAAGGATCCAGTTGTCATGGTCCATGTAGGTACCAACGACATAGGTAGAACTAGGAAAGAGGTTCTGCTGAGGGACTATGAACAGCTCGGGGCTAAATTAAAAAGCAGAACCTCAAATGTAAGAATCTCCGGATTACTACCTGAGCCACGTGCAAAATGGCATAGAGTGAATAAGATTAGAGAGGTAAACGCGTGGCTCAAAGATTGGTGTGGGAGAAATGGGTTCCGATTCATTGGGCACTGGCAGCACTCCTGGGGAAGGAGAGAGCTGTTCCATTGAGACGGGCTTCATTTGAGCCATTCTGGGACCAGTGTCCTAGCGAATCGTATAACTAGGGTTGTAGATAGGACTTTAAATTAATTAGTGGGGGGGAGGGTTCAATTGAAGGGAAGTTTAAAAAATCAATAAGAAACGAGAGAGCAGAGGTGCAGGGTAGTGAAGAGGCGAACGGTAATCAAAGTGTGACAGGAAGGGACAGAAACTATAAGCAGAAGAGTGCAGCAGAAATTAGAACCGGATTGAGTAATAATGGTAAAAAGTCAAAGCTTAAGGCTCTTTATTGGAATGCATGATAGATGAGTTGACGGCACAAATAGAAATAAATGAATAGGACTTCATAGCTATTACAGAGATGTGGTTGCAGGGTGATCAAGACTGGGAACTCAATATTCAAGGATATTCGACGTTTCAGAAAAATAGGCAAAAAGGAAAAGGAGGTGGGGTAGCTTTGTTAATAAAGGAAGGTATCAGTGTGGTGGTGAGTAGTGATATAGGTGCAATAGATCATGATGTGGAATCAGTTTGGGTGGAAGTAAGGAATAGCAAGGGGAAGAAGTCACGGGTGGCAGTCATCTATAGGCCCTAGAAGAGTTGCCTCACTGCAGGACAAAGTATAAATTGGGAAATAATAGAGGCATGTAAGAAGGGCGCTACAATTGTCATGGGTGATTTTATTCATATTGACTGGACAAATTAGATTGGCAGAAGTAACATGGAAGACGAATTTGTTGAGTGCATCAGGGATTGTCACTTAGAGCAATACGTTGCAGAACCCACCAGGGAACAGGCTAGTTTAGATCTAGCAATGTGTAATGAGGTAGGATTGATAAGAGATATTGATGTTAACGATCCTCGAGGGGGTAGCAATCACAACATGGTAGAATTTCAAATTCAGTTTGAGGGCGAGCAACTCAGGTCTCAAACCAGTGTCCTTAACTTAAACAAGGGAAATTGAGGAGGTATGAAGAAAGAGTTGTCTAAAGCGGGCTGGGAAAATAGGAAGGATGTGATTGCACTGGAGAGGGTGCAGAGGGGATACACCAGGATGTTGCCTGGGCTGGAGTATTTCAGCTATGAAGAGAAACTGGATATGCTCGGGTTGTTTTCCTTAGAGCAGAGAAGGCTGAGGGGGGGACCTGATTGAGGTGTACAAAATTATGAGGGGCATAGATAGGAAGAAACTTTTTCCCTTAGCGGAGGTGACAATAACCAGGGGGCACAGTTTTAAGATAAGGGACAGGAGGTTGAGAGGGGATTTGAGGAAAAACTTTTTCACCCAATTGGAATCTGGAACACACTGCCTGAAGTGGTGGTAGAGGCAGGAACTGTCACAACATTTAAGAAGTATTTAGATGAGCACTTGAAACGTCATAACATACAAGGCTACGGGCTAAGTGCTGGAAAATGGGATTAGAATAGATAGGCTTGATGGCCAGTGCGGACACGGTGGGCCGAAAGGCCTGTTTCTGTGCTGTCTAACTCTATGACTCGATGACTAAGGGGAAGGTCAGTAGATGAGCAGTGGCAGACATTTAAGCAGATATTTCATAACACTCAGGAAAATTTATCCTGGTCAAAAGGAAGGACTCGATGAGAAGGATGAACCACCCGTGGTTAACAAAGGTGGTCAAGGAGAGTATCCAATCAAAAACTAAGGCATACAAAGCAGTGAAAACTCGAGGTAGGCCAGAGGATTGGGAATATTTTAGGAACCAGCAGCGGATGACTAAAAAGCTAATAAAGAGGGAGAAAATTGATTATGAAAGTAAATTGGCAAGAAATATAAAACCAAACAGCGAGAGCTTCTACCGGTATATAAAAAGAAAGAGATGAGCTAAAGTGAGCGTGGGACCCTTGGAGGATGCGACTGGACAATTGATAATGGAGAACAAGGAAATGGCAGATAATTTAAACAAATATTTTGCATGGTCTTCACGGTGGAAGACACTATAAACGTCCCACAGATATCAGATAAGCAAGGAGCTAATGGGAGGAAAGATCTTGTAACAGTTTCTATCACGAGGGACAAAGTATTTGACAAATTAATGGGATTAAAGGCAGACAAGTCACGAGGACCTGATGGCCTGCATCCAAGGGTTTTAAAGGAAGTGGCTGCAGAGATAGTGGTCGAAATATTCCAAAACTCACTGGATTCCGGGAGGGTCCCAGCAGATTGGAAAACCGCTAATGTGATGCCCCTGTTCAAGGAGGGAGGCAGACAAAAAGCAGGAAACTTTAGGCCGGTCAGCCTAACATCGATCATTGGGAAAATTATCCATAATGAGACCATTATTAAGGAAGAAATAGCAGGACATTTAGAAAAGCATAACGCAATCAAACAGAGTCAACATGGTTTTGTGAAAGGGAAATCATGTTTGACAAATTTGCTAGAGTTCTTTGAGAATATAACAAGCAGAGTTGATAAAGGGAAACCAGTAGATGTAGTGTATTAGATTTCCAGAAGGCATTCGCTAAGGTGCCACATAAAAGATTATTGCACAAGTTGGGGGCTCATGGGTATTGAGGGTAATGTATTAGCATGGATTGAGGATTGGTTAACTCACAGAAGACAGAGTTGGGATTAATGGGTCTTTTCAAGTTGGAAAGACTTAACGAGTGGAGTGCCGCAAGGATCAGTCCTAGGGCTTCAATTATTTACTATCTATATTAATGACTTGGAGGAGGGGGCAGAGTCTAATATATCCAGATTTGCTGATGATACAAAAACAGGTGGGAGAGCATGTTGTGATGAGGACATAAAGAATCTGCAAGGGGATATAGATAGGTTGAGCGAGTGGGCAAAATACCTGGCAGTAGGAGTTTAATGTAGGAAAGCGTGAGGACAAGCACTTTGGTAGGAAGAATCAAAAGGCAGACTATTATTTAAATGGAGAGCGACTCCAAAAAAGTGCAGCACAGAGGGATCTGGGTGTTCTTGTGCATGAAACACAAAAGGTTAGCATGCAGGTGCAGCAAATAATTAAGGCAGCAAATGGAATTTTGGCCTTTATTGCTAGGGGGTTGGAGTTTAAAAATAGGGAAGTCTTGTTACAACTGTACAGGGTGTTGGTGAGACCACACGTGGAGTATTGTGTACAGTTTTGGTCCGCATATTTAAGAAAGGATATATTGGCATTTGGAGGCAGTTCAAAAGGGATTCACTAGGCTGATTCCTGGGATGAAGGGGCTGTCGTATCAAGAACAGCTAAACAGGTTAGGCCTTTATTCATTAGAGTTTAGAAGAATGAGGGGTGATCTTATTGAAACGTACAAGATTCTGAGGGGGCTTAACAGGGTAGATGTTGAGAAGATGCTTTCACTAGTGGGGGAATTTTGAACTAGGGTACATAGTTACAGAATAAGGGGCCACTCATTTAAAACAGTAGTGAATGTCTGGAATTCTCTACTCCGGAGAGTTGTGGAGGCTAGATCACTGAAAGTATTTAAAGAGGAGGTGGATAGATTTTTGAAATATCAAGGAGTTAAGGGTTATGAGGGGCTGGCACAAAAGAGGAGTTGAGGTGTGGGGTAGATCAGCCATAATCTTATTGAATGGCAGGGCAGGCTTGAGGGGCCGAATAGCCTACTCCTGCTCCTATTTCTAATGTTATTGCATTCTTATGTAGAGAGGTGTAGAGAAAGAGGGGTCCAGCAGAAGATCTCCAAAGTGTAGGGTCTAGACGGTTGAAGGCATGGCCACCAATGGTGGGACAAAGGGAGTAGGGTTTGCACAAGAGGCCAGAGTGTGTTCTGAGAGTGTTGTAGGGTGAGGGGAGTTATGGAGGAGTGAAGGCAATGAAGAGATTTAAATATGAAGAAGAGAAATTTAAATTGGGGGCACTGGGGGACCAGAAGCCAAGGACAGGGATAGTGGGCAAGCAGGATTTGTGCAGCAGGAATATGGGCAGCAAGGTTTTGGATGAGCTAAAGTTTACACAGGTTTATGGAGGGTGGTCAAGAAAGCAGGCAGTAAGAAAGCATCAAATTTGAAGGTGACAAAAGCACAGCTGAGGGTTCCAGTGTGACATGATGAGATCTAGAGAGGTAGGTAGGTGTTGTTATGGAAATGGAGTGGGATATAGGGTATGAAATAAAAAGGGAAAATGCTGAAAATACTCAACAGCTCATACAGCACCCGTGGGGAGAGAAAGAGTTAACAGGCCCAATTTTAACTCTGTACAAGTGAATGGGTTTTGAGCAAGTTAAAATCTGGTCCAACGATTCAGGTCGATGATCTATTGGCAGAACATTGTTTCAGGTTGAGGACCTTTCAGTTTGATGGGAGAGAGATCTGCGCAAACAGCGGAAGGCCTCAGAGCACAGCAGGGATAAAGCAGCTCATCCAAAACCTTGCTGCCTGTATTCTATCCTGCACTAAACCCCGCTTACCAATTATCCCTGTACTTTTCTTACGGTCCCCCAATTTAAATTTCTCTTCTTCATATTTAAATCCCTCAGCATCCTACTTTCTAGGAGGTGGTCACCCCACAGGCAGTAAGAGTTCAGGATATTGGTGGGTGGCCATCTGGAAGACTAGGAAGAGGCAGGAGGTGCAGGAGTCTTCGGGGTGTGTGTCACTCTCAAACAGGTACTCAGCATTGGACATTGCTGGGAGTGATGATACCTTGATGGAGTGCAGGCCAGACCATGACACCAATGGACAAGGGACTGTACAGGAGGGAGCAGTAAAGTACAGAAATGCAGTTGTTATAGGAGATTCTACAGTCGGGGGACAGATAGGTATTTCTGTAACCATCATCATGAGTCCTGCCTAGTGTGTTGCCTCCTTTGTGCCAGGGCAAAGGACATCACAGAGAGGGTGCAGAATATTCTGCATGGGAAGGGAGTGAGCCAGAAATTATGGTACACATTGGTACCAACGACACAGTAACAACATTGAGGTC
The DNA here is from genome assembly GCF_036365525.1 of Heterodontus francisci. Classification (NCBI taxonomy): domain Eukaryota; kingdom Metazoa; phylum Chordata; class Chondrichthyes; order Heterodontiformes; family Heterodontidae; genus Heterodontus; species Heterodontus francisci. Next base: position 71,902,706 of record NC_090382.1, on the reverse strand, counting down.
CTACGGTCAGACTTTCAGGAGCTAGGGAGGAAGTTAAAGAGTAGGACCGCAAAGGTAATAATCTCTGGATTACTCCCAGTGCTAGCGAGAGTAAAAATAGCAAGATAGGGAGGGTCAATGCATGCCTTGAAGCATGACCAGGAGGGAAGGCTTCAGATTCTTGGGGAATTGGGACCAGTTCTGGGGCAGAAGGCACCTATTCTAAAAGGGCAGGTTGCACCTCAACAGGACTGGGACCAATGTCCTCGTGGGGAGGTTCAGTTGTGTGGTTAGGGATGGTTTAAACTAAATTGGCAGGGAATGGGCACCAGCATATAGAAGTAAAAAAGAGGAATACGGTGCATAATGTGAGCGTGTTGGACAGTACTAGAGACGGAAATAGTTCCATATGTTATGACGGTGCTGCTATATTTTTTGTTAAATTTTTTTTTTGAGGACTCATGTATTTTAGAATTTGGACATTGTTTTATTTGAGAAAACTGAAAAGGATTCCATGAATTTCTTTTGCCATTGGGGTCACTGAAAGAACACTGAGAGCTCTTGTTTGAAACCAACATTTACTGGAAGTGACCTGTCTTCAGATAAGTACTCAGCAGGGATTTTTTGACTTGGGGGAGATGTTTACAGAGAAGTGACAGGTCAAGATTTCTAGGGATCAGAAGGCTTGACTCTTGAGATACTGTTTTTGGTTTCACTTTGGACAGTGTGTTTGGGTATGAACTGTTTTGAAGGCAGTTGGAGAAAACCAGCCAAGAGAGCAGTCACCATCACCACCCTCTTCCATCTGAGAACTTCCTGAGAATCAAGTGTACGAAACAGAGAACCTGATGCTGCATTCCTTCTGAAAAGCCTGCCGGAAACCCCTGTTGTCACATTTCTCCTGGAAAAACCTGCTAAACTGATCTTCAACATCGCCGGAGAAGAACTGTTCTAGAAATATCCCAGTGACAGCCATCTACGTGTATTTCGGACGCCAAACCAAAAAGGGATAACTGACGTCTTTCCACATCTTTTTTTTTCTTCAAGAATTAGCAATTATTTGGCCCAAGTATTCTTTTTTTGTCTTTTTTTTCTAACAGAGCTCGAAAGAGAAAATCTCTTATTTTTCGGTTAACTGGTGTGTGTGTGAGGGGACTAAGGTAAAAAGGAAATTTTTATATTTCAATCAGTGTGTTAATGCTTTGCTTTGTTACTGGTTAAGTCTTGTTTTATAATAAACTGATAATTTTACTGTTTATTAAAGAAAGCTAGTTGGTGTATGTTATTCTGGGATAAAGAGTAGAGTCTATGATTTGACCGCATCAGTAACTGGGTAAACATTTAAATATATGTTGTGACCTGCAGAGAAGTAGAACTAGAAAAGACAGTGCACTCCTCCCACCTCGGTCACAACACATATTAGATAGGTGCAGATGGAGAAGGGCTACAAGGAATGCAAAGACAATGCATGTATGTAAATGCACAAAGTGCGATGAATAAGGTCGGTGAGCTACAAGCACAAATAGCCGTGTGGGAATATGATGTAGAGGCAATAATGGAAACGTGGCTTTATAAAGGTGAGGACTGGGTACTTTAATAGATAAGGATATAAAGTGTTCAAAAAAGATTAAGGAAAAAAGGAACGATAGTACTGATTAGGGAAGACATTGTAGTGTTGGAAAGAAAGGATATCCTTGAGGAAGCAAGGACAAAATCCATTTGGTTAGAGTTGAGAAGCAAAAAGAGTATGATCACACTACTGGGGTATTCTATGGGCCTCCAAATAGAGATAGAGGAGCAAATCTGTAGGGAAATCAGAGATGTGCAAGAACTATAGAGTTGTGACGTTGGGAGACTTTAATTACCCAAATTTCGATTGGGATATATTTCAAGTAAAGGAAAAAGAGGGGGAGGAATTTCTGATTATGTTCAGGAGAACTTCCTTAATCAGTATGTTCTCGGCCCAACTAGAAAGGAGGCATTGCTGGATCTGGTGCTGGGAAATGAGGAGGGCCAAGTGGACCAAGTGTCTGTGGGGAAGCACTGGGTAACAGGGATCATCGTATCATAAGGTTTACATTCATAATGCAGAAAAACAAGGATATAATGTAGAATGGCTAGATTGGAAGAGGGCTAATTTCAACACGATGAGAAGGGATGAAGCCAGGATAAAATAGAACCAAAAACAGTAACGGAACAATGGGTTATCTTTAAGGAGGATATGCTTCAGGTACAGGCTAGGTACATTCCAACGAGGGTGAAAGGTAGGAGAACCAAAAACAGGGCTCCTTGGATGACGAGGGAGATAGAGATTATGATGAAACAAAAAAAAGAGGGTGTATGATGCAGGTCAGGTGAATTCATCAAGTGAGAACCAGGTCAAATACAATAAGTTGAGAGGGAAGGTGACAAGGAAATTCAGACTGGCAAAGAGAGAATATGAGAATAGAACAGCAGTCAACATAGAAGGGAACCCAAAAACAGCGAGTCATGGTAAATGGTTGTTTTTCAGACTGGAGGATGGTAGACAGTGGTGTACCCCAAGGGTCAGTGCTAGGACCACTGTTTTTTTTTTCTACATCTACATTTGTGTATTGCAATATATAGAGTAGATTTTCAAAATTTGCCAATGATACCAAACTTGGTGGAGTGGCAAACAGTGAGGATGCTATGCACTGCCTGCAACAAGATATAGGTTAGCAGAATGGGCAGACAGGTGGCAGAAGGAATTTAATATTAACGTGTGAGGTGATGCATTTTGGCAGAAGGGATAGGGTGAGGAAAAATAGACTTAATGGTGCAGTTCTAAAGAGTGTGCAGGAGCAGAGAGACCTGGGGGTGCATATGCATTGATCTTTGAAGATGGCAGGAAATATTGAAAAGTGGTTAGCAAAGCATATGGGATCTTGGGCTTCATAAATAGAGGCATAGAATACAAGAGCATGGAAGCTATTCTGAACCTTGATAAAGCTTTGGTTAGGGTTTAAATAGTGTATTGCATCCAGTTCTGGTCACCACACTTTAGTAAGGATGTGAGGGTTCTTGAAAGGGTGAAGAGGAGATTTACCAGAATGGTTCCAGGGATGGGGGATTTTAGTTACAAGGTTAAGTTGGAAAAGCCGGGGTTGTTCTGGAACAAATGAGATTGAGGGGAGATTTGATAGAGGTGTACAAACTATGGCAGGCTTAGATAAGTTAGACAAGGAAAAACTGTTCCCATTAACTGATGGTACAAGGACTAGGGGACACAGATTGAAGGTTTTGGGCACGTGAAGAACTTTTTTACTCAGGGCGTGGTAATGACCTGGAACTCAGTGCCCACAAGAGTGGTGGACGCAGAGACAATCAATGATTTCAAACGGCAATTGGATGAGCACTTGAAGGAAATGAACTTGGAGGGCTATGGGGATGGAGCCAAAAATTTTAATGGCAGTGAAGGTCTTTTTTAGACTTCTCAAACCTGTTGGAGGCTGCCCTTTGACAGACTGATTATTTATTTTCTTGCCCTGTGTCACTCTTTGACCAAGCTTTTGGTCATCTGACCTAATGGGCTGGATTTTACCAGCCTTCTGAAGATGGACTTGGAGGTGGCAGAGCTGGTAAGATGGTGGTGGAAGGCTGGGAGGGGAGCCCGACATCTTCCCATTGCCACAGCATTTTACCAGCAGCGGAAACCTCAGTGGCACAGCTGCCAACAGGCAGCCAGAGGTGTCAATTAAGTCGCCTCCCAACCCAGTATTTTTTTGGCGACGGGAGGGGCTGCCGCTATGTGGGGAAACTGCTGGCTGAATCCTGGTGGCCTCCCAGTGGGGGAGGGGGGCCATCTTTATGGCTGCTCCATGGTACGTGGAGGGGCCCCCTGGTAGCAATGGCACCACTAATGGAAGGACTCCGCCCCCCCCCCTCACCCGATTACTGGAGCCTGCCTGCTTGGCCCCAGCACAGTTAAAGGAAAATCTTAGCTAAAAGCAAAATACTGCGGATGCTGGAAATCTGAAACAAAAACAAGAAATGCTGGATTCACTCAGCAGGTCGGGCAGCATCTGTGGAAAGAGAAGCAGAGTTAACGTTTCGGGTCAGTGACCCTTCTTCGGAACTGACAAATATTAGAAAAGTCACAGATTATAAACAAGTGAGGTGGGGGTTGGGCAAGAGATAACAAAGGAGAAGGTGCAGATTGGACCAGGCCACATAGCTGACCAAAAGGTCACGGAGCAAAGGCAAACAATATGTTAATGGTGTGTTGAAAGACAAAACATTAGTACAGATTAGGTGTGAATACACTGAATATTGAACATCAGCAAGTGCAAACCTGAAGAAAAACAACCTGAAAAAAACAGTGGGTGAGCAAACTGAACAAACTAAGATGAACTGAAATAAATACAAAAAAAGATTGTAAAAAATGTAAAAAGGAATGCCAAAAAAAAAGGAAGAAAAAATAACTAAAAATGAAAGTAAAGTGGGGGGCTGTCATGCTCTGAAATTATTGAACTCAATGTTCAGACCGGCAGGCTGTAGTGTGCCTAATCGGTAGATGAGATGCTGTTCCTCGAGCTTGCGTTGATGTTCACTGGAACACTGCAGCAATCCCAGGACAGAGATGTGAGCATGAGAGCAGGGGGGAGTGTTGAAATGGCAAGCAACCGGAAGCTCAGGGTCCTGCTTGCGGACTGAGCGGAGATGTTCCGCAAAGCGGTCACCCAGTCTGCGCTTGGTCTCCCCAATGTAGAGGAGACCACACTGTGAGCAGCGAATACAGTATACTACATTGAAAGAAGTACAAGTAAATCGCTGCTTCACCTGAAAGGAGTGTTTGGGGCCTGGGATAGTGAGGAGAGAGGAGGTAAAGGGGCAGGTATTACACCTCCTGCGATTGCAAGGGAAGGTGCCCTGGGACGGGGACGAGGTGGTGGGGGTAATGGAGGAGTGGACCAAGGTGTCGCGGAGGGAACGATCCCTTCGGAATGCTGACAGGGGAAGGGAGGGGAAGATGCGACTGGTAGTGGCATCACGCTGGAGGTGGCGAAAATGGCGGAGGATGATCCTTTGGATGTGGAGGCTGGTGGGATGAAAAGTGAGGACAAGGGGAACCCTGTCACGGTTCTGGGAGGGAGGGGAAGGGGTGAGGGTAGAGGTGCGGGGAATGGGTCGGACACGGTTGAGGGCCCTGTCAACCACAGTGGGGGGAAATCCTCGGTTGAGGAAAAAGGAGGTCATATCAGAAGCACCGTCATGGAAGGTAGTGTCCGACCCATTCCCCGCACCTCTACCCTCACCCCTTCCCCTCCCTCCCAGAACCGTGACAGGGTTCCCCTTGTCCTCACTTTTCATCCCACCAGCCTCCATATCCAAAGGATCATCCTCCGCCATTTTCGCCACCTCCAGCGTGATGCCACTACCAGTCGCATCTTCCCCTCCCTTCCCCTGTCAGCATTCCGAAGGGATCGTTCCCTCCGCGACACCCTGGTCCACTCCTCCATTACCCCCACCACCTCGTCCCCGTCCCAGGGCACCTTCCCTTGCAATCACAGGAGGTGTAATACCTGCCCCTTTACGTCCTCTCTCCTCACTATCCCAGGCCCCAAACACTCCTTTCAGGTGAAGCAGCGATTTACTTGTACTTCTTTCAATGTAGTATACTGTATTCGCTGCTCACAGTGTGGTCTCCTCTACATTGGGGAGACCAAGCGCAGACTGGGTGACCGCTTTGCGGAACATCTCCGCTCAGTCCGCAAGCAGGACCCTGAGCTTCCGGTTGCTTGCCATTTCAACACTCCCCCCTGCTCTCATGCTCACATCTCTGTCCTGGGATTGCTGCAGTGTTCCAGTGAACATCAACGCAAGCTCGAGGAACAGCATCTCATCTACCGATTAGGCACACTACAGCCTGCCGGTCTGAACATTGAGTTCAATAATTTCAGAGCATGACAGCCCCCCACTTTACTTTCATTTTTAGTTATTTTTTCTTCCTTTTTTTTTTTTTGGCATTCCTTTTTACATTTTTTACAATCTTTTTTTGTATTTATTTCAGTTCATCTTAGTTTGTTCAGTTTGCTCACCCACTGTTTTTTTCAGGTTGTTTTTCTTCAGGTTTGCACTTGCTGATGTTCAATATTCAGTGTATTCACACCTAATCTGTACTAATGCTTTGTCTTTCAACACACCATTAACATATTGTTTGCCTTTGCTCCGTGACCTTTTGGTCAGCTATGTGGCCTGGTCCAATCTGCACCTTCTCCTTTGTTATCTCTTGCCCAACCCCCACCTCACTTGTTTATAATCTGTGACTTTTCTAATATTTGTCAGTTCCGAAGAAGGGTCACTGACCCGAAACGTTAACTCTGCTTCTCTTTCCACAGATGCTGCCAGACCTGCTGAGTGAATCCAGCATTTCTTGTTTTTGTAAAGGAAAATCTTACCTGGGCTTCGAGGGCGCCTCAATATGGAGGCGCCTTCTCCTTCATCGTGCAGCCTCAGCAGTCGCTACCTGTAATGGCAGCACTGTCGAGGACACAGTACAGCTGGACCTCTGATTGGGCAAGCAGCTCTCGGAGTTGGGCTGTCCTCCTCAATTGGACAGTGCCCCTGGCAGTGGTTTCTTAATTGGCCATTGCTGATAAAATGCCACCCAGGGTCCTGCTGCCTGCCCACATGGGGTCTGGTCCTGCTTTCAGTCCCAGCAGCAGGACTTCATCCCTGATGGAAAAATCCATCCCAATATCTCTTTACCTGGCTCAGTGTCATATTTTGTTTGCACCTTGGGCATTTTATTACATTAAAGGCAATCTATAAATATAAGTTGTTATTGTAAATCATCCTCATTAGGCAATTCATGTCATTAATCTTTCAGTAGAAATAGATTTTTTATCATTTTGACTTTGTAACATGAATGTGCAGGCAGGTTGGTGTCTGTGCAAACACTAACTGATTTAGATATGGTTAATCATCGATAAATTTGAATATCTAAAATTAACAGAGGTTTTAATCAAAGAAAGCAATTTATGTAACGCAAACTGTGATGTAATAAAATAACCCTTTATGGTCATTGAACATCTGAAAAGATAGAGTTTAAAGTTATATTTAATGTCTTAATTTTTGTGCACAAATTATTCTTTGTAGAGCTGTGAATTGGATAATCCAATTATTGACAATTACCTGAAGAACATTATCCGAGGAGCATGTAGCCATTAACTATTGTAAACAGTAGTAATTATAATCCTTGCTGCTAAAATAATTGTATTGAAGCTACATAAGGTGAAGATTTTTAAAGAAGACTATAATTTGTAGTTGCAGATTAAAATATAATCACTAGCTTGGATTCCGAGCTAATCATAAATCCTTGCAGCTATGCAGAGACATGCTTTCCTGTGATTATTACACTATATTTATGTTCATTCTTGCCATAATGCAAGATGCAAGATGCAAAGCAACAATCGATGGCCTTGTTGAAAGAAGTGAGGATAGAATCATAGAAAGTTTCAGGCACAGAAAGAGGCTGCTTAGCTCATCGTGTCTGTGCCAGCTGAAAAACTATCCAGCTATTCTAATCCCGCCTTCCAGCATTTGGTCCGTAGCCCTGCAGCTTACGGCACTTGAGGTGCATATCCAGACTCCTTTTGAATGTGTTGAGGGTCTCTGTCTTAACTGTGGGCGGCACAGTGGCGCAGTGGTTAGCACCACAGCCTCACAGCTCCAGCAACCCGGGTTCAATTCTGGGTACTGCCTGTGCGGAGTCTGCAAGTTCTCCCTGTGACTGCGTTGGTTTTCGCCGGGTGCTCCTGTTTCGTCCCACAGCCAAAGACTTGCAGGTTGATAGGTAAGTTGGCCATTATAAATTGCCCCTAGTATAGGTAGGGGAATTGAAGAAAGGTGGGGATGGGGTAAGAATATGGGATTAATGTAGGATTAGTATAAATGGGTGGTTGATGGACGGCACAGACTCAGAGGGCCGAAGGGCCTGTTTCAGTGCTGTATCTCTAAATGAACTACCCTTTCAGGTAGAAAAAGTTTTTCCTCATCTCCCCTCTAACTTTTCTACCAATCACTTTAAATCTATGCCCTCTTGTCACTGACATCTCTGCTAAAGTGAATAGACCCTTCATCTCCACTCTATCCAGGCACCTCACCATTTTGTACTTTTAAATCAGATCTCCTCTCAACCTTCTCTGTTCCAAGGAGAACCCCAGCCTATCCAATCTTTTCTTATAGCTGCATTTTTAAAGTCCTTGCAACATCCTCGTAAATCTCCTCTGTACCCGCTCTAGTGCAATTACATCCTTTCTGTAATGAGATGACCAGAACTGCACACAGTACTCAAGTTGTGGCCTAACCAATGAGTTATACAGTTCCAGCAAAACCTCCCTGCTCTTGGATTATATACTTCGGCTAATATAGGGAAGGATTCCATATGCCTTAACTACCTTATCGACCTGTCTTGCTATCTTCAGGGATCTGTGGATATTCACTCCAAGGTCCCTTACTTCCTCTACACTTCTCAGTATTTTCCCATTAATTGTGTATTCCTTTGCCTTGTTTGACCTCCCCAAATGCATCACCTCACACTTCTACAAGTTGATTTCCATTTGACACTTTTCTGCCCATCTGACCAGACCATCAATATCTTCCTGCAGCCTACAGCTATCCTCCTCGCTATCTACCACATGGCCAATCTTTGTGTCATCCGCAAACTTCCTGATCATGCGCCCTACATTTCCGTCCCAATTGTTAATATATACCACAAAAAGCAGGGGACCAAGTACTGAGCCCTGTGGAATGCCACAGGAAACAGCCCTCCAGTCACTAAAACAGCTGTCACTAATTATGCTTTGTTTCCTACCACTGAGCCAATTTTGTATCCACCTTGCTGTATTTCCCTGGATCCCATGGGATTTTATTTTATAGAGTACATGTAGAGTTAGTAATAGCTCACAGCTATCAACTGATGTTCTAACATGCTGTTCACTGCAGATCCATCTAACACCTTCCTTAAGGAAATTACTCTTTGCATCCACTGTGGGAAAAATTTATGACCAGAATTTCATCAAAAAAATCATGGCAAGATGAATGACACTTAACATTATATATAGGTAAATAGTGCAGTAATGTCAGGAGAGGAGCAAATCTGCGTTAAATGTGAATATCCAGAAGTTGCTGGCCAAGTTGCGCCACTCCACCATTATTTTCATGAAAGTGGCATCTCACCATCTGCCTCACCATTTTTGTTAGAATTCCTATTTGCCTAATAATCACATCACAGAAAGTTAAACCTCGTCATTACAAATGCAAGTACCCTTTTGACAATGAGGTAAATGTTAATGATTGCCAATCAACGTCCTGACACCAAAAATGAACTATAATAAGTTCGGAGTCTCATTCCTTCAGGTTTTGAAGTTTTTGGGGAGATCTTAAAAAGGTCAAATTTTATTTTTTTCTTCCTTTGCCTTGCATCTTTTTTCTTTCGATGTTAATCTAATCTTCTTTCCCTTTTCTGTGCTTCATTGGACATTGATTTCACCCCTTCAATTCACACTCTTACTCCATCCTTCCTGTGTTTATTTTCCAATCGTTAAATCTCATTGGTTCCCTGTTGTTTGCGCTGTTGCCTTCACTGTACCAGTAGCAGTTCACACTTTTAGCAACATTGTGGAAAACATTGAGTTGAAAGGCATAGGGGCAAGTCTAAATAATGGCAGACGTCATTCTGTGCAAATTCTGGCCCACTATCTTATTTACTTGACCACTGCACATGTGCAGGAACATCAGCAATTTGCTAAGTTTTTGCGCTTTGTGATATTGTAACTGCAAAGTGTATCCAGTGGCAGGTGTGTGGTATTTGCATTTACTTCAGCCACAGTCCAGGCAGTTTTCTAAGTCGCAGACCTTTCTAGTCGTTTTTTTGGCTTACATGATTAAAATCCAAACTTCCATCTTCCATCCCTCAATGCTTCTTCATCTTTCAGACCTCTGCTATCACATCTACTCAAACTGAAATCATACTGTCCATTATTTGATGAACAGATTTTTATGTTATTTTCCAGGTTTTTTTGATTCAATGACAGAATTCTTATTAATTCACTGATTTGTACCCAACGACGTCTTCAAAAATCCATAATGAAGGTTTTTGTTTGGATCCAACAGTCCTTTGAATACCAAAAAACTTCCAGCTTTCAAATAGATCATTGCAAAAAATGCCAGAGATATTTTCATTCCTGGGCCTCACTAAGATTTCCTTGTGGGGCCCCAGAGGAGCTGCCCTGTTTTTCCTGGCCCCACGAGGAAATCTAAAAAAAAGTTCAACAAAACAATTTCGGATTTCCTGGTCCCAATTCACTTCTGCGCTGCGTAGGATTGGTGGGAAATTCACTGCTATTTCCCACTTAGGCCTTTTAGTAAGACTTGCTGTCAAGTCTCGCTCTCGTCAATCAGGATCTGACATCCATATGTTAAAAAGGACCCCATTGGCTTTTGGCGGGTGTCCTTGCGCCTGTTCAGAAAAACTGGTTAAAATAAAGACCTGTCAGCTTCCCATGGCTCCAAGGCAACTAAGTAACTTGGCAATTTTAACTACCTACTCATCTGGTTTCCATTAGACATCTAGAATTGAAACAGTCCTGAGTAGAATAGTAAATTCCTAAGCTTGAGGTCTTGATTTTGAATCTGAGCTTTAGTTTTCAATTTACAAGTTTTTCTAGGAAGATTGGGCTATGTCCTGAAGCAGCAGCTCCCTTTGCCAAGTGAAATACACTGCAAATTAGTCATGAAGTTTTCAGCTGAAAGTACACCAGTGAGAGCCCTCGACAGAAAAATGAATTACATTTTCTCTCCTAATAAATTAATTTGTTCATTATCACTGTAGTGAAAACCTTTGGAAGATATGAGACTAACAAATTCACCAAATAATCAAAGTTCTGGAAGTTTTTAATTCAATTAATAAATAGAATAAGATATCTTACAATCATGAAATTATTACAGAACTTGGGCACTATATTGATGGCACTAACTGTATTTAAAAAAGTGCTATGTGTGCATGGTTCATGGTCAGCAAGACAGTCTTCCTATCTGGATAAACACAAACAACAAAACTTGCTAAGTTAGTCTGGAATTCTCACTAAACTCACATTTGTTAATAAACTGTATCACTTATAATTGACTAAGACTGATAATGCATTGGTATTTTCAAATCATAATGAGGGTAAATGGGTTCAGATCTGCACTTGCACTGTCACTACTAACCTACTTTGTTCTAGAATGCAAATAGTATGGTCCTGAATTTCTATAGGCTGCCACCCCAGCAATTACACAGTAATCATACCGGCCTGTGCTTCAGTACAAATCCCAACAGAGAATGCAAGATTTGTCAGAGGCCACCTAATTTGGATCAGGCCACCAGGCAACTGCTCCACTAAGGCTGCATCTCCTACCTGCCCCAAGCCGCTAGAAAATCTAGTCTGGCTGCCTGGTCTGGGAAATTAAAAATTTGTTTGTTTAATTTTTGTATGGATCCAATCCATTTTTTTCCTCAGAAGGCTGGCATCTCTCTTCTCATTCAGTGTATAAACTTCATGCTCAATCTTTGTAAGAGTATGGGAGGCTCCAGCGGAGAAAGTCCCCATCCTTAGCCCCAATCCCACTGACACTGTTGCCCTTGTAAGAGATGGACGTAGGTTATGTCTTGTATTAGATTCTATGAACACCCAAACATGTCTTTGAATGTAGAGATTTAAATATAGGTGAAAGTTCACTACATCCTCAAGTGCAGTGAAACCATTATTTTTATTTTATGATTCAAGGAATTGCAAAACTTGCATTCACCTATCACCTTTACTGCAGAGCCTGTCCCAAGGCACTTCAGAGAAAGAAATAGAACAGTTAAGAGAGACTAATGACGGCATGGTCCAAAAGGAGGATTTGGATGATTTTTTAAAGGCAAGGGAAGAAATGGAGATGAAAAGAAGAGAATTCCAGAAAGTAATTCCAGGAAAACCAAAGACTTTGCCACTAATGGAATCATTACACAGGAAGTCATAAAGAAGCATTGAGCATGGTGTGAGATGTAGGGTTGAAGGAACTTGCCACAGGTACAGGAGGTGAGACCAGACTGGGATTAGTAACTGAAGGTGAGGATTATGAATTTGATGCAGCGGGGGAACAGGAAAATCCATGAATATTGCGGATGAAGGAGGTTAGGAGCAGAGTGTTGAACAGGTTGGCATCTGTATACGTGGAACGTGGTCGGCAAGTGAGGAAAGCATTGGCGAAATTGAGTCTAGGGGACAAAATTTGCAACTGTGGTGATGATGCAAGAGTGACAGAAGAAATATTGTAGAGGTAAGTAGTTTTAATAATGGACGAGGTGTCAAGTTTGAAATTTCACTAAGCATGAATCAAGACACTGAAACCCACATTATCTAGTTCATCCTCAGCAAGCAGCTGGGATGTGCTAGCAACACTGGGATAAGCAGGAGTGAACGTGTGAGGGTAGACCACAAAAAGGAGATTCAGTGGAAAAGGATGGACTTGTTGACTATATCAAACATCAAAAGGTGAAGCAGGGAGGACACCACAGTTGCAATGACAAAGGATACTGTTGGTGACTTTGAACAGATTAGTCTCAAAACTATGGCATGTGAAAGGCTAGACTGAAAGGATTCAGAGAAATTTGGGTGAGGTGAGCATAAAACTGGATAGCAACAATTCATTCAAGGACCAAGAAAGTAGTTATAGATGAAGCAGCAGTTGGAATGGAAAATGGGCTTGACTTTTTGAGAAAGGCGGGAGCGACTGATGATAAAGGCCCCTTTGCATTATCAAAGCCATAATGCCACAGAGGAGGCCATTTGGCCCATCGAGTCCATGCCAGCTCTCTGTAGAGCAGTCCAATCAGTCCCATTCCTCAGCTGTAGCCCTGTAAGTTTATTTCCCTCAAGTGCCCATGCAATTTCCTTTTGAAATCATTCATCATCTCCAATTCCACTACCTTCATAGACAGTGAGATCCAGGTCATTACCACTTCTCTGTATTAAATTCCATCTGCCACTTGTCTGCCCATTCTGATAGCCTAACTATGTCCTGTTATAGTCAATTGGTATCATCCTCACTGTTTGCCACCCCTCCAAGTTTGGTATTATTGGCAAATTTTGAAATTTTACTCTGTATTCCAATACCCAAGTCATTTATATATACACCGAAAAAAGCAAAATTCTGTTCTTCAGTCCATTTTTTGAAAATGAAAATCTAAATCCATATACCTCACCACCACAAAAAAACAAACATTTCAAACTATGGGCACTTTGTGAAATTTCAGTGACAGTCACAGAAGTCTAAGTACAACTAACATTCCATTTATTTCAGCACTCCCCAAACTGATTGCATGACAGTGCTAAGAAGTGGCAAAGAGAAGTTTTTCACAGATAACACTAAAAGGTACTTACACCATATTATGTGGCATACATGCAGTTTACTGCCATGAACACAATTCTGACTCTGATCTTTCACTGAACCAGCAGTCCGATTATTTTAATATTGGTTCCTAAAACAGTTTTCAATCTTAGAACAGAACCTTAAGTGCCTTCCCATTTCTCTGTCACTAACTCCCTGCACCTGTAAAAAAAAGTCCCTCAAATTATATACTGAAACCCTTTAACTTTTATTTATTATGCCACAGTTTTCCACTGATCATTTCCAACCTTTCTGTTGATGCCATTGAATACAATCTCTGTATTTTTATTCTAAAACAAGCTCAAAGTTAGATCATACATATAACCTCCAATCTTTCAGTTAGCATTTTCAGCCTTTTGCTAATAAAAGGAGATGCAGTATGTTTACAACTTAAACTCTCATTTGTAATTTCAGAATAAATTATCTACTGTGACTTCATTTTGTGCATTTATATCACCTGTGATCTTTTTCTTAGCTGCTGTCATTAACACGAATGCGGCACATTGTTCTCCACACAAGAGAAAGTTGATATTGCTTGTTAAGGAGTTGTATCCTTCATCATCTCACAGCAGTTCAGAAATTATCAGCTGAAAATGAACTGCAAACAAATGAGGTAGTCTGAACTAAGTTTGATTAATTTTGCAAAAATGGTACTACAGTATTTTAATACTGAGTAAATCATATATTTATACTAACAAAACATTGTGATCAGTAAACCAGAGATGTTGTTTGCTGCTAAAACAGAGCTCCAAGAACAGAATTATATAGTATGTTAGCAACAGTTCTTAAGAATAGTGCAGTCAATATCTGGAACTTTGAAGCAAATGGCATATCTGATGTCCAAATAGAACTACCACCCTGCAAGGTACTAATAAAATCCAGTGTAATTTGACTGTAATTAAATATTAATATTGATAGGAAAATATAACTAGCCATTTCCAATGTTTCAAAAATGACACAGTGAGAAACCGTGAACAGTACGGTGCTTGGAAGAAGACTTTCATTACTTCACACCACTATTCCAGCACTGCAACCCTCAAAGGCAATATCTGTACACTATAGGGCATAACACATGTTAGCAAAAACATGCTGTTACAAGTATTGATTCTACAATACAATCTGGAAATATTGTAGAGGAAGTTACATCACAAAAATAGCAGGGCCAATTCATATGGAAGTTTCAGTACCACAAATAATCACATAAAAATGTTTCCCCATAACCCTTTTACAATGAGTTTTACAAACTTCAAGATTATTCATTCAAAATTTTGAAGTAATTTGAAATAAATTTTTAAAAATGGATGTGTGCATTTGTTACATGAAATTCAATATTTAGGTCATGATAAACATTGACATTCTGTTTGTATGAGTGTATAGTTAACACTGCCACTTTCTCAGTTGAACTCCAGGAGAAAAGTTTGGAATATTTTATCTGTTAAAAAATTGTAGCTAAATAAACTTCAACATCAGGAGCCATTAAGAGCGTCAATTTAGGAAACTGTTCAGATGTTAATTAGGTTTCTGGATTTCCTGGTTATAGTAATTTGGTATAAAATGGTTATGTTTTTATGTTGTCGGGTTTGTGAATTTCTTATTTGTCCTTTTTCATTTCCTTCTCCTTCTTTACTTTATCACTGTACACCTGGAACTGTGAGTCCGTTCCAAAGAGCTTGTCCCACCACGTGAAAGTTGAAGAGTAGTTTCCAACAAAATTCATGTGATGAAAGTCGTGGAAACGGGAACCACCATAAAATGGAATCAGGTGCAGAGGATTCAAAGGAACATCATAACCACTGAGAAGATATAATACAAATTAATTAGCAAGTGGCAAACTTAATTCATACACATGTGCATTTCACTTACATTGCAGAATATGGCCTTTATTATAATATTGCCTCCTAGTTTGCAATGTTATATTTATCTGTATTGTATGGTTTAATTTATAGAATCACCAAACTCCGAATGCAGGAGCAGGAAATTGGCCTTTCATGCCTGTGCTAATTCCCCTATCACAGCGAATGGCAGTGAAATGGCAGAGTTGGTCGCCCGCCCAGTTTTCAATCTACTGAAATCAACTGAATGAAACCAGGCACATTCTATACATAAAGGGTGATCTGCCCTGCCAGCTTACCACCCAGGTGGTGAAGTGCAAAATTAACTCAACAACTACATTCCCATTTCTCTGCGCTTTCTCCATACTTTTTAATATCTTTTTTCTTCAAGTGTTAATTCCCCCTTTAAAAAAAGTGCAATTAACTCAGCTTGCAGTAAAACATTCCAAACAGCCAATTTCAACTCAGTGCACCCGGCAAGAACAGGGTGGTAGTGGCCCTAAAATCAGAGTGCTGCACTTATTGGCTTATTCTCACTCTGATCCTACCTGCCATCATATTCCTTCAGGACTTGGCACAATCACAAAGGCTTCACAGCCAGAAGCCTTCATGAACTGGAAAGGTTATCATTCCATTCAATGTTTAGCTGGTAAGTGATCCTGCCACTGAAACATGCCAGTCTCCAGGCAGCTGTAATGAAGTGCTCATGCTGCCCCAGTCCACCATATCCATTATTTAACGCAGCAAAGGCAACAGCACCAGTCTTCAGGCAGAGCTATTCATGAAGGCTTGACTGTCCAATGCTTCAGCTGATCTATGATTTCCACTTACCCTACCCACAACTACTGCATTAACACTCTTTAAAATCATCTGCTATCAGTCATTCCACACTGAAATAAAGAACTTTTGACCAACTTTCACCTACATGACACCTGGCATTGCCAGCTAGTACCTGCTATGGAACCACACTGTAGACGAAGTTGCAATGTCAAAAGCATGGATTTGTTTTCAATGGCTGACACAAACTACAGCATCATATTTTCATCCACGTATTAACCTATTGTTCTTTTTTTAAAGTGACTTCTTACCAATGCTACCACTCCTATGAGGTACTTCACAGTGGCTTTGGCATTAACGGTGATCAGATGAAGGTTCGAGATGTTCGTAATCATCGACCTTCTAGGAATTCAGGCCTGAGGGCACCAAGCTGACTTTCTGCCCACCATGCCAGGGGATGGTGAGGAAACAAACAAGCTGTCATCCTGAGAGAACAACATGTGTTGCTCCCATTGTGCATAGCCACTTCCATGGCTGTGGTTCATTACTCCCACTGATCTTCTGGAGAGCAGACTATATGAAATCAATGTAATGAGGCCCCTATCTATCCATATACCCCGCCTTCTGAAGGTGATGGAACCCAGGGGCTGATTGAAGCTCAAATTGGTGACAATCAAAGCTGCAAGAGCTGGCGACACAGACTCCCAGTGAGGGCCTGGCTGTAGCAGCCATGGAGATAACCACACTCTTCAAACTAGACTGCAGCGTGCTAGTGCCCATACTCCCAGACATGATGCAATAGCTCCTGGGAGGCCTTGCAATATATCATACAATGGCATGTGTGCAGGGAACACTGGGGCAGCAGATATTTTCAGCACCCACAACATTACCACAGGACATGAGTTCAGTGCAGGATGTGCTTCAGCATCTTGACCGACAATACAAGCCCTTCCAACCTCTATTTCTTTGAATTTCACCTGTACATAGTACTCCCCACTCCTCCTGGTCTCCCAGCATTCTAATCACTTCCCACCAATCACGAGGGGACACTGTACCATCTCTCTTCATTCCTGTCACATATTCACCTGTTGCCTCTGTTCTTAGTACGGGCATTCAGAGTTCTGCTTTTGTCTGGTGGCAGCTGCAAAGCATTCCACTCCTTTGCTAACTACATTCTCATTTTGCAGAGGAACCTCTGGCCAAAATTTTCCAGACTTATGAAAATTCACAGGTGTTGGGACAATGACCAGGTCCGAACCCCACCCTTGTCAGCAGTTTTCTCACCTGCGCGATCTGAAGGAGGCAGACAATTAACAGGCTGCCTCAGCATTTGCCATCCAATTAGGGACGGCGGACAGCACATGGACACGGGACAACCAGAGACTCAACGGCAGGGCTGGCTGGCAGCCCCACTCAGACAGGTGAGCACTGCTCAGGCAGAGGAAGAGCGAGAGTGTGCCTCAAAATGGAGGTACTCACGAAAGGGTCCAAATGGCATATGAAAATCGTCAGGAGTATCAGTCTGGAGGGGGAAGCACCTCCAGATGAATGCATTTGGCCACAGGTGTACTGCATACAGCCTTTTTGATCCTTTATACCGGCATGTGCAACAGGCTATGATGGCATTAAGACCTCTCACCATGAAGCCACCAAAGCATTGCCAGGCTCCAGACACAGTGGGGAGCCCGCGATGATGGCATACTTGCCTTCCTCTCTGAAAATGGCCACTAATTGAGGCCTTGAGTATCTTAATTGCCTGCCCACCACTAGCAAGCTGGTTCCCTATTCCAGTGACAGCCCACCCCTTGGAAAGTCACCGGGAGGTGGGGCCACCTGGCGGAGCTGTCCCTACAAGGTTTTTGCCTCTTTTCCTGGCTATCCCGCCTCCAAGGGACTGGGAAAGTAACAGCCTCTTTTCTACTATCAATTGGATGGCTAAGCTGGAAAACTGAAAAAAAATCTTACTGACATAGGGCTGTGAGAGGCTTGCTCTTTGGAGATAAGGGTTAAAACAAAAACCCTTAAAACTCTGCAGTACCTCAAGGCCAATTTCTGCAGTAAGTCCAACCATATTCTTTTACATAAAAGTGTAGATTCTGTGACTAGTCTGTCTAGAGATTAAGGACATCCAAATGAAAAGCCCCATGCTATGACCTGGCAGATGTCATTGTCATTTGAAATTGGGTCTCCACACTGCCATGAAGCGATGCCAGCAGAGCAGCAGATACTGGGGAGCTGAACTTTCAAAATGGGTTTGGGAACCTGATTCCCAGATGAATTCCAGGTTCTGGCACTGCGTCTTAGCTGGGTCACTAATGCAACGTGATCTTTAAATATTAATGCCCTAATTGGGCAGGAGGCAAGCTCAGAGCCCAATTAGTGGCGCCGGGCGTCTGCAGGAGGTGGGAGCTGCCTGCAGAGCACAAACAGCAAAGGTCGGTGGCAGGCGTGATGGGGCCTGCCACTGCCTTGTGGAGGAGAGTAGGCAGCTTCTTGGAGGGTCAGCAGAATAAAGAGGTGAGGCAGCACTTCCAAAATAAAAAAAAAAGTCCTGCACTTGGCCTCGCACAAGATCTCCGTGGGCCCAAAACATTTCATTTTTCAACAATAAAGTTTGCCATCTGCCCTCTGAGTCCGACAACTGTGCACCATCGTGCACCAGACTGGTCGGTCTCGCCAGAATCCCATTTGAAAATTACAGTGCTGACCCCCACCACCCCCCCTCCCCCACCTCAGCCCATTAACAAGCTCCTCCATCAGCTGGATGGGCCCTTAATTGGAGGTGAGCAGCTTCATTCCCTCCCCCCACACCCCGCCATCACATTGAAAATTGCAGGCTGTCCGGAAGGAGTCGGGTTCCGGAGACAAACTCCAGGGACAGATTTTCAAATCATGTCCACACCCGGTCCTGACCCTGCCAGCATTTGAAAATTTAGCCCCGGGTTTTTTAAAAAAATGTGCAAAACTACCATATCCGAGTACTGACCCCTCACTCCTGCTTTAGAGGTCGGTGGGGGGGGAAAAAGAGGGTGGTGCGGGGCCCATAAAATAGTGAGGGAAGGCGGGGGGAGTGGAGTGTCTTATCTTCCCCCCCACCATGTCATTTTGCCAGTGGTGGGGAAGGTGGAGGATTGCCTTCCTGCCCAGAGGTCAATTGAGCCACTTGAGTGGCTAATTAAGGGCTCTTCCTGCCACCGCTGGCATTTTAGCAGTATCGGGTAGGCCCTTGCTGCTTGGGAAGACCGTCAGATAAACCCTGTTGGCCTCCCTGCGGGCTGGGATGGGATGCCTTATTTCAGGCACTCTTTGGCACATGAATGGGCCCCTGGGTGGCAATGGCTGCCTTCATGGCAGCAACACCACCTGCCCTCACCAACCACCATCACCACCCACCCACATCGAGACCGGTCTGTGGCCCTGGCAACCCTAGACCCCATTTACCTGGTTGGGAGGGCGGCAGCCTTCAATGGTGTCCTCTTCTTCCAAGTGCAGTCCCAGCAGTGGCCACTGCTCCCAGTGGCTCTGCTGAGCTGCCAGTCCTCTGATTGGCCAGAAGCTTTTGGGGGTGGGTGGGCATCCTTTAAAGGCACTGCAGCCACAATGGCAACTAATTAGTTCCCCGACCCCTATAAAATGCGGCCATGGGTCCTGCAAACGGCTGAGGCAGAGTTGCCTCGCTTTCCAGCCCGTCACTGGGACCCCCGCCACAAGAATAAAATTCAGCCCATAGCTACTAAAACTATTTGAGAATGGAATGAACAGGAAGATATTCTCGAATACAATCCATAGTACATGTATTGAGGCAGCTTCTTACCATTTTTTAAATAAAGATCTGTTGACAGTTTGAAAGATTTGTCTTACAGTTTCATTGGATTTAAACATCAATGTTTCAATTCTTTAATTTAGCAATTTTATATTATGTAAGAACATATGAATCTGGCACAACAATATGTTTAATTAGAACCTTCAACATGCAGGTGATAAGTATCTCTAAAAATCTACTTCCCAACAGAGATGTTGATAACAGGTAGCCACACTAATGGATATTTAAGCATGAAGAGTTGATATTTTATCACCTACTCTGATGAACAGAGCACAAGCAGTGATAATACCATTCAAACTGAGGTTTCATGTTTTGAATTGCAACGTTACATCTCCCAGTGTTTGAAGTGCCATTAAGCATGGAACTTATTGTTGACAGACATATTGGAACCAATCGTTCCACTCAACCAACAATGCACTGGCTGGTTGTCCACTGGAATGAAAATGATAGCCTTCACCTACCCACCCACCCCTCTCCCCACGCCACATCTTGAGTGGAGCCTCAAGAATCCTGGGGCAACGAAAAGGAGACAGAGATCTGGCATTTAGAGTCTCTGTCCTTTTATACCCAGGCACTGAGCATATTCTGAGTGTATGAGGAGGAAAATCCCTTCTGGCGTAGTCATTACGGCACAGAAGGTGGTCATTCGGCCCATCGCGTCCATGCCAACTCTCTGGAGCACAACCCAGTCAATCCCATTCCCTTCATCTATTCCCATAGCCCTGCAAGTTTATTCACCTCAAATCTTCACTTCCACCACCCTCGAAGGCAGCCAGTTCCAGGTCATTACGACTCGCTGCGTAAAAAGGTTCTTCCTCATAGCTCACCCGCATCTCTTGCCCAAAACATTAAATCTGCATCCCCTAGTCCTTTTACCATCAGCTAATGGGAACAGCCTTTCTTTATCTACCTTATCTAAAGCTGTCGTAATCTTGTACACCTCAATCAAATCTCCCCTCAACTTCCTTTGCTCCAAAGAGAGCCACCCAGCTTCTCCAACCCAACCTTGTAGCTAAAATCCCTCATCCCTGGAACCATTCTGGTAAATCTCCTCTGCACCCTCCCTCAAATGACCAAATCTGGATGCAATACTATACTTGTGGCTTAACCAGAACTTTATAAAGGTTCTGCATAAGTTCCTTGCCTTTGTGCCCAATAACTCTATTTATGGAGCCCAAGACCCTGTTTACTTTGCTAACTGTGGTCTAATATATCCTGCCACATTTAAAGATCTATGCACATGAACTCCTAGGTCTCTCTGTCCCTGCACATACTTTAGAACTATGCCATTACCTCAATATTGCCTCACCCTATCTCTTTTGCCAAGATGCATAACCTCACATTTAAGAGTCATAGGGCTGAATTTTGTTTTGAAGATGGGGTCCTGGCGCCAGCCCTAAAGGCGGTGGTGCGGGGGGGGGGGGGAAGGAGACCCCGCCTTGGACCTCTGACAGGCCCTCGTAACTATTTAACAGCAGGTAGACAATTAACAAAGGGACGAGCTCCCGCCTCCAAGAGCTGCCGGCAAATCAGATGGCTGGCAGCTCTGCAGTTCCCACAGTGCCACTGGGAGCAGCGGTAACTGCCGGTACTGCAGGAGGCCTTGCAGTACCAAAGATATCAGAGACCCCAGGACAGGTAAGAGGGGTCAGGGTCACCAGTGCCATTCAGGCACGCCCCGGTGACAAGGGTGGGGGCTCCTTCACAGACCTGAAACCTGATTTGGTTGGAAAACAGATCCTTGAAACCATTTTCCAGCTAATCAGGGGACTAAGCATCAATATTTGCCTTGGTCACGTCACTGAGTGACATGTTTTGGGAACTACCCTTCACAAGCGCAAAAGGATTGGATGAAATAACTGGTCAGTGGCCCTGAGGAGTGATCACAGGAATTTTTATTCCTTTCTTACCCTCATCTATCAGTCTGATGGGATAAACATCTCTCCACTTGCAGCATAGCAGTTAGGTCCTTATGAAATTACTTGGTAGCAATCTCAACCCAGCTCCATTGAGCATTTAATCATAACACAAAATTGCACACATCTAGTAGTGTCAGAGACACCCAGTGATGGTTGGTACAGAAATTGTCATGGTGGCATATTAGGGCTGTGCTTCTGAGGGTAAGGCCTACAAGGATTAGATCCCTTGTCGTTCTATTGACGCAGTTCAGTAAACACTTGTGCACTCAATCCTATCTCAGGGAAACCTGATAATATTCTCTGTGACTGTTTACTACAGAATGATTCACCTGAACTCCATCCACAAAGAAACAAGCATAAAGACCAAGTGGGTGTGTCTGAAAATGTGTCATTCATATCTATGGGATCAGGCCGTATTCAATACCCTGATTTTGGGATGGTGACGGTAGAGGATCAGTGGCAATATTATTTACATGGGGCTAACTTTCAGCAGTGAAGAAGTAATGCCAAAGGGATTGTTTTTTCCTGCAATTTCTGTCTGATTAATTCTTAAAAGCTAAACAGGTTTTATTTTGCTACTTTGAATGGCGTCTTTACCTGTGTACATCTATTGTTTCTAGGAGACGAAAGGTCACCCAAGCCCACAGGAGGATTACGTGATTACAGAAGATCATGATGCCAATAAAAAAACCCATTCCGAGGATGAGTGTCTCTGCTGGGTGAGCATATTCAGCTTGCATACCAAATGGAGCCTAGATAACAGAAAGATTTTAAGAAAAATAAAATTGTGTGGCACATGCACAAGGAAACAGTCATTGAAAGTGAAAACTGAGAATTACATAAAATTGTAACAATAAGGGCCAGCAAAAGTGCAATGAGTAACCTCTACTGTACTATAAATAACAAGCTCCAGTACAGCTACAACACTGGCATCTACCTGACAATGTGAAAAATTGTCCAGACATGCCCTGCCCAAAAAAAGCAGGACAAATCCAACCAGGCCAACTGCCACCCCATCACTGCACTCTTGATCATCAACAGAGTGCTGGACAGTGTCGTCTACAGTGCTATCAAGCGGGATTACTCAGCAATAACTTGCTGGGTTTGGGTTCGGCCAGGGCCACTCGGGTCCAGACCTCATCACAGCCTTGGTTCAAACATTGACAAAACAGCTGAATTGCAGAGGTGACTGCCCTTGACATCAAGGCAACATTTGACTGGCATTAATGAGCCTTAGCAAAATTAAAGTCAATGAAAATCGGGGGGGGGGGGGGGGGGGGGGGTTGGAGGAAACAACTCTCCACTGGTTG
The DNA here is from genome assembly GCF_036365525.1 of Heterodontus francisci. Lineage (NCBI taxonomy): Eukaryota > Metazoa > Chordata > Chondrichthyes > Heterodontiformes > Heterodontidae > Heterodontus > Heterodontus francisci. The sequence continues at coordinate 71,879,629 of NC_090382.1, read as the reverse complement.
GAATCATAACAAGCATAAAAGGAAGATGGTTGTGGCTGCTGAAGGCCAAACATCTAAACTCAAGGACATCGCTGCAGGAGTTCCTCAGGGTAGTGTCCTAGGCCCAACCATTTTCAGCTGCTTCATCAATGACCTTCCCTACACCATAAGGTCAGAAGTGGGTGTTCGCTGATGACTGCACAGTGTTCAGCACCATTCGCAACTCCTACTGAAGCAATCTATGTCGACATGCAGCAAGACCTGGACAACATTCAGGCTTGGGCTGATAAGTGGCAAGTAACATTCGTGACACACGGTGCCAGGCAATGATCATCTCCAACGAAAGAATCTAATCATTTCTCCTTGACATTCTACGGATTAACATTGTTGAATCCCCCACCAACAACATCCTGGGGGTCACCATTGACCAGAAACTGAACTGGAACAGCCATGTTGATGCTGTGGCTACAAGAGCAGGTCAGAGGCTGGGACTTCTGTGGCGATTAACCCACCTCTTCACTCCCAATGCCTGTCCACCATCTACAAGGCATAAGTCAGCAGTGAGATGGAATATTCTCCACTGGCCTGGATCAATGCAGCTCCAAAAACACTCAAGAAGCTCGACACCATCCAGGACAAAGCAGTCTGCTTGACTGGCACCCCATCCACCACATTAAACATCATTCACTCCACCACTGGCACATAGTGGCAGCAGTGTGTACCATCTACAAGATGCACTGCAGCAACTCACCAAGCCTCCTTCGACAGCACCATCCAAGCTGGTGACCACTACCACCTAGAAAGACGAGGGTAACAGACGCCTGGTAACACCACCCCCTGCAAGTTCCCCTCCAAGCCACACACCATCCTGACTTGGAACTATATCACCATTCCTTCACTGCTGCTGGGTCAAAAACCTGGAACTCCCTCCCTAACAGCACTGTGGGTGTATCTATACCAGATGGACTGCAGCAGTTCAAGAAGGCAGCTCACCACCACCTTCTCAAGGTCAAATAAGGATGGGTAACAAATGCTGGCCTTGCCAGTGACACTCACATTCCATGAAAGAACTATGAAGCCTTTGAAACCAGAACTCAGAGGTTCAGCACAAATAGTTGCCAGACAGCAACTATTCAATAAATGAACTAACGCCATACTTAACAGTTTTGTTGGTCAGGTCACAAATGAAATATTTTGTATATTCACTCATTTTCAACTCCAGTAGCAAGAAGAGAACCACCAAATATGCAAAATTTACAATTTTCTTTTTAATGTACAATTTAAGAACAACTCTAATTTACATAGTGGTCGAGAATTAGGGCATGGTCCAAGTGCAAATCATTCTTCACATGCCTGAAGAGACCAGTCACAGGATCACAGGACACTGCTCCACTAGCCTCAATGGCATAGTACAGACAAGCTGCATGCCCAGAGGCAAAATGCAGATGTAGGTTTGTGTGGACAGGGGCGATGGAGCTTTGAGCAATATGAATATTGAAGTCAACGGGAAGGTAATTTGGGTGGGTTGTAGAACGGGCGGCTGGGCGATTCATAACTGCCAAGTTTCCTCATCGTGCCAAACTTAAAATGACCCCCATTGAAGCTGTGAAATAGATGGCTCACCGTAAATTCATGATGAACCTTGTGAATATATTTGTAGATTCTCTTGTGATGTAACAGTCTGTGTAGAAAGTAGTGCCATGTGTCCTCAACAACAGCACAACCCAGACATTGCACTGCAATGATCTGCCTGTATCAGAAAGAATAATACAATACTATTTAGGATCATTACATGAGTAAAATGTTACTCTTTTGGACTTCCATGTTAAGGAATTCTATGTTTAAACCACAGGAATAATTTTCTGACTTTGCATTGCTATCAGGCGGCTTGCCAACCAGCGTTGCACATTAGAAATTCAGGTGCATAACGCTCATGATTTTCCAATAATTTTAAATTAATGCTGAGGAAATGAGGTGCATTACATGCCTGAATTTCTGATATGCAGTGTCAGGTGAGCCTCCCCATCAGTCAGAAAATTACCTATCACTATTTTGCCTGTTGGCCAAGTGAAATGCAAACCTTTCATTTTTTGTAATAATCAAGCTGATTTTCTATTGACAAATAAGATTAAAAACAACAGGTACTTACTTATATACCAGCTTCAATATAGTAAGCTGTCAAGACATTGGATGAGGGGCTGATCAGACAACAAGCTGAAATTAGGAAGTTAGGAAAGGCAACCAAAGGATGGTTGAAATGATAGATTTTAATGAGGGTTCTGAAGGTGGGGAGAGATGTTGCAACACAAGGGAGTTTTAGAAGAGCATTCCAGTATGGAAAATTGTGATTCAAAATGGCAGAAAGTGCAAGCTATAAACAGGGTTGAAGAAGGTCGCAGAGTGAGGTTGTGGATCAATCTGTAAAGTATAATGCAAATTTTGAAATCAATACTCTGAAGGATAAGAGCCAGTTAGTGAGGCCTGGGTGATAGGTGCCACATCTCCTAGCAACAGCAATATCCAGACACAATACTGTAATGATTGCTTATCTCACAAAAAAGATTCAAATTAATAATGTAGTAATATTCCAGATTTAGTGCGGGATATGATGCAGGCAGTTGAACTGGGTGTGAGTTGGAGTTGGTATTAGGTGCAGTTTGGGAGGCTGGCCAAGGTTGGAAAAGTCAAGCTTCAAGGTGACAAACCATGAATGAAAGCTTTATTGGTAGTAGATGAGGCAAGGACATCTTACCATCGTGGCATATTCTCCCAGTTATACGGAATGTTGAAGAATTCAGTGAAGTAATAAGTACCACAGATCAGTGGCAGCTGGATACAGAAGTGGTTGAACAGCAGCACTTTGAAGCACTTCCATTGTTTCTCAATAGTCTCTGGCTTGTCCTACATTCAAAAAGGATGATAATAACTGTCTCATTGCAAGAACAACTTACTTTACAATAGCAAATACAAGAGACAAATTAAGAACTAGTTTAAACATCCTTTCTCCTCTACTTTTTCTTTATATACACAGATAGCCCCAAAAATCAGATGGCCATGATCCCTGCAGTTATTATGGGATTCCAACCAGCAGTGTCCTAAACTCTAAACCTGCTGCAATCTGACGATCAGTGGGAGTGCTCTCCATTTGCATATACTCCATAGTGGTGCAGGCATTGGTGCCCCCGCCCCTTTGGGATGGCAATGTCTAGGCCTTTATCTCCCAAACTCTCCACATCGGGAGTTCCCACCCCTCTATCTATTCCTTTTGGTGTTGTTTGTGGGCAGAGGTTCCACCCCTTACAAGGCAAATCAGGCACTCCCAGTATCCATGGAGATTTGTTACACAATGATCCCTGTCTTTTCTTGGTTCGTTCTGCTGGATTCCCAAGGAAATTCAAGGCCAGGTTTTGTTTTGCAACTAATTGTAACATAATTAAGGGAGCTGATTTGGACAAGTTACATTTGCCAAACAGTGCCTGGAAGTTCAGTTTCAATTGCATGACCACTGAAACATCCTGGTCTAATTCAGATCCATCAAACTGTTCGAATCAATTCTTTCCTCTTTATTATTTATTTAAAGGATGTCAGCATCACTGACAAGACCAGCATTTATTGCTCATGAGGTGATGATCCACCTTCTCGAATACAACTGAGTGCCCTGCTAGGTCATTGCAGAGAGCAATTAAGAGTCAACCACATTGTTGTGACATTGTTGTGGGTCTGGAGACACAATCAAGTTAAACCGAGTAAGAACAGCAGATTTCCTTCCCTAAAGGACATTAGCGAACCAGATACGCTTTTACAACAAACCAGTAATTTCACATTCACCATTGCCGATACTTGTTTTTTAATCCAGATTTTATGTTCCCTAGTTGCTGTGGTGAGATTTGAGCTCATGTCACTGGATCATTAGTTCAGGCCTCTAGATTACTAGTCCAATAACATAACCACTATGTTACCATACAATTTTTTAAAAATCTCCAAATTACAGATATCAACATTCTCTATTCAAATCAAAAATAAATGAATGTTAAAGTTAATCTAAATGTTTTCACATGCTGGTATGAAGAAAACTTTGCTCACAGAACAGAAACATATATTGAAGACTGTTGTCCTGCTACATTTGTGCCTACTGCTCATGGAGAATGCAGTGTTACCTAGTGACCATTTCTGCAGTACAACCTTCCACACAAAAGTCAACCAAATTAAAAGTCCATCCCAAAGTTATCACAAAACCATGAGTTTAATACCGATTATGAGCATCTAAATTAACATTTCCAATTCTAAATGTCAACTTTACCTTTACTTGTGGTTAACAGCCACCATGAAATGTGCTCGTGAGTTCTACATTTTTACATAAAAAACACATTTCAGAATACTTCATGCAAATAATTTCCCATTCAGCTAATATATTATATTGTAGTGAAGTGTTAGTCACATCTGTATATTTAATTTGACCAACATTGCCCAATATTTTCAGTGATAACAGCACTTCCTACAGTATATCTGACAAGGGTGGATGATAGGACTGTTTCACAATTTAACCAGGACACCACTGGCGGTGATTCTTGAGGTACATGATTCATGTTTGCAATTTACATTAACAGCATGAGCATTACATTGCAGTCCGGGGGCTTGGACACAGATAACTAATGTTTATTCAAATGTTCCTAACAGGAAACTGAAGTTAGAGTAAACAAGTGTTATTTTCTATCCCAAAACTTTGGACCACATTTTGGATCACGACATTCTCTGCCGTGTTTGTAATAATTATATCTTACAACGTTGAAAATGTATTCAGTAACATACCTAAACGAAGTTTCCTTCAGAGATTCCAAATGCCTGTTACAATTTTTCTACTTTCTATATTTACACATTTAATCGTCAACTTGTTACAATTTACTTTGTATCAATACATATTTGTATAAAAGCACCAAGTGGCTAAATGAAAACTTATACTCGAAATTCTTGAAGTGTTTTACATGGATTGTAGAATTTCATAAAAGTGAACCAACATTAACCTCAACTGAGCAGAAAGCATTCACTATTTTCCACTTGAACTCCTGGGACTATTGGATGGAGTCAGTGCCCATTTGAGAGAAATGCTTCGTAGAATTAAAGAGATGCCCAAGTCCCACTGTAAATATACAGATGTCACCCCCAAATAATAACTGTTCACTTCAAACAATCCTTACCTTTTGTATCTTATACTTCTGCATGGCTGGAATAAACTGAAAAATGAAACCTGGTAAACAAAACAAGAAATAAACGCCTTCGTGAACAACGAGCGAACCCCAAGTCGCAATTTGAAATTTGGTAAAATTGTCCAGCATGTAATTCCATGCATTTTTAAAAGGTTCTTGTAGGGGGTTTTGTGGGAGTAAAGAATCCATGTAATCTATGGCGAGAATTGCAGAAGTGATAATACTGCTGTTTCCATCCATTCTCCCCGGTGATCATTAGATGCTCAAAAAAGCAGTGCAACCTGACGGCGCTTAACCGAGGCCGTGCGATCGCCTCATACCAACTCCAACTCACTTTCTGATTGACAAACAAATAAACCAATTGAGCTACGGAACCGCCCTGAGCGACGGGCCAACCGTGTGTTCGCAGCCAATCACCGCGCGAAGGAGAGGCGGGTCCTAGATTGCCTAGGTTAAAAAAAACTCGGCTCATGCGACTCGGTGGGCGCTGATTGGGCGAGCCGGTGGACTGATGTTGTGCTGTGCAGGCAATCCAATATGGGGAGAATACGTCACAGCGACCAAATGGTAACATGGGGAGTGGGGAAGGCTGGTTCGATGGCACTTACACTGGTTTCACTTACCTGTTTATTTCATTTTGGAGTCAGGTTTCCATGTTTGACACTTTATTTTGCTTCCCACTGAGCGGCAAACCTGGTCATAAATTCGTTTCTTGGTCCTTTCATTCTTTTTTGTGTGTTAGTGTTATTGGAAAACCAAATGGTGTGTTGACTTTCAGCAGGTGTAAAAGCTTTGGAAAAATGGAGGGAGATAATCACGTAGGATTCAATCACTAGGAAAGAGTACAATGAAGGTGCTGCAGAGGCAGTATAAGGATTTAAGGTCAAGGCTGCAAAGCAAGACCTTAAGGATGATAATCTCAGAATTATTCCCTGTTCCACATGCTGGGCAGGTTAGGCATTCTGGTTGCTGCGCTGAGTGAGTGGCGGACAGGTACCATGGCTTCCCTAAGACCACTCATCACGCCTAACATTGTAAAGAAATGCAGGAAGAAGTTCATTTGTCACTAGTCTGATTGCTATGTAAAGATTGTGTGTAACTGGCATAAACCCAGAGGAATTGACAACAGAGTGTGCAGGAGGTTTAAGGGTCAGAATTTGATGCCAAACATCAGTTATGGCGGCAATAAGAAGACCAAACAAATGCTACCCTCTGGATTCAAGAAGTTCCTAGTTCACAATGTCAAACAGCTGGCAGTTCCAATGATGAGCAACAAGACTTACTGTGCAGAGATTGCTCTCAATGTCTCCCCCAAAAATCACAAGACAATCGTGGAGAGGGCAGCCCAGCTTGCAATCAAGATCATCAATCTCAATGCCAGATTACACAGTGAAGAGAATGAATAAAGTGTCCTGGAAAAGCTGCAACTCTTTAATAAATGTTTAAAATACAAAAAAAAAAGGACTGGTTAGATCCATTAATGCTTGGCCTCAGAGAGTGCAGGAGAGGGTTTCAGATTCCTAGGACATGGTGACCCTATACAGGGAATTCCAAGGTTATGAAATTTGTCCGATGGAAAGCTGATATGGATTTTGTTTTATTCATTCATGGGATATGGGTGTTGCTGGCATGGCCAGCATTTATTGCCCATCCCTAATTGCCCTTGAGAAGGTAGTGGTGAGCTGCCCTCTTGAACCGCTGCAGTCCATGGGAGATAGGTATACCCATAGTGCTGTTGGAAGGAAGTTCCAGGATTTTGACCCAGCGACAGTGAAGGAACGGCGATATAGTTCCAAGTCAGGATGATGTGTGACTTGGAGGGGAACTTGCAGATGGTGGCGTTCCGATGCATTTGCTGCTCTTGTCCTTCTAGTTGGTAGAGGTTGCGGGTTTGGAAGGCACTATCTAAGGAGCCTTGGTATGTTGCTGCAGTGCATCTTGTAGATGGTACACACTGCTGCCACTGTGCATCGGTGGTGAAGGGAGTGAATGTTTGTGGATGGGGTGCCAATCAAGCAGGCTGCTTTGTCCTGGATGGTGTTGAGCTTCTTGAGTGTTGTTGCAGCTGCACCCATCCAGGCCAGTGGAGTGTATTCCATCACACTCCTGACATGCCTTATAGATGGTGGACAGGCTTTGGGGAGTCAGGAGCTGAGTTACTCGGCACAGGATTCCTAGCCTCTGACCTACTCTTGAAGCCACGCTGTTTATATGACTAGTCCAGTTCAGTTTCTGGTCGATGGTAACCCCCAGGATGTTGATAGTGAGGGATTCGGTGATTGTAATGCCATTGAATGTTGAGGGGAGATGGTTAGATTCTCTCTTGTTGGAGATAGTCATTGCCTGGCACTTGTGTGGTGCGAATGTTACTTGCCACTTATCAGCCAAGCCTGGATATTGTCCAGGTCTTGCTGCATTTCTACACGGACTGCTTCAGTATTTGAGTTGTCGTGAATGGTGCTGTGCAATCATCAGTGAACATCCCCACTTTTGACCTTATGATTGAAGGAAGGTCATTGATGAAGCAGCTGGTTGGGCCGAGGACACTACCCTGAGGAATTCCTGCAATGATGTCCTGGAGCTGAAATGATTGACCTCCAACAACTACAACCATCTTCCTTTGCACTAGGTATGACTTCAACCAGTGGAGAGTTTTCCCCATGATTCCCATTGACTACAGTTTTGCTCGGTCAAATGTTGCCTTGATGTCAAGGGCGGTCACTCTCACCTCACCTCGAGTTCAGCTCTTTTGTCCACATTTGAACCAAGGCTGTAACGAGGTCAGGAGCTGAGTGGCCCTGGCAGAACCCAAACTGAGCGTCACTGAGCAGGTTATTGCTAAGCAAGTGCTGCTTGATAGCACTGTCGCTGACACCTTCCATCACTTTACTGATGATTGAGAGTAGACTGATGGGACGGTAATTGGTTGGGTTGGACCTGTCCTGCTTTTTGTGTACAGGACATACCTGGGCAATTTTCCACATTGCCGGGTAGATGTCACTGTTGTAGTCGTACTGCAACAGCTTAGCTAGGGGTGCGGCAAGTTCTGGAGCACAGGTCTTCTGTACTATTGCCGGAATATTGTCAGGGCACATAGCTTTTGCAGTGTCCAGTGCCTTCAGTCGTTCTTGATATCACAGAGTGAATCGAATTGGCTGAAGTGATGCTGGGGACTTCAGGAGGAGGCCAAGATGAATCATCAACTCGGCACTTCTGGCTGAAGATTGTTGCAAATGCTGCAGCCTTATCTTTCGCACTGATGTGCTGGGCTTCCCCATCATTGAGGATGGGGATATTTGTGGAGCCACCTCCTCCAGTTAGTTGTTTAATTGTCCACCACCATTCACGGCTGGATGTGGCAGGACTGCAGAGCGTGGATCTGATCCGTTGGTTATGAGATTGCTTAGCTCTGTCTATCGCATGCTGCTTATACAGTTTGGCACACAGGTAGTCCTGTGTTGTAGCTTCACCAGGTTGACACCTCATTTTGAGGTATGCCTGGTGCTGCTCCTGGCATGCCCTCCTGCACTCTTCATTGAACCAGGGTTGGTCTCCTGGCTTGATGGTAATGGTAGAGTGGGGAATATGCCAGGCGATGAGGTTACAGATTGTGGTTGAGTACAATTCTGCTGTTGCTGATGGCCCACAGCGCCTCATGGATGCCCAATTTTGCATTGCTAGATCTGTTCGAAATCTGTCCCATTTAACATGGTGGTAGTGCCACACAATACAATGGAGGGTATTCTCAATGTGAATCTACGAAATGGGAATGTACTTGAGTATTGGAGCAGGAGATAGATCTTGTGGTTTTAATGAATAACTTGTCAAATTTATTTGTACAATGTTCCCAGGCTGTTTAATAAAAAGCAAACAGAATTTTGGGATGCATAGCAAGGGGTATAACATTGCAGAGAGGCCATCTTGAAATGTATTTGTCTGTAGTTACACCACATCAAGGGTACAGCCTAAAATGTTGATCTTCCTCTTTCAAGAGAATGTTCAGTTATTGAAGAGGTTACTATGAAAGGCTACAGGGTTGATCCCAGAACTTAAAGGAATGGCATATGAGGAATGATAGGCTGCACTGGCTCTTTTTTCTCTTGAAAATAGACTGAGGGGAGATATGATAGAAGTGTGTAGAATTATGATAGGATTAGATAAATGGAATCCAATTCAGCATTTCTGCTGTGTACAGAATTTAAGCACAAAGTGTCATATTTACAAATTCAGGACAACAACAAAAAAGAAAATGGAGGAGTTTTTTTAACTAAAAGGATGGCAAGTAGGTGAAAAGGATTATTGATATGGCTGATGGAACAAAAAACTTTAATGGTTTTCAAGAAGGATGCAGCCAAATGCTTGTCAACAAACAGGATTTAGGATTATTTGAAGTACACCAACAGAATACTGTGGATAGATGGGTAAGATGGAGGGAAGATCTTCTGCGTGAAAGTCTCATTGTGTTACTATTTTATTTTGATGCTTATCCACAACAACAACTTTTATTTATATAGTGCATTTAACGTAATGAAATATCCCAAAGTGTTTCACAAGAGTGTTAGGGAATTTAGAAGAAACTTCTTTACCCAAAGAGTGGTGAGAATGTGAAACTCGCTACAACAAGGGAGTGGTTGAAGTGACTAGAATAGCTGTATTTCAGGGGAGGCTAGACAAGCGTATGAGGGAGAAGGGAATAGAGGATTATGTTGATAGATTTAGATGAGGAAATACAGAAGGAGGCTCGAGTGGAGCATAAATGCCGACATGGACTGGTTGGTTGAATGGCCGGTTTCTGTGCCGTATATCCTATATAATCTTATGTTATAAAACAAGATTTGACACAGAGCCACGTAAGGCAATATTAGGCCAGATGACCAAAAGCTTGGGAAAAGGAGTAGTTTTTAAAGAACATCTTAAAGGAAGAAAGGGCAGTATAGAAGCAAAGAGGTTTAGGGAGGGAATTCCAGAGTTTAGGGCCTAGGCAGCTGATGGCACGGCTGTCAATGGTGGAGCAATTAAAATTGGGGATAGTCAGTAGGTCAGAATTGGATGAATCGCAACTAACTTGGAGGCTTGTGAGGCTGGAGGAGATTACAGAGATGGAGAGATAGGGTATCAATATCAAAAACATTGGTTGACTTTAGTCATGGGACAAAGTGTTGCATCTCCACCCCTGATCACACTGAATAACACCCCACTGGAAGTGGTTAGCAAATTCTGCTACCTAGGGTCCACATGACAGACAATCTGTCTCTTGATGCAGAGCTCAATACACGCATAGGGAAAGCAGCTACCACCTTTGGCTACTCATGAAATGTGCATGGGATAACACCAAGCTGACCCTTAGGACTAAGCTGATGGTTTACAAGGCTTGTGTTCTCAGCACCTTGCTGTATGGCTGTGAAATATAGGCGACTTACAGCTGCCAGAAAATGGAAGCTCAATAATTTCCATCTTCGCTGTCTGCGGCACATTATGGGTATATCCTGGCGGGACAGAATCACAAAAATAGCAGACCAAAGGCAGAGCTCCCGAGTGTGTTGGCACTAATCAAACAGAGGTGGCTTCAGCAGATCAGCATGTCCGCAGGATGGAAAATAGTTGCATACCCAAGGACCTTCTGTATGGTGAAGTAGCCGGGGCCAAACACCCAGTGGGGTGCCCAAAGGGTCCAAAGTGAGAAAAGCACCTTCCTGAACATGGTCACACGGGGGGTGGGGGGGGGGGTGCGTAAAATGGAGTGGGAGGCTCCAACAAGCTTTCCCAACCCGCTCCCACATCTGCCTCCCTTTACGTAGGGTGGTGGGGGGGGGGATGAAAAACGGGCCACCCACTCCGGGCAAATTAAGGCCCTTAAGTTACCACTTAAAGGCCTTTGCCCGCCTCCACATGGATTTTATGCATGGCAAATGGGCATCCTGGGGCTGGGAAATGCCGCCTGGGAAAAGCAGGCGGCCTTTCAGCGCCCCAGGGGTGGGCCCTGATAATCGGGCACAGGGTACCTGATGGAGGGCTGCCCCTGCTTCCCCAACCACGCCCAGGACCCAACACTCCCCGCACCACACCCACCCCAACGACCACCCTTGCCTCGCCGGGACCCAGCTGATTACACCCGGCAAGGCAATCAAAACTCACCTTAAATCCCGACTCCATGTCTTCCTCTGCGGTCGGCTGGGCTGCAGTCCCAGCAGTGGCCACTGCTCCTGGTGGCGCGGCTGGGACTAAGAGCTGCCAGCCCGTGATTGGCCGGCAGATCAATGAAGCGGGATTTCCTCCCTCAAGCGGGTGGAAGTCCCACCTCAGAACAATTAAAGTCTGTGGACCCACAAAATGTGGGACGGATCCCCAGGCGAGGCGGAAGCAAGTTCGCCACCAACTTTTACATCAGTGGCCAGCTCCCGTCCGCCCAACGTAAAATCCAGCCCCATGTCTCCCCCTTGTCACTCAAGCTCCTCTGAAGAAAGGTCAAACCCCTGTGATTTCTTTGAAACTGCTGACCTTTCTGTCCTTTTACAAGTTTAACTTCTTTTCAAAACAACCATAAAGTTCAACTCTTTGTTCCAAACTGCCTTTCAAAACATTGCTGGAATTCCAATTATTTTTGCAGGTGTCCTTCACCGAACAAAATCCTTCTTTCATTTTTTTTTTGACAATATGATGACAACTGTTCCTGTGTAAGGCAAATATTAAATGTTTTTTCTGTAGGTGTTATCCATCTGCTGAGTGAATATAACTATTGTCCCTATGGAAAAGCTGTCTGAATGAGATTGTCAGGTTTAGTGCCAGCTCCCCAGATTAATGCAGAAGTAAACCTATGCCCACTAGAAGCTAGGTTGAGACTGCCCAATTGAACAACAACTTGTATTTGTGTAGTATCATTAATGTAATAGAACATACAAGGTACTTCACAGTAGAGAGAGTAGACCAAGCAGTAGAAACAAAAAAACAAGGTAAAGAAACTGGGAAAGGAGTGGAGGCAATGGCCTGGATTTTGTGGTTATCAGTGAATGAATGACATTCACTGTTCACTGGGCTGCCCACTGCCTACTGATGTCGAATGAAAAATAGGTGAGTGATCTCTCTGTGCTTTCCTATCCCACAAAGCTGAGCAGTGTTCCTTACAGGCTTGAAAGCATCAGATCAGATGGGGCAGTCAAGACAAGACACACCCACAAAATTGACAGAAGAATGACACACCCACAAATTTAATTCGGACTGTCTGAGGTGAGTAGCCTTTAAATGGCCTCTTAAAATGAGTTTAATTGCAAATAAACTGTTTAAAACTTCTATAAATTTTGAATAAAATGGCAAAGTAAAATGAACAGTTTGTAAGAAGCTGATCAAAATAAAATTAATTTTTAGAAAGGTTTTTTAAATTAATTCATGGGATGTTGGCATCACTGGAAGACCAGCATTTATTGCCCATCCATAATTTCACTTGAGAAACACAGGTTCTGATGAAAGGTCACAGACCTGAAACATTAACTCTGCTTCTCTCTCCACAGATGCTGCCAGACCTGCTGAGTATTTCCAGCACTTTCTGTTTTTATTTCAGATTTCCAGCATCTGCAGTATTTTGCTTTTATGCCAATCAAGCAAGCTACTTTGTCCTGGATGATTTTGAGTTTCTTGAGTGTTGTTAGAGCAGTGCTCATCTTGGCAAGTGGGGACTATTCCATCACACTACTGACTTGTGCCCAGTAGATGATGGAAAGTCTTTTGGGAATCAGGTGAGTTACTTACTGCAAAATACCCAGCCTCACACCTGCTCTTGCAGCCACAGTATTCATATGCTTGGTCCAGTTAAGTTTCTCAGTGGTTCTCCCTGATTCCTATTAACCAATTTTACTAGGAGTCCTAGATGCCACACTTGGTCAAATGCTGCCTTGATTCAAGGGCACCTCACCTCTGGAATTCAACTCTTTCACCCATGTTTGGACTTGTAATGAGTCTGGAGCTGAGTGGTCCTGGCGGAACGCAAACTGACCATCAGTGACCAGGTTATTGGTGAGTGTATACCACATGATAGCACAGTCGACGACACCTTCCATCACTTTGCTGATAATTGAGAGTTGGCTGATGGGCCGGTAATTGGCTGGAATTGATTTGTCCTCCTTTTTGTGAACAAGACATACATGGGCAATTTTCCACTTTGTCGGATAGGTGCCAGTATTGTAGCTGTACTGGAACAGCTTGGCTAGAGGCATAGCTAGTTCTGGAGCACAAGTCTTCAGTACCACAGTCAGGATGTTGTTGGGACCCATAGCTTTGGCTGTATCCAGTGCTTTCAGTTGTTTGATGATATCGTGGAGTGAATCTAATTGGCTGAAGTTTGGCATCTGTGATGGTGGGGACCTCCAGGAGGAGACTGAAATGGATAATCTACACAACACTTCTGGCTGACAAAGGTTGCAAACACTTCAGCCTCGCCTTTTGCATTCACATGCTGGGGTACCCTGTCATTGAACAGGAGGATGTTCATGGAGATGCCTCCTTCTGTTAGTTGTTTAATTATCCACCACCATTCACGACTGGATGTGGCAAGACTGCAGAGATTTGAACTGATCCGTTGGTTGTGGGATCGCTTAGCTCTATCTAGCATGTTGCTTGCGCTGCATAGCATACATGTAGTCGTGTTTTGCAACTTCACTGGATTGGCACTTTATTTGCCTGGTGCTGCTCCAGGCATGCTCTCCTACACTTCTCATTGAGCCAGCGTTGGTCTCCTAGTACTGGTAGAGTGAGGGATACACCAGACCATGAGGTTACAGATTGTGGTGGAATACAGTTCTGTTGTTGATGGCCCACAGCGCCTCATGGATGCCCAGTTTTGAGCAGTTCAATCTTTTCTGAATATGTCCCATTTAGCATGGTGGTACTGCCACATAACACAATGGCTCTCCAAGGACTCTGCACTGGGCACGCCTACCAATACTGTCACCGATAGATACATCGGAGGTTGATGAAGGCGAGGTCAAGTAGGTTTTTCCCTCGTGCTAGTTCTCTCACCTGCTGTAGGCCCAGTCAAGCAGATATGTTCTTCAGAACTCAGCCAGCTCCTTCAGTCATAGTGCTAACCAGCCATTCTTGTTGATGGATATTGAAGTCTCCCACCCAGAGTACATTCTGTGTCCTTGTTACCCTCAGTGCTTCCTCCAAGTGGTGTTCAACATGGAAGAGTACTGATTCATCAGCTGAGGGAGGGTCGTAGGTAGTAACTGTTGTCTGTTTGGCTGGTCTAGCTTGGAAATTACTGAGTATTCAGTAAGTTTTAACAATAACTAGTTTATTACATATTAGAGAACTATATACAGCTTTGTACAAGTATGTCTAACTCCACTGATGCTATTCTGCTTCTCCCTCAAGTCTCTCTCATGTGATCTCTTACATCATCATAGTGGAAGGTATTACTCCCACTGTCCCAAATATTAACCCTTTCAAACCCTTATACTACAGTAACCTGCAGGAGGTTTACTTGCCCATGTTTGATTTGATGCCATGAGACCTCATGGGACCCAGAGTCAATGTAGAGAACTCCAAGGGCCACAATGGTCTACAAACCACTGTGCCATCACCTCTGGTGGGTCTGACCTGCTGGTGGGACAGGATATACCCAGGGATGGTGATGGAGGAGTCTGGGATGTTGTCTGCAAGGTATGGTTCTGTAAGTATGACTACATCAGGCTAGTGCTTCACTAGTCTGTGGGACAGCTCTCCCAGTTTTGGCACAAGGCACCTGATAGTGAGGAGAACTTTGAGCGGTCGATCAGGCCGGGTGTGCCATTGGCGTATCTGGTTCTGGGTTGTTGCTGGGTGGTCTGTCCGGCTTCATTCCTATTAGAATTTGTCATAATGGTTTGATACAACTGAGTGGCTTGCTAGGCTATTTCACAGAGCATTTAAGAGTCAGCCATGTTGCTGTGAGTCTGGAGTCACATACAGGCTGTACTGTGTAAGGACAGTAGATTACCTTCCCTAAAGGACATTAGTGAACCAGATGGGTTGTTACGACAATCCAGTAGTAAAAAGTGAAAAGGTGAAATTGAAAAGGAAATTAGGAAAGCAAAGAGAGGGCATGAAAAAATATTAGCAAGTAAAATCAAGAAAAACCCAAAGATTTTTTGTAAATAAATAAAGAAGAAGAGGATAACTAAAGGAAGAGTAGGGCCTATTAGGGACAATAAGGGTAACCTGTGTGTGGAGGCGGAGGATGTTGGTATGGTTCTTAGTGAATACTTTGCATCTGCTTTCACAAAGGAAAGAGACGATATTGACATTGCAATCAGGGAGGAGGAAAGTAAAATATTGGATAAAATTAGCATAGTGAAAGAGGAAGTATTAAGGGGTTTGACATCTTCGAAAGTGGGTAACTCCCCAGGCCTGGACGAAATGTATCCTAGGCTGTAAAGAGCATAAGTTCATAAGAAATAGGAGTAGGCCACATGGCCCCTCGAGTCTGCTCTACCATTCAATGAGATCATGGCTGATCTGATGTGGTCTCAACTCTACTTTCCTGCCGGCACCCGCAACCCCCCACCCCCCATAACTCTTAACTTCCTGGTAGATCAAAAATCTGTCGAACTCGACCTTGAATACGTTCAATAACCCAGCCTCCACTGCTCTCTGGGGAAGAGAGTTCCAAAGATTAACGACCATCTGAAAGAAGAAATTCATCCTCATCCCTGTCTTAAATGGGAGACCCCTTATTTTTAAACTGTGCCCCCTAGTTCTAGACTGCCCCCCCCACCCAAGGGGAAACATTGTCTCAGCATCTACCCCAGGGTTGTCCAACATATGGCACCTGGACCAGGATCCGGCCTGCCAAAGGTTCTCATCTGACCCACTGATGTATAATGTACCTGGGGCCATTCCTCATCCTCGCCAGGGGTCCGTGACTGGTGTTGAGAAATTTCCCTTGTTAGACCGGTTTTTAAAAAAGATCGCGAGTCAGTTTCACAGCTGACAGCTGCTCACATCAGGAACAGCCATTTCCCAGCTTCGGATGGATTCGGGGTTTTCTGGCGCGTTCTGACTTTTTTTTTTAAATAGCCCGCCGGAAAACCAAAAATGCAGAAATGTTCTTCAGGACTCGGCCAGCGTTCCCACTCCCTGCAACTGTCAGAGAGAGAGACAGACAGAGAGAGAGAGGGGGGAGGAGAGAGAGAGAGAGAGAGAGGAGGACAGAGAGAAAGTGGGGGGGGGGGGAGAACAGAGAGAGAGGAACAGAGGGAGAGAGGGGGGGAGGACAGAGAGAGTGAGAAAAGGGGGAGAGAGAGAGAGAAAGGGGGACAGAGAGAAAGAGTGGGGACACAGAGTAAGGATGATACAGGTGGGGAACAACAGAGAGGGGGGACACGGAGAGAGAGACAGACAGACAAGAGAGAGGGAGAGAGAGTGATGAAGATCACTCCTGACAGATGGACATCTATCAGGAAAACTCTGCATCGCTACATCAAGTGTACGAGCAGACATTGACTACTTGTGCAAGCAATAAAATACCAGGTATCTCACTAAATCAGTCTCTAACATAGTGATGGGAAAGTAAGTCAATAAATTAGTCTTCTCATTTAAAGCTTCTTCACAAAAATGTACATTTGCTGTTGTTTTGATTAATGCTAAGATAAATTTTTAATGCCTTTATCTTTCCAAAATTGTAATGTGCCCCCCCACTACGCGAAAAGGTTGGACAATCCTGATCTACCCTGTCAAGCCCCCTCAGAATCTTACATGTTTCAATAAGATCACTTCTCATTCTTCAAGACTCCAAAGTGTATAGACTCAACCTTTCCTCAGAAGCCAACCCTTTCATCCTAGGAAGCGGCCCAGTGAATCATCTTTGGACTGCTTCCAATACAAGTATATACCTCCTTTAAGTAATGAGACCAAAACTGTACAAAGTACTCTCGGTGAAATCTCAACAATGCCCTGTCTAATTGTAGCAAGACTTCCCTACTTTTATATTCCATCCTCCCTGCAATAAAGGCCAACATTCCATTTGTCTTCCTAATTACTTTCTGTACCTGCATGCTAACCTTTTGTGATTCATATACAAGGACCCCCAGATCCCTCTGTACCGCAACATTCTGCAGTCTCTTTCCATTTAAATAATATTTTGCTTTTCTATTCTTCCCACCAAAGTGAACAACCTCACATTTTCCCACGTTATGGTCCATCTGCCAAATTTGTGCCCACTCACGTAACCTATCTATATTCCTTTGCAGACACTTTGTATCCTTCTCACAACTTGCTTTCCTATCTTTCTATTGTCAGCAAATTTGGCTACAATACACTCAGTCCCTTCATCCAAGTCAATATAGATCATAAATAGGGAAGCAAGAGAAGAAATATTGGAGGCTCTGACCATCATTCTCCAATCTTGCCTGGCTACAAGTGTGGTGTTATAGGACTGGAGGACACTGAATGTTGTACCGAAAAGAACAAAGGGATAGTACTGAGTAATTACAAGCCAGTCAGCCCAACCTCAGTGGTGGGAAAATTGGAAAAAATTCTGAGCAATAGGATAAATCTTCATTTAGAAAGACACAGATTAATCAAAGACAGTCAGCACTGATTAATTAAGGGAAGGTCGTGTTTCACTAACGTGATTGCATTTTTTGAGTAAGTAGCAAGGAGGGTCAATGAGGGTAGTGCATTTGACGTAGTCTATATGGATCTTAGCAAGGCTTTTGATAGGGTCCCACATGGCAGACTGGTTGTGAAAGTAAAAGGCAAAGTGACAAGTTAGATTCAAAATTGGCTCAGAGGCAGGAAGCAAAGGGTAATGGTCGATGTTTTGTGTCTGAAAGGCTGTTTCCACTGGGGTTCCGCAGGTTCAGTACTAGGTCTCTTGCTTTTTGTGGTATATATCAATGATTTGGACTTGAATGTAGTGGGTATGATTAAGAAGTTTGCGGATGATACAAAAATTGGCTTTGTGGTTGATAATGAAGAAGAAATCTGTAGACTGTAGAAAGATATCGATGGACTAGTTGGGTGGGTGGAGCAGTGGCAAACGGAATTCAATCTGGAGAAATGTGAGGTAATGCATTTGGGGAAGGCTAACAAGGCAAGGAATACACAATAAATGGTAGGATACGGAGAAGTGTAGAGGAACAGCAGGATCTTCGAGTGCATGTCCATAGATCCCTGAAGGTGGCTGGACAGGTAGATAAGGTGGTGAAGAAGGTATACGTGATACTTGCCTTTATGAGCTGAGACATAGAATATAAGAGCTGGAGGTTTTGCTTGAACAGTATAAAACACTAGTTAGGCCACAGCTAGACTACGGCGTGCAGTTCTAGTCACCACATTGTAGGAAAGATGTGATTGCACGAGAGAGGGTACAGAGGAGATTTATGAGGATATTGCCTGGACTGGAGAATTTAAGTTTTGAGGAAAGATTGGCTAGGCTAGGGTTGTTTTTCTTTAGAACAAAGGAGGCTGAGGGGAGACCTTATTGAAGTGTATAAAATTATGAGGGGTCTAGATAGAGTGGATAGGAAGGCTCTATTCCTCTTGGTTGAGGGGTCTATAACTAGGGGGCATAGATTAAGGTAAGAGGTAGGAGGTTTAGAGGGTGGTGGGGATCTGGAACTTACTGCCTTAAAGGGTGGTAGAGGCAGAGACCCTCAATCATTTAAAAAGTACTTGGATATCACTTGAAGTGTCTTAACCTACAGGGCTATGGACCAAGAGCGGGAAAGTGGGATTAGGCTGGCATGGAAACAATGGGCCAAATGGCCCCCTTCTGTGCTGTAAATTTTCTATGATTCATGGTCACCTTTACTGATATTAGATATTAATTCCATATTTATTTAATTAATTGTATTTAAATTCATCAGCTGCCGTGGTTGGATTTGAACTCATCTCTCTGGCTTACTAGTTCAGTAGCTTAACCACTGCATATGTAAAGTAAGGAACTGTTTTTAAAAAGCCATGGACATAATTACAGATAAAAGATGGCAGAGCAAAAGATAGATAAGATGAAGAGGTGTTACATGAACTGTTTTTAAAAAGCCATAGACTTACTTACAGAAAAAAGATAGATGAGATGAAGAGGTGTTACAACTTTAGTGATTAAGAAGTGAACACACACTTCACCAAAGTGGAGGTGAGGTGTTGGCAGCTTCTGGGGAAAGAGCAGTGTTGCAGCTATGTGGTGAGGGGTGTGGGTGATTCCTACTTTTCAACTCCCACCTGATCAGCCATGGCTTCAGCAGGTAACCCTTGTCACCTAATATTCATTGTCATGAAAATGTACTAGATCAAAGGATGATTCTTTTTAATCCACCAGCTGGAAACCTAAATATTAAACTAGTGGAGATGAAACACTCAAATCTTGCAAGCTTCGAACTCTGTCTGCTGACTGTGTTTACTTACTTAAGCCTGACGGGGGAGCTATTGTTGAGAGAGAACTTTCTGGATAGAATAGAGAGCGATCTCCCTCGAAGGAATTCAGTTGCATTGCTGAATCAGCATCCACGTCTTCAAACTGGAAGCCTCAGGAACACGGAATTCAACCTGAAGCCAGCCGAGTCACAAACCTCCACAGACTGTATACCACTTTTATTTCTTTGGACTCTAATTTGACCAAACTATACTACCCCACTCTGTAACCTATTTGTATGTGTGTGTGTGTAAGTTGGAGTGTATTTTATTATCTTTACTTAGATCAGTTAAGTACAATAAAATTAACCTCTTTCTTTGGTTAAACTCAAGAAAATTTGTCCGATTGGCTCTTTTTATGATCATGGCATGTAAACAAGTATTGGCAAGTATATCCACTTAAAAAATAAGTAAATCAGTTGTGATCAAACAAGGAGAGGGAAAAGGGGGGAGCCCTTCACCCCCCCCCCCCCCACCTGATTGTAACACCATCAAGATCCTTGACGCACTCTATCAAGGCTGCCATGTATGCCGAGCGCTGGAGGAGGAAGGCATCATGAGCACTCTCCCGGTGATCTGCTTTGATATTCAGGATCCAGTGTGAATGAAATTCCTTCCCATTGATGTATGTTACAGATGGATAAGTCAGTGGCTTCAATGGGATATGGGTTCCATGGACAGGCACACTGGGGAAGCCAGCAATCCCATGGAATGTGATTGACCTCCCCTTTCACTGTGTTGGGGATGTATCTAAAATGATGAACTCAGAAGCCCCACAGAATATTCGTGACCTGGTGTAAGCCCTCGCAGCACTCTGGACTGGTTTATCTGATGGTAGATTTGTACTTTTAATTTTTGGGGGATTATTCCATTTACTTATTCTTGGTGCCTGAATTAAATGACCTGCATGCATAAATTTGAGTGCTGTGGTTACCTTCATGGCCACTGATAAGGCAATGCAGTACTTGGAACGTGACTGAAGGTCCTCCTTTAACATGATCACAGGTAGGCATTTGACGCTTTACTGAAGCAAAATCTCCTCACACACTGCTGCTCCGGCATCACCTCAAAAGATGACCTCTCCCTATACACTCTCTGGGTTGGGTAAAAGTTCCTTTTGATCAGCCTACAGGCACAGTGCCTGATTCTTATTCGTTATTCCCTGCATTGGAGTCCCATTATGTACAAAGCATACAATATTGGGGCCACAAGTGGAAACAGCATTTTTCTCCCTATTTATTATTCACAAGCATCTTCTTCAAGCAGTTCCAGGTCACATAAAGATGAAAAAAATTGAAAAATTCAAATATAAAAGAAATTTTAAAGTTATATAAATGTGAAAAAAATTTGGAGAAGTCGGATGCCTATCTCATTTTGTGTAACTTTCTGCAATGTAAAAATCTCCTTCCTGGCTTCATTAAATATGCATGAATTTTAAATGGCAGTAAGACAGACTCTTTTGTGTGTCCTCAGATAAGGCACATTTTTTGACCTTTTTAAATGCGGAACAATTAGCCTAAGCTCACGCCAATACATTGATCTCAGTGGCAATTTCATTGGTGATGACTGCAACAACTCACCCTATGAAGAAGCAGGATGTCTCCTGACAGCAACTTGATTTCCACATGTACAGATGCCAAATGTTGCTGTCAGCTTTAAAAACGGTGAGCAATGATGGTTTCAGCATCATTAGAACTGCAAAATACAGGCCAACATCTCAGGCATTTGGATCACAAAAAGAAACTGGACAAATCCTAGATGTGAAAATGGTTGATGTTTCAGTCTCTCTCATCTCTCTCCTTGACAGTGGTATCTTGTAATAACTATTCCGTACTTAGCATGAGCGAGGAAGCTATATGGGAGAAAAAGGTTCATAGCCTCACAAAAACTTTTCTTTAGATACTTGTAACAGAATGTTAGGATGAGACAGCAGGTGACTCAAAATCCGAGAGAGAATGGCAGGCTTTGGGTGCGATCAGTTGACTGTAGTATTTTCTGTTTTTAGAGCAAACAGCTGTGAAACAGCTGCAAAGATTAGTTTCATTGTGCAAAAAATTTACATGTTCCTGAAATGCTAATCACAAATTATCCATTAACATAAAAAGATCTGTATGTATAAATTAAAGGAAGTTTCAACTTTTTTGTCAATTTAATTCAAATGAGAGGGCGGCACAGTGGCGCAGTGGTTAGCACCGCAGCCTCACAGCTCCAGGGACCCGGGTTCGATTCCGGGTACTGCCTGTGTGGAGTTTGCAAGTTCTCCCTGTGTCTGCGTGGGTTTTCTCCGGGTGCTCCGGTTTCCTCCCACAAGCCAAAAGACTTGCAGGTTGATAGGTAAATTGGCCATTATAAATTGTCACTAGTATAGGTAGGTGGGGATGTTTGGTAGGAATATGGGATTAGTGTAGGATTAGTATAAATGGGTGGTTGATGTTCGGCACAGACTCGGTGGGCCGAAGGGCCTGTTTCAGTGCTGTATCTCTAATCGAATAATCGAGATCAAATTACACTCACTTCTGACAAATCTGAAAACAGTATTAAACAAAGGAGTTTAAAATTACTTGTGGATTCACTTGTACCTTAAATATTAACCCGACTTGTCTCTTTTAGATCCTGATCTATCAGCTTTGTACTTCAAACAATTTTGGTTTCACTTTGAGTATGTCATTTTCTTCTTTCCTCTATAAATCCAGTTCCTTTAATAATTAAAAGTAAGACTGAAACACTTTCAGTAACACTGAAAAACATATACACTTTAAAATTGGAGATGATGCCATGTGAAGAGAACTGGCTCCAGTTGCCAGTTGCTCTAAGGTAGGGAGAAAATGTTGAAGGCTATACAAGAAAGGTAAATGTGTTGCATCCATTCAAACTGATTAAATAATACAATGTTCAAATTGTTTCCAGCATTTTATCGACATTTTGAAAAAATAAAATACAGTCAGGAGTGCTTCACAGTCTTGTGTCCCATGGATATGACAGGAACATTTAAAATAAATCATTACATAAAACCTAAAAAGATTTTGAACACTGTTTCAAATGACAGCAGAGTGCAATGGTACATTAATCCCTGACACCATACTCTGTCACTATAGCATGACCTTTTTGGTCTGATTTGGTAGTCCATTATATCACTGAAGACAGTTATAGAATTACAATTTAATTATCATGTTTTATGACACACTTTTGTGGAGAGTTATTTTGTAACACTGCTTAGAATGGAATAATATATGTACTGAACTTAATAACTTCATAAATTAAATTAGTAACTTACGTTTGACATAAGAAGTGCAACCATTATTGGATTCAATAACATTTTTGTTGATAATCAATGGCAGGATCATATTGGCACCAAATACTTGATTTACATTGAACTACATTTCTGTTTATCATTAGGTTGGCAAAAATGTTCAAATCGACCACAAATTATATAAATGAATAATTGAACCATAATCAAAAATTCTCATGTGAAGAAAACTACAAACTTCTATAATAATTGTTGCACCTCTGCTAATTCAAACATATACATTAAACAGATTTATTTGATAGGCAGGACATAAACATTTTTGCATTAACAACTAACTTGACTCCAAGTTCCCTGTCGTGGCTTCCCACAAGTCCCAAAATTGGTTGCTAACATTTCATTCCCTATTGCATTTTATATTTTCCATGTTATCCCGTCATGCTGCACTAGACAATGTTCTCAAGCAAGCCGTGAGCAACACTCACCAGGTTATTGTAGTTGTGGAGCACTGCCATCAAATTTAATAAGCTCCAGTACTAGTATTTGGTGGCTAAATGGAAACAGCAGAGGAAAAATAGGGTTTAAAAGAAAAAACACAGTAAAGGAGGCAAAACAGAAAGAATCATGAAATTAAAAGATGGAAAGAAAACTTTAAAAATGAGAAAGGGAAGAGATATGGTGGAGGTAACAAGCACTGAAAAGCAAAATGACAAGCATCTCCAAGTCTCAAACACTGCATTTGAGCCTCAAAATTATCTGCACACAGACACAAAAGAAAATCAACGTTCATATATCTCAATGCTCAGAATCTGGTGGCTCATTAAAAACTAGAAGAAAATGGAAAGTAACGGAGGCACATACAGTGGAGACAAAAGAGTATAGGGATGATTTATTAAGCAGGAGAAATGAACAATCATAAAATAAAATACAAATTCAAATAGGTAGTGAAAACAGAAAGGAAGAAAAATAGTAAAGGAAATGGAAATGATAAGGCTATATCCCCTTAGTGAATATCTATTTACCACATTTACGATGTTATTAAATAGAACCTCACAGGTCAGGATTCTACTCACATCAGGAACACAAGTGCAGCCTCAGACCCTTGAAATGATACTGCTCTAAGTATAAACATATAAAAACAGACTATTTGTAGCCAGAATGAATTTGAATACATATGGTATTAAAATATTATAATTTCTTTTGTCCTTTTAAAAAAAAGTGTTATCAGCATTTAGCTTGTTAGAATTTTCACTAGGTGGCAGTATCCATTAAAAAGAGCCAGACAATTAGCTACAAACTTTGGAAGGCTGGACAATGGAAACTTGAGGTTAAAGGCATTTTTTCCCATAATCTTTCCACATGATGGTTTAAAAAGTTTTCTTTTTCACTATTATAATTTGTCTAATGTACCATTAATCCACCTAGTCCCACCTTCTCCAGATCAACTGGAGGGGAAGGTGTGACAGCCTATCTTGCCCGTTACCATCTCCGCATTACCTGTGACTACAGGTGCCTAAGGTGTTTTTAAAAATTCAGTACTACTAATGTAATCTATGTTAATTAATGAATATCATTACTTTTAATTGTGGGGGCTGAAAAGTCAGTAACAATTCTGGTCAGTTTTGGTTACTATGCCTGTTATATGGTATCTGTGCAAAAGAGGTTCCAGTGTCCAAATATTTTCTGTACTGGCAATAACAAACTCACAAAGAGTTTGAAGGCTACAGTAAAGTTTACTGGCTACCACAGGGACTTCATATCCTCTGTTAGCTCTCCTATCAAAATAGGGGAACTAATCCTAGATCGGAGGGCAGCTAGAGGGGTTGCATATTATTTTAAAATACCAGTAGCAGCTCATCTCAACATAAACAAATCATCATGGCAATTATCTTTTCTGCTCCCCTATGGTTAGAATGTTGGGTTTGCCTCCCTTTTAAAATGGTTGATATGGTAATACAGTGCTTGGTGTACACTTCTGATCCAAACAGTTGTGCTCTATTTTTAGCAACGACACTGTGTAGAACTCACATGTAACAGTAGAAAGTTCACATTCTCCAGTCACTAGGGCTGTGTTGAAGGCTGACATTCATCAACACTGGCTATCCCAGATCACGTGGCAAGAGCAAACTGATAGCACACGCCTGTTAACTTGCACTCTTAGTTTCACTTGCAATACTAGTAGTGAACATGTTTCCTTATCTTGATTTATCCTTAGTGTTTGATTTTTCTTTTAAAAATGCATATTGCAGTGCTGGTATCTTGTTGACAGGGTAACTGTGCTGAGCTATTACTCTCACAGTATACCACGCTTCCAAGTAGTATAAATAGTTTTTTAAAAACTAGGTCAGTCTTCAGCAGAATGCTAATCAGTTTTCACTTCAGACTTCAATGCAGTTATGGCTCAAGTGTAGAGTCATAGTGGTTTATCAATAACAGCAACACCTAAGAGGAAAAGAAACCATTCAATGTTGAAAGGTTCAAATCCAGTTCTGAACAATGACAGTATCAATAAGTAAGCCCTGCAATCTTTCTTACTGGTCTAAACGTATGTTGGGTAATTTTAGCTTATTTTCATTGGAGTTTAGAAGATTGAGGGGAGACTTGATTGAAGTATATAAGATCCTGAAAGGTGTTGACAAGGTGAATATGGAAAGGATGTTTCATCTTGTGGATGAGTCCAGAACTAGGGGGCACTGTTTTAAAATTAGGGGTCGCCCTTTTAGGACAGAGATGAGAAATTTTTTCTCACAGAGGGTTGTGCGACTTTGGAACTCTCTGCCTCAGCAGGTGGTGGAGGTGGGGTCATTGAATATTTTTAAGGCTGAGGTAGATAGATTCTTGTTAGGCAAGGGAATCAAAGGTTATCAGGGGTAGATAGGAGTGTGGAATTCAAGACGCAAACAGATCAGCCATGATCTTATTGAATGGCAGAGCAAGCTCGAGGGGCTGAATGGTCTACTTCTACTCCTAATTCGTATGTTTGTATATGTAAGAAGAGCAAAGTGTTTCTTTGGAGACAAACATCATTTTAGGGTTAATAAACAGTTTGCTATGCTTGCCTAGTAAATCCAGCAGTTGAGTGCTGGGCTGCCACTCTAGGATAATGATTAAAATGGAGCCTTGACAAGACCCATTTAGCCACCTCTTTTCTGGTTTTAGTAGGCCACCATATGGAGTACCTCATGTTAATGCAGCACTTCATTCTCCAGGGTACAAAACAACAGCAGCCAATTTAACCCACTCACCAAGGCATGTCTTCTGTCAGCTGATTCACAGCACCACTAAGGATAACTGTAAAGTTTCACCCAGCTGAAGGTAGATACTTGTAAGGAAAAAAGTTAACAAATAGGTAATGTGTTGAAAACGAAGGCTGGGATAAGAGGAACAGGTTGTTTAGTTTCAAATTAATTACAATTCTTTTCCTCTGTCCCATATGTGAGTTCAGGTTTAAAATGTTGTTTATTGGTTAATAGCAGGCACTGATTTGCTACTACATGGCAATGATTAGGTTACACCAGTCTACAGATGATATCGTAAAGCCAGCAAATTAATTCAATGGTATCAGAACTGCGTTATTTTAAATCGCCATACTTCCGAGAAAACTTTTTCTTCCCAATGTTATTTCCTTGTGTGATTATTGCCCTAGATGCAAAGCCAGCAGGTGACCTCAATTATTGTTGTGCATACCTAAACTTTCTAATACTCTTTATACTGCTCTATCTCTATATTTCACAGAAGTCATCCACCCCCATATTCATCACATAAATTCATCCTAGCAGCTGGCGCTCTCAGAAACTGTTCCTCTTTCTCCTATAAAACTTTAATGAAGTCCCTTGCATTCCCATTCACCTCTTCTCAGCTACTTATTTTCTGATTGATTCCTCTAATCATCTCCAATTGGTGCTCCAACCAGGCGCCAATGATACTCACAGGTCAAACAGTGCTCCAATGCAGCAAAACAATGTCACTATATCATTTTGCCCCTGCACAAAATTATTTTAAAGATAAAATATGAAAGACTATTATATAGATTTTAAAACTCAAGTATTTTTTTTCTGATGCAAGTTCAAATTAAAATAATGAAAATGGATTTGTTTTAGATACTTTTATGTCCAATCATGAACTGAAAACAACTCTAACACTGTACAGATGCAAAATAGTCAGATGACGACAAGTGATTAAAGAAGATACAACTGCTTGGCTTGCATATCATGCTGGTTAGAACAGTCTTAACTACAAACCTGCAATAACTTTACCTGCATAGCTTCTTCCAGTACTCATATTGGTTGGTAGTAGTGTCCACTTGTCAGTTATTGAGTTATAGAACTCCACAGAAGATAGATTAGAAGAGCCGTCATCACCTCCAACTACATACAAAAATCCATTTACAGCGCAAACACCTACAAGACAGAAGCAATTTAATTAGACTAAAACTTATTTTATCTTCAGATACATGATAAAACACAAAGTTTAAATGGATCATCACCTGCGTTCCTCCGACACATATTCATATCTGCCACTTGTCTCCAAGTGTTTGCAGATGGGTCATACACCTCAACGCTTTTTCTCACCAAAGGTCCATCATGACCTCCTGTTGCATATAACTGACCATTTAGAACACCTACCCCTGTAATAAACACATAAAAAGAATGACTAAAACATTCTCTTTCTCACTGCAAAATATACCTCAAACTTCAATGTAGACTATCAGCCTGTACAAAGATATCTTTGATGCGAGAGGTAAACAAGAAATTGTTCCTTTCAATTTAACAGAGTCAAATTTCTCCATTACTCTTCAGGCTGGGGATTGTCCTGTTATCTCTCCAACTTTCCCTCCCTTACTCCTCTCCTAAAGGTAGTAACTCCTGGGGTGCATTTCCATCTGCACCAGTCGCCCTCCCATTCCTCATATGACGCCTTGTAAACAAATCACAGTAGGCTAATTTTTGTGGGGAGAAATCACAGTCAGGCCCAATCTTGTCCTCTCTAATGTCCACATGTGCAGCTTGCAGCAGGGGTTCCAAGTTAGAGATCCAGTGAAGGAAGTTTGGCTAATTTTTCCTTTCAATAACCCAGCTAACTGAGGCTAATTGTAGCACCCATCTTCATCTCAGGCAAGACCAGCTAACTCAGCATAGGTGAACTTGGGACCCTCCTGTTCTGTATAACTCAGCATTATTCCACATATTGCATTTACGCACTAAGCTGTTAGGAGAGTTCAGATAGCCATTCCTGAAATTAAAAAATTATATCTCTATGGTAGCTGAAGCGATACTAAAATAGTAGCAGCAGATGAAGGTCAATACTGTTAGTAGGCTGACTGAAGGAATTCACTGGAGTTTCATCTTATTGATCAATCTCCCATTATTGCAAGCTACAGTTATGCTCCTGAGAAACACACTCACATGCGTACATGTAAAATACAGTCAGGAGTCCAAGACGAGTGTTGAGATATACTGATACCAGCTAGGAAAGATCAAGTCAAAGAATCAGGAAAAAACCAAGGACTCAAAATAAAGCAATTTCAAAAAAGACTAGGTAAGGAGAGATTATATTCCCATTGAGAGTATGTAAGACAGAATCACAGAATGGTTGCAGCACAAAAAAAGAGGCCATTTGGCCCATCACATCTGCACCACCTCTCCGAAAGAGCAGTTTATCTAGTGCCACTTTCCGGCCTTCTCCCCGTAGCCCAGCACATTCTTCCTTTTCAGTTAACAATCCAATTCCCGCTTGAATGCCTCGATTGAACCTGTCTCCACAACACTCTCAGGCAGTGCATTCTATAAAAGACCATAATAAAAAATTGTGAGGGTGAAAATGGACTCAGTAGTTTTTTTGAGCACTATGGAGCCCCTTAAGGTTCCATGGCACATATGCACACATCTGACACAAAGTGTGGTGGATGCCATCTTGGTGAAAAGGTAAGTACGCAGAACAGGCAGATCATGAGGTCAATCAGTATACAACGCGGATTTGACATGAGCGCTGCTATTTTGGAGCTCCATATTCCAGCCTAGGCCCTCTCTCAACCTTGCAAAGCTGAACACTCGTTAAGCAGCATGAAGGACACTCCACTATTTAAAGGAATCATCAATTACTTAAAGTTAGTTGCTGGTTCATTTTTTCTGGCTATTGTTGCAATTCTACACATTTTGGGTGCTTTCTATAGTTGGTTAAAGATTCAAAAGTTTACAGGGGGTGGTATGGCAGGTGCTGAAGTACGTTTTTGCTGACTTCAAAGCTTCTGCCAGACATGGGTACACTAGTAGGCCTTCCTCTTGGAATTGAGGATGACTGGAAGAATGAGCTGAGACCATGCAACACAGGACAAGCTGTTAGGAGGAGGAGAAGCGCTCTTGGCAGTCAACCAAATTTGCCCAGCATGTTCAGGGACCAATTCGCCTACCTGAATTTAAGCGACGACCAATGTTTGAGACGTCTGCACTCACTAAGGAGGTCATCACTGATATCTGTCAATTGTTGCAGCCACAACTCCAGGGCAAGGCAAGGACCACATTGCCAGCAGCTATGAACTTTTATGCATCTGGCTCCTGTTGGAATATTAGCAATATCTCGTAGTTTGCAGTATACTGCTGTATAAGGAGGATCACAGGCTCTCTATGCAAAGAGAGATAACTTCATTTCGTTCCCCTTTGTCAGAGAGAAGCAGGTGGAGTGAGCAGGAAGGTTTGCAAGAAATGCAGATTTCCCCATGGTGCAGGGCACCATTGATCTTTTTTTATTCATTCATGTGTTGTGGATGTCGCTGGCAAGGACAGCATTTATTCCCTATCCCTAATTACCCTCGCGAAAGAGGTGGTTAGCCACCTTCTTGAACTGCTGCAGTCTGTCTGGTGTAGAAACACCCACAGTGCTGTGATGGAGGGAGTTCTAGGATTTTGACCCAGTGCCAATCAAGGAACAGCGATATATTTCCAAGTCAGGTTGATGAGTGACTTGGAGGGGAACTTGCAGGTGGTGATGTTCCCATGTGTCTGCTGCCCTTGTCCTTTTAGGTGGTAGAGGTGCTGTCGAGGAAGCCTTGGCGAGTTGCGGCAATGCATCTTGTAGATGGTGCACATTGCAGCCAGGGTACGAAGGTGGTGGAGGGAGTGGATGTTTAATGTCGCGGATGGGGTGTTAATCAGGGGGGTTGCTTCGTCCTGGATGGTGTTAAGCTTCTTCAGTGTTGTTGGAGCTGCACTCATCCAAGCAATTGGAAAGTATTCCATCAAACTCCTGCCTTTTGCCTTGTTGATGGTGGTAAGGCTTTGGAGAGTCAGGAGGTGAGGCAACCACCACAGAATACTTTCATTCCCAGTACAGGCATGTCCTATTCATAACTCTAAACATGGGCTATATTCAGCATAGCATCTTCTGGAACTGAATTTTCCTTTTGTCTGAAATAAACCACAATGGACATTAAAAGTGGATATGGGCTGCAAAGATGGCCGCCGAAGGCCAGCTGACCTTCCTTGACTTGTGTATTCAAGAACTGACTCTTTGTCCGAGAGGACAGAAGAATACCTTCCAGACTAAAAGGTGTAATCAACACTCATCCTGAAACCATAGGGAGACATTCCTGAATTGTTTCTCCTGAAACAAAGAAGGTCATCGTCTTAACCCTCCTCAGAATAATGTCTTAGAACAATAAACAGGATGAGGCTAATCAACCTAAACCCCCGCCATATTTGGAAAAAGGAACTTTGAGAAGTCACATGGTGGGCAGCCATGTTGGTCTCCTTTTAAAAATCTTTAAAAATACACTCTGCAGAAAAAGCAGAAAGCAGACAAGGCAGTACCATCGTGCCTTAAAAGAACTGGAGGCTGCAACATCTTAAGGTCTCCTAACCTATTCCTTTTCAAGTCCACCGGTACAAAAGACCAACCTCCTAGTAATGTCTACAAGCAACTAACGTCATGACCTGCTGAAAATCCACCTCATCGAGAGAATCCTGAAACAACTTTAATATACAACTCCAGCTTTCGAATCCACCTAACTATGCTTCAGGAGTGAAAATGCCTTCTCTACCAGGGCCGCAATACATACCTTTTCCCAAGACGAGTCAAATATCATGACTTACAAACTATTCCTTTGTTTGCAACTTGAAAAAGTGCATTATCCTTTTAACAGCTTTCTTTCTCAAGTGTGTGTGTGTGTGTGTCTATGTGTATGAAAGATAGAGAGAATGATGAGTGAGTGACATTGCGTTAGACTTTTGGGGTTAATGTGTAAATAAAACTAATCCTCTTTATTTAAACCCACGAAAAGGGTACTGCTGGTTATTCAAATTGGCCATACATTCAGGGGTTAAGAAACACACACATCTTCCTTTTCAAAACACAATGATTACGGACAGAAAAGGGAAGAAGTGGGGTTTCAGTTCTCTCCTGGTTCTGTCCATAACAATACCAAGCCTCTGACCTGCTCTTGTAGCCACCATATTTATTTATATGGCTGGTCCAGTTAAGTTTCTGGTCAATGGCGACCCCATGGATGTTGATGCTGGGAGATTCAGCGATAGTAATGCTATTGAATATCATGGGGAGATAGTTAGATTCTCTCTTTGTTGGAGATGGCCAATACCTGACATTTGTGTGGCGTGTATGTTACTTGCCACATATTAGCCCAAGCCTCGCTGCATGGGAGCATGGACTGCTTCAGTATCTCAGGAGGTGCAAATGGAACTGAACACTGCACAATCATCAGCAAACAACCCACTTCTGATCTCATGATGGAAGGAAAGTCATTGATGAAGCAGCTGAAGATAGTTGGACCTATTGATTTGCATGTGCCTCATTTCAACCCTGTCATGTGTCTGAACTGAAAGGGATTTCACCCCCTCAATTTGCAGCTGGTGTTGAACCATATAAATCATACAGGATAAGGTTCAGTATCCTGCCAATAGTCACAATGCATTCATTCTGCTGCAGTCCTCCATACCAGCTAAATTTCAACCATCAGGGCAAACCAAGGGTAGCTACTGGGCAATATTGGCTATACGTTGACAACATAGTTCATGACTCCAGTTCGAAACCCATACATATGTGTGCAGCAGGATTGAAAGCCACAAGAAATCTGATAAAGGGGACCAGTGACATCCTGCAGCAACGAATCTACTGCCTGAGCCACTTGGAAGAGCGGGTCCTAAGATTTACCATGGTATGCTGTATGCTGCAAAATCTTTCCATCATGAGGGAACAGCCCTTGCTACCACCTATCAGGCAAGAAGCTTAGGAGCAGAAGCACGAGGAGGTGGTAGAAGAGGAAGAGGAAGGAAGGCTGAAAATTAGAGAGCCCCTTTCTGCTG
Source organism: Heterodontus francisci (assembly GCF_036365525.1). Classification (NCBI taxonomy): domain Eukaryota; kingdom Metazoa; phylum Chordata; class Chondrichthyes; order Heterodontiformes; family Heterodontidae; genus Heterodontus; species Heterodontus francisci. The sequence continues at coordinate 71,847,503 of NC_090382.1, read as the reverse complement.
GGGCTGTACGCGAACAGCTAATTCAATAGCAATACCAGTAAACTCAATCCCAATTCCCCATTCACCAACAGTCCCACACTGCTTAACTTCCCTCTTTCACTGACCATCACGTCGTCCTCTTGCCCACAATGCAAAAATAAAAGCCAACACAAAAAACACATTCCAATCTAAATTTATAAATCAAATCATGCCATATTCCATACAATGCTCAACTAATCACCCTTGTGCATTCCCTTAGAGCCCATCCTTTATGGGTCTTTGTCTGTCCTAGTGCTCTTACTCAGTGCTACCCGAGTGGCTGCAGCACGGCTGGCAGCATGGCTTGCAAAAGGCTGCTGGCTTTCAGTGGGGGAGACTGCAGATGGCCTTGGAGCACGACTTCGAGCAGTCCTGGTCCGAGAAGGCCCAGCTTCAGAGTGCACCATCTCGGCATGGACAGCAGCACACTGGGCTGGCTGGCTGACAGGTAACCTCAAGGGCAATGGTGAGGTGGCAGGACTGTGAGCACAAATCCTGTCATCCTGAGAGAGGACAGGAGGTTCGTGCTCCATAGAGCCACTGCCTCTCTCCTGGGGTGGCGCCTCAGCAATCCCAGTGATCTGTTGGAGAAGAGATTGCTGGACTGCTGTGACGACATGCAAGCCCCTTTGAACACTAGTACCCAAAGCCATGATGGCAGCAGTCTGAGCTTCCACTGTTCCACTCAACGTTGGATGGTGCTGCTTGTGCTGCAATAGAAGCTGCTAGATGTTCCATCATGGTTGGTTCCACAAGTGTGTTGATGGAATTGGCCACCTATTCCATGCTTAAACAGACAGTTCTAAACTCTCCGCAAAGCACTGTGCCAAGTTTGTGCTCCTTGACATCGAACACAGGCTTTCTGGTAGCTTCCCAATCAATTGAGCATTTCAGTGTGTATTCCCATCAACCTTTTCCTGTAGCCTACCTCAAAGTCATCATCTGAGTCTCCTTTCCCCTGCGCTGGCTGCACTGCACTTGTGCCCTTATCTCACCATATGCAGACCCCCATCTCTAAGCTATCCTCTAAAGCAGACGCACGGTCAGCGTCTGAGCTGATGGTTATAATTTTACCGGCATGCCATGAGTCCCGCTGCTGGGACCAAACACAGGTCCTGAGCCTGCGTGGGCGAATGGTGGGACCGTGGAGGGGATTTTACCAGCGGCGGCCAATTAAAAGGTCATTGCCGCTGGGACGGATGTCCCATTATGGACAGCGGCCTGCCTCCCAAAGGTGCTGGCCTAATCAGAGGGCCAGCAGCACCACATTGATAGAGGTGGCTGCTGCTGAGGCTGCAGGGAGAAGGAGAGAGTGCCTCCACATTGAGGTGCTTTTGAAGGGCCAAGGGGGATTTTATTCCAACGTGCCAGGGCCAGGCAGGCAGCTCCAGTGATTGGAGTTGCAAACTCCCCAGCAGTGGCGTCGGAGTAGCCGGGGTGGCCATTTTCCCCGGGGGGGGGGGGGGGGGGGGGGGCCCTCTGCAGGCCATTGAGCATCGTTAAAGGAAGGCCAGCCCCTCCAGGAAGCTGCCTTGATGTATTTGGCAGTCTCCCCACCCGGCAGGGGCCCATCCCAATGTCGGTAAAATGCTGGCAGGGGTGTAAATTGGGTGTTAATACACCGATTAGGTACCTTAATTGGCTACCCACCTCTAGTCAGTGAGCAGCTGAGCCGCTGCTGTTCCCGCCATTGACAATGTCCCATGGTGGTGGAAAGACGTTGGGCTTCCCTCCCAATGCCTTCTGCCACTATTTTACCAGCCCGCTTGCCTCCCAGCCTGTATCCAGAGGGCTGGTGACTTTGAGTGTGAAATTGAGTGAGAAACTGTGACAATGTGTCTTCATCTTCACTGTCTTCCTGCTCTTCCATCACTGCCTGCATTTCTTGGATATCTGAAATGAAAAATGGACCAGGGTTGGGTTGTGCTGAAAAGACAGGAAAAAAGTAAGAAGTGTCTGCTTACATCATCTGCATCTTGTAAGTCAGATGAGTTAGGGATGAGGGAGAAGTGAATGTGAGAAGGAGTATTAGGTATGAGGATACCATCATCTTTAATCGATTCAGCCCCACCACTAGCCACAGCCTCAGCAATGGCACTTCCAATAATGGCCAGCACCATATTCTCCATGGGCGTTAGAACATGCAGGTGCACCTCTCCTCCTCCGGTTAGTTCCTGCTGCCTCTGGCTGTGCGCTACCTTCTCCTGAAAGGGAGTGTCATGCAATCTATTTGGGTCATGTGGTTGTCCTGGTTAAATAACTGGGTGTGTGCAGGCTGAAAGGTGTGGTTGTGAGGCTTGCAACAGTGCTAACTATGTAAGGGTAAGGTGAAGCATATGAATATCAGGTATGAGTCCTGATTGATAGGTTAGATTGTTGGCAGGTGAAAGATAGGGGTGTGGTGAATTGAGCAGTGACTGAGGCTAATGGTGCCTTTGATGCAATTGGCATTTGAAGATCATTCACTGATCTTGACCACTCATGTGAGGTTATTAAACGTCTTCTGGCACTGCATTCACGTCCTTGGGTCTACACTCTTGGCATTGACTTCTGTGGCTATCTGTTTCCACTGCCTTCTCATTGTGTTTCTGGAGAAACTCATAAGGATACTGGACATCTCTCCTCCTTTCCACCTCCTCCACCAAGACCTTCAAATACAGCATCTGAAAACCTGGGGGCCCATTCTCTCCGATGAACAACTATTTGTCTCTCTTTCTCAGGTCAGATTCAGCTGCAGAACAACTTCCAGTGCCTGCTCCAGCCACAATGCACCTCTCCTTTAAGAGGTGCAGGCTAGCTTTAAGTAGTGCAAGTTAGTAACGGTATTGAGTGCTCTGCCTTTGTGTGCAGCCAATGACCAGTGTAATTAGTGCTGGATGCATGCAGAAATCATTATAATTAACAGGCAGCACGAAGTCAGAGTGCTGTCTGTATTCCACTCAACGGGCATGGGTTAATCACGCATCAGGATTCCCCCAAGGCTAACCAATTTAACGCACCCTCCCCCTGCACCAGTCAGAGTGCCACATGAAGATGCCTCATCATTGACAGACTTAACTCAAGTCATTATGCTCTCATTATATTGGTTGGATGGAGGTCAAGTACACCTCCACAACAACTAGTATTTATAAAGCACCTTTAATGCAGTAAAATGTCTCAAGTTTCACAGGAGCGTTATCAATTGAAATTTGAAACCGAGCCACATAGGGGATGTTAATGCAGATGACCAAAAGCTTGGTCAAAGAGGTAGGTTTTAAGGGGCATTCTAAAGGGGGAAAAGAAAGTTAGTGAGATGGAGAGGTTTAGGGAGGGAATTTCAGAGCTTAGGGTCTTGGCAGTTCAAGGTATGGTCGCCAATGGTGGAGCAATTAAAATCAAAAATGTGCAAGAGGCCAGAATTGGAGGAGTGCTGAAATCTTGGATGGATTGGAGGGCTGGAGGAGGATAGAGAGACAGGGAGAGTGAGGCCATAAAGGAATTTGAAAGCAAGGATAAGAATTTTAAAATCAAGCCGTTGCTCCTCAACTGGCAGCCAATGTCGGTCAGCAAGTATAGCGGAGATGGGTAAACGGAACATGGGCAGCAAAGTTCTGAATGACGTCAAGCTTATGGAGGGTAGATGTGGGAGTCTGGCCAGGAGTGTGTTGGAATAGTCAAGTCTAAAGGTAACAAAGGCATGAATGAGAGTTTCAGCAGCAGATGAGATGTGGCGGAAGCAGAGTTGGGCTATGTTAGGAGTAGAAGTAGGCAGTCTTAGTGATGATGCTGGTGTGTGGTTGGAAGCTCCTCTTGGGGTCAGAGACGAGACCAAGGTTGCAAACAATCTGGCTCGGCTCTGACAGTTGCCTGGGAGAGTGATGGAATCAGTGGCTAGGGAACAGAATATGTGGCAGGACCAAAGACAATGGAGGAAATATATGCTTTTTGGTATTGGATGTAGGACAAGCAGTGTGACAATTCAGAGACAGTGAAGTAGTTAAGGAAGGTAGTGGTGAGGTACAGCTGGGTGTTGTTGGTGTTCATGTGGAACCGACGTGTTTTCGGATGATGTCACAAGGGCTAACATGTAGGTGAGAAACAGAAGGGTGCCAAGGATAAATCCTTGGCCTTGGGGAATTCCAGAGGTAATAGTGTAGGAGCAAGAAGAGAAGCCACTGCATATGGTTCTCTGGCTAAGACTGAATAGATAAGAATGGAACGAGGCACATGGAGTCCCACCTAGCTGGATGACAGAGGAGAGGTGTTGGAGGAGGATGGTGTGGTCGATCATGTCAAAGGCAACAGACAGGTCAAGAAAGATGAGGAGGGATGGTTTTCCACGGTCGCAGTCACATAAGATGTCATTTGACAGTTTCAGTACTGTGGCAGGGCAGAAACATGGAGGGATTAAAACAATGGCGTTCTGGTAAAGATGGTCATGGATTTGGGAGATAGGTGAAGATAGCAATGAGTGAAACAAACAAACACACTGAACAAATGCCAAAGAAAGGACAGAGTCTAAAACACTCAATGATGTCAGGGAAAAGACTGAAACATTCAATGAATTCCCCAGATAAGAACGAGAATAAGACATTTATAAACAGTCACTATGGAAAGGGCTGAAAATTTTTAAAAACTCTTGCACTACAGAAAGGACCAGGAATAAAACATTTAATGAGTGCCGTGGCAAAGATGAACACTAATATATTCTGAGTGTGTCACGGAAAGAACGAAGAATGAAATAGTCCTATCATAACACTCATTGAATAGAGAACCAATTGTGAAAATTGTTGTACACATGGATCATAAAATAACTTATTTTCTTCATGGACAGTTTTCATAATTAAGTTCTTGAAACTGGCCAGGAATTGTTAGTAAAGTGGGCTTCATCAAGTCAAAACCAATTTACTACAGTATCTCGCCATGTAATGCAAGATAAATTAATTTTAAAAATAAAAACTTTCAAGCTAGTTTTTTATTTTATAAAAGTCTGATCAGTTTTAAAAGACAAGTGGGAGGGTGTAAAATACTGTAGCATTATACATAAATATATTTAAAAAATCAAACCTGCACCACTACGACGTGTACTCATATCTGAAACATATGTCCATTCGTTGCTGACTGGGTTATATGCTTCAACAGTACTAAGACACTGGCGTGATGCTCCATCATAGCCACCTACTGCATATAACCTGCCTGAGGGGATAGAGGGTGCATTAACAATCAATGCACATACATTTTATGAAAAATTGTTAAACACAATATTGTTTCTTGTTCAAAACTGTTGTCCAATAATGGAGGCGAGAGGGAAGAGGGCGAGGCGAAAGAGTTAGAGAGAAGGAAGAGAGAAAGAGAGAGCGAGATATCAAATAAAAACAGAAAATGCTGGAAATACTCAGCAGGTCTGGCAGCATCTGTGGAGAGAGAAACAGAGTTAACATTTCAGGTCAATGGCCTTTCATCAGAACTGAGTATTTCCAGCATTTCCTGTTTTTATTTCAGATTTCCAGCATTGGCAGTATTTTGCTTTTATTTTATTTTATTTATTTTATTTTATTTAGAGATATAGCACTGAAACAAGCCCTTCGGCCCACCGAGTCTGTGCCGACCATTAACCACCCATTTATAGTAATCCTACATTAATCCCATTACCCTCTCACATCCCCACCTTCCCCCGACCACCTACCTATACGAGGGGCAATTTATAATGGCCAATTTACCTACCAACCTGCAAGTCTTTGGCTGTGGGAGGAAACCGGAGCACCCGGCGAAAACCCACGCGGTCACAGGGAGAACTTGAAAACTCCGCTCAGGCAGTACCCAGAATCGAACCCGGGTTGCTGGAGCTGTGAGGCTGCAGTGCTATATGAGAGTTAACATGCATGTGCACTGAATTTTATTTTAAATCCGGAGTATAAATTCAATTCTCTCCTCCCCTGTCCACCCAGCAAGTTGTTACTTACTCCCAAACAGCAAGACATGAAAGTCTGTGTAGAAGCATCTGTGTAGAAAAGATCCATATAAGGAATATGGCCTGATTTCACAGCATTACCTTTAAAAGTGGTTCTGGCTTCAAATACCAGTGGCTCAGGGCAGAACAGCGACAGAGAAAGATTCCCACACAATGAGAGTTATTCTCAGGACTGTCTCGCCAGTTGTGTTTGGAATATAGATAATCAGTCAGTTTAAATGATTTGTTAACTGGCTGGGTACCTCCTTTCTGAAGATTAGCAGTCTGATGCATTATCAGTCTTCAGCAGACATGAACTGTAATTCCTGTGTGACTTTTTAATGAAAAAATTGCAACTAATGAAATTCTATTATTTCTATTTCTGGAAAGCTGAATTCCTGTAGCTTTTATATACATTTATTATATATGTACAGTTATCATTACAACCATTTCCAACTGAATGAACACTTGCATATTGAAAGTGTAGATACACATAGTAAATAAAAATTTCCAAGCATGCCCAGTACCCAAAAGAAATTGTCCTTAATATAGGAGAGATTGGCTTCCAGTGTCTCTACTCTCCAGCTGAAAGCTGAGAAGTGTTACAGTCGAACAGCAAAAGTGGAAATGGAGCTATTCTGAAATGTAGAAGATACCAGATGCTTTCATGAAAGGAAATATTAAAAACAAAATTTCACAATCAAGAAGTGCCTCCAGATGAACGTGCTGTTTCAAATCACCAGTACCAACTCTTTAATCTTTGTGAAACTCAATTTTATATTCTCTCCAACAAAACACACTATGGTGCAGTGCACAGTGTGCAATCCACTCTGCTGTGCAGATTTGAGTTTTCTGCATGATCATGCGAGTGAAAAAACACCAAGAAACATTTTCATTAAAAATAAACACACTCTTAGCATGCAAAAGTACAGTGACAAGGTAAAAGGCCACATGGTGACTTACAGCCTTCAGGAGAACTGGCCCTCTTTTTAAAAGAACTGTAAAAAGAATAATCTTCCAGTAAACCAATCGCTTTAGTAAGCAATAAATGATGTAAGATCAGATTTTTTATTTAAATAAACCAGTTTCTTTCCACTAAGGAAATCACTACAAAATGCTTGAATTTACATCAGAAGGATTAGAAATTCTAAAACTACTGGGTCAAAGTTAGTGTGACAAATGCATTTATTTTTCGTTTATTCAAACTATAAAACAACCCTGAGGCTTAGGACTCAAACATTAAGTAAATAAATGTTTTATACATTTCTTACTTTAGTCAATAATAGCTAGGAACAACAATCTATTCAGAAAACAACGAGGGTAATAAAACATCCATCATCTTTTCTCTTACCTTCTACAACTCCAACACCAACGCTACTTCTTCTTGTATTCATGGGTGCCACAAAAAACCATTCATTGATTTTGTAATTATAAGCCTCCACTGATGATAATCCTATTTAATGGGGGGAAATGGTTTAATCACCTCATTTCCAGAACCAAGAGTAATACAAGCATAAAAGCTAGGACATCTGTTATTCAATGAACCAACAGGCAAGGAATAAAGTATATTAGGATAAAGAATACTCCTTAGTGAAATGGAGCCAAGCCTCAAGAAATTAAATGAATTGGCAAGAGTATCTGATGGTTCTAAATATACAGGGTCACTCTGAAAGAACATGCTTGACCTCCTTCTTTTGATTCATACATTTGTTCTTAATAGTTCCAAGGCATGACTGCTGTAATAGAGATTGAGGTAAATGGACTTTTAAGTCAGCAACCTTTGCCTCACTAATAATTTTGTATTTGTTGCAATAACAAAGATGGAAAGAAACTGGATTAAGAAATTATTTAACTTTTTGGAAAAGTGAGTGCATGCGTCTGTGGTGGGGGGATGTTTTTTTTATCATTTGCTCAGGGAATGTGGGCGTTGCTAGCTAGGCCAGCATTTATTGCCCATCCCCAATTGCCTTTGAGAAGGTGGTAGTGAGCTGCCTCTTGAACCGCTGCAGTCCTTGGGCTGTAGGTACACCCACAGTGCTGTTAGGAAAGGCGTTCCAGCATTTTGGCCCTGCGACAGTGAAGGAACAGAGATATAGTTCCAAGTCAGGAGGGTGTGTGGTTTGGAGGGGAACTTGGTGGTGTTCCCATGTATCTGGTACCCTTGTCCTTCTCGGTGGTAGAGCTCACGGGTTTGGAAGGTGCTGTCAAAGGAGCCTTGGTGAGTTGTTGCAGTGCACCTTGTAGATGGTACACACTGCTGCAACTGTGTGTCGGTGGTGGAGGAAGTGAATGTTTAAGGTGGTGAATGGGGTGCCAATCAAGCACACTGCTTTGTCCTGGATGGTGTCGAGCTTCTTGAGTGTTCTTGGAGCTGCACCCATCCAGGCAAGTGGAGAGAATTCCATCACATTCCTGATTTGTGCCTTGTATATGGTGGACAGGCACTGGGGAGACAGTAGGTGAGTTACTCGACGCAAAATTCCCAGCCTCTAACATGCTCTTGTAGTCACAGTATTTATGTGGTTGGTCCAGTTCAGTTTCTGGTCAATGGTGACCCCCAGGATGTTGATAGTGGGGGATTCAGCGATGGTAATGCCATTGAACGTCGAGGGGAGATGGTTAGATTCTCTCTTGTTTGAGATGGTCATTGCCTGACACTTGTCTGGTGCGAATGTTACTTGTCATTAACAGCCCAAGCCTGGATGTTATCCAGGTCTTGCTGCATAGGGACATGGGCTGCATCAGTATCTGAGGAGTCGTGAATGGTGAACATTGTGAAATCATCAGCAAACATCCCCACTTCTGACCGTATGATGGAGGGAAGGTCATTGATGAAGCAGCTGTAGATGGTTGGGCCTCAGACACTAGGATGGTTGGGCCTACGACACTACCCAGAGGAACTCAGGGTAGTGTCGTCACGTGTGTATACACGTGAGCTGCTCGAAAGTCCATGTAAATTGGCTAAATTTGAAGATGATAATAAATTGGGGAGGGAGGGGAGAAGTCAAGTCACAGAAAGAACTTAGAAAAGTTAATAAAATATGTAAATACTCAAAATGGTGGCAGATGAAATTTAATACAGATAAGATCATGACATAAAGGAAACACTCAGGAAGTGGAAACTAAAGCCACAGCGTTGATCTTTGGCATCACAGGATTGATTTATGAGGAAAAACTGGATAAAATTGAGCTCTTTATTATTGCTGATTGCCTCACTAATAATTTTGCATTTCTTACCAATAAACATTTGATGGGAGTTTACTGATGCTCTTTTATACACCTCCACTGAAAAAAACATATGTTCTTACCACTGCTGTCCTATCCTGGATGAAGACAGCAATGTATTTTGCAAAAAAAGTTGTTAAAAAAGATATTTTAGCTAACTAGTATGGAACAAGACAGTGGTAAGTTAAAATATGTAAATTAGTAGACAGAGTAACTGGAAGGTGGTATTCATGGAAATGCAGAAAGCAAGACTGCCTCTCAGCTTATAGTGGCATCTATAGATGTCCAAGTCAGTCTTTGCATAAATAAGTGATGCGGAGCAATTATGTGAAGTGGACAGCCTGATTAAATAGTGCTAACAGGTGATGGATTTCAGGAAGACCCAACCTTTTTTGCTATTATAAACAAGGTATAAAATGTTCATTTTCTCTAAGCATTAAATAGAATTGTAAAACTAGGAGGGAGTTAGATGGGTTAGAGTAAAATCTGTACAAGTATTTCAAGGACAACCCACTGTACCTGTACTCCCATCAAATCCACCAACAGCATAGAGCAAATCATTTAACACTGCTGCCCCAAGAGTACTCCGTCTCTCCTGCATACTGGCAATGGATGTCCAATGGTCTTTAACTGCATCATACACATCAACAGTCCGGACTCTCAGAGACCCATTGAATCCTCCCACTGCATAAACGCGGCCACTCATGTACACAACACCTGGGGAGACAGAAAATAAAACATGGCCAGTAAGCAAGTTGTTGAGTGTATATAACTACAATTGTATTTTGCATTCTCAGGTATTGTAATTTATACAATGCCCTTCGTCTTTTGTTTGTTCTGCTGCCTGAATTGTTTTATTTTTTCACTGAAGGTCATGCATCCAGTGTTCTTCCCAGCAGTCTCTAGCCTACATTTGCACATGATGCAAAATGCTTTGTTTAAGGAAGTTGATGAATAAACATATTCTGAATGCAAACCGTGAATTTGAAAGCTGCATGACATCGACATCCTTTGGTGGACCAAATATCCACTCCAGGGTCCTGCTGGTGTTAAATCACAACAAAATCAAGGCTGCATCCAACTCTGTAATTGTACACATCCATCCATTGCCATGTATAATAATCACAAGCATAAAAAACAGTGCCTTTATATATAGGAACAATCTACTTCTGATTAGTTAATGGCAGAATGTATATGAGCACCAGCCTGCAATTCTACATTGCTGCTGTCACATATCCTCTTTGGAACAGTGTCACAATGTGGCAGGTACTTGCATGATCATATGTTGCTTTTGGTGAGCTGACAAGAATCATCATTAAAACTTAATTGAAAACGAATAATCAAACAAACTTGTGGTCCCCAATCTGACTTTAAAATATACCAACTATACGGCAACCAATCATGCTTCATTGTGACCAGCATGGATAATGTACAACCATGAGATGACAGACTGCCTTACTTTCTGAAGCAGTTGTTAAGAGATATGACTTAGATCAGGTACAGCCTGATCAAAAACCAATAAGATGTACAGTATAGTTTAGTTTAGTTTAGAGATACAGCACTGAAACAGGCCCTTCGGCCCACCGAGTCTGTGCCGACCATCAACCATCCATTTATACTAATCCTACACTAATCCCATATTCCTACCACATCCTCACCATTCTCCTACCACTTACCTACATTAGGGACAATTTACAATGGCCAATTTACCTCTCAATCTGTAAGTCTTTGGCTGTGGGAGGAAACCAGAGCACCCGGCAGAAACCCACGCGGTCACAGGCAGAACTTGCAAACTCCGCACAGGCAGTACCCAGAACCGAACCCAGGTCACTGGAGCTGTGAGGCTGCGGTGCTAACCACTGCGCCGCCCCGAATATTGCAGCAGTTGGTGCACAACACTGCCCAAGGAATATGGGGGAGGGAAAAACATGGTATTCTTGCTTCTGATGGCAATAATCAACACTTTCAGGAGAGGGCAGAAACTGGATGAAGAAAGGAAAAGAGAACACAGATTATTTTCTCAAATTTTTCAATAAATTTATGTAGTGAATACAGAGTTATGGTTCCCATGTTGAGACAATTTTTTGGTGTTAGATGGCAGTAGACGTACACTGGTCTCAGCACCCCCAATCTAGACAGGCAAGAACTGGCTGCATTCCCTGCTCCTAATTGAAGTGCATGAAATGTGTGTGTACGTGTACTTGCGTGAGTGTTGGGCAAGAACAGCACCAACCTCAACTGTGACACACTCCAAGGTTGAATGGTCTAACAACTAGTGCATAATTGATAGCCAGTTAGACAAGATACCATAGAGCAGTTAGCACCTAAGAACATAAGAACATAAGAAATAGGAGCAGGAGTAGGCCATTCGGCCCCCTCAAGTCTGCCCCGCCGTTCAATAAGATCATGGCTGATCTGCCCCAGACCTCAACTCCTCTTTCGTGCCAGCTCCTCATAGCCCTCAACTCCCCGATAGTTCAAAAATCTATTTATCTCCTCTTTAAATAATCCTGTCCAACAATATGCCACCAAGGGAGTAAAAGCTTTCAGGATATAAGGGGAAGGGTGTAAATTATTATTGGTGCAGGCAGAAAGCACTGCAAAAGCCACGATAAACGAGGAATTTGCTGGGATACTGGATGAGATGAAAATGGATAAAGAGAAGCTATTAGAAAGGCTGGCAGTACTTGAAATGATAAGTCACCTGGTCCAAATAGGATGCATCCTCGGTTGTTCAGGGAAGGGTAGAAATTTCAAAAGTGCTGGCCACAATCTTCCAATTCTCCTTAGATACAGGGATGGTGCCAAAGGATTGGTTACACCCATGATCAAAAAGGAGAGAAGAACAAAGCCGGCAATTATAGGCCAGTCAGTTTAACGTCGATGGTGGGGAAGCTTTTAGAAACAAGAATCCAAGACAAAATCAATAGTCACTTGGACAAGCATGGACTTGTTAAGGACAAATTGTGTTTGACTAACTTGATTCAGTTTTTTGACAAGGTAATATAGAGGGTGGATGAGGGCAGTGCAGTTGATGTTCTGTATATGGACTTCCAAAAAGTGATAAAAGTACCAAATATTAAACTTGTTAGCAAAATTGAAGCCCATGAGATAAAATGGCCAGTAGAAGCACAGATACAAAATTGGCTAAAGGATAGAAAACAGAGAGTTGTTGTGAATGGCTGTTTTTTGGATTGGAGGGATGTATACAGTAGCATTCCCCAAGGTTCAGTACTAGGACCACTGATGTTTTTGATATGCATTAATGACTTGGACTTGGGAGTACAGGGCACAATTTCAAAATTTGCATGTGTCACAAAACTTGGAAGTGTAGCAAACAGTGAGGAAGATAGTAATAGACTTCAAGAGGTCATAGGCCGGCTGGTAGAATGGGTGGACACATGACAGATGAAATTCAACACAGGGAAGCGTGAGGTGATTAATTTTGGTATAAAGAATAAGTGAAGACAATGGTACAATTTTAGAGGGGATACAAGGAAACAGCAACCTGGGGGTATTTGTGCACAAATTCTTGAAGGTGTCAGGACAGGTTAACAAAGCAGTTAATAAAGCATATGGGATTCTGGGATTTACAAATAGAGGCATTGAGTAAAAAGCCAAGAAATTATGCTAAACCTATACAAAACACGAGTTCAGCCCTCGTTGCAAAACTGTGTCTAATTCTGGGCACCGCACTTCAGGAAGGGCATGAAGGCGTTGGAGAAGGTGCAGAAGAAATTTACTAGAATGGTTGAAGGGATGAGGGATTAGTTACGTGGATAGACTGGAGAAGCTGGGCTTATTCTCCTTAGAGCAAGGAAGGCTAACAGGAAATTATGAACCGTTTAGATAGAGTAAAAAAAGCAGAAACTGTTTCCAATGGCTGAAGGGTCAATAAAGAGAGGGCACAGAGTTAAGGTGACTGGCCAAAGAGCCAGAGGGGACATGAAGAAAAATTTGTGCGGAAATAGGATGCACTGCCTGATAGGGTGGTGGATACAAATTCAATAGTAGCCTTCAAAAGGGGTTTGAATAAATATTTCAAGGAGGAAAAATTGCTATGTTTACATATATAAGGGGCTTAACACTTTTCATTTGGTGGCTGCCAGGAATGCTTAAAAAATGGCCTGCCCCAATATTAGGTCGAGTCTCTTTTAGGCATCCTTTTGGCATGGAACAGTTGGCCCTGTTCCTCCTGTTTACACTTGTGAAATGGGCACAACAGAGTCTAAAAGGGAAGGGCGGGAAAGTGGGATTAACTAGATTGCTGCTTGAAAGAGTTAGTGTAAATTCGGTGAACCGAATGGCCTCCTTCTGAGTTGTACTAGGCTATGATTCTATGAAAAAAAAAAGAGGTTCTTACTGGTCCCATGACCCATCTACGTGTACTCAGATGCCAGACTGCCATTTTTGGACACAACATATCTCATTTGTTTTCTTCAAGAATTAACAAGTATTTTCTTTTGTCTTTTTTTTTTGTAAAAGAGCTCTGCAGAGAAAATTTCTTTTTTTTCCCTCTTTAACCTGCGTGTGAATGTGTGTGTTTGTGGGGCGGGGGCGGGGATATCTGAAAAGGGAACTTTCATATTTCAATCTGTGTGTTAATGCTTTGCTTCATTACTGGATAAGTCTTGTTTTATAATAAACTGATAATATTGTTCTTTATTAAAGAAGCCTAGTTGGTGTATTTTATTCTGGGATAAAGAGTAGAGTATATGATTGACTGCATCGGTAACTGGGTAAACATTTAAATATATGTTGTGACCTGTGGAGAAGTGGAAATAGAAAAGACAGTGCATTCTTCCTGGCTCGGTCGTAACAACGGATAGTAATTTTGATGGAAAGGTCAAAAGGTAAATTCCCAGCATTACTTGGAATAAAGTAACATTTGATTAACTATACTGTATTAAAGTGCTTAAAAAATATGAGATTGTATGTCTAAGACACTTGTTAAAACTTCCCCATTCCTCCACTTGATGCTGTTCTTTCTAGCCAAGTGTCCATGACAGAATGGTACATATTGCATCATACCTATATGGATACGAGTGCTGTGCTACCTCCTCAATTGCAGCTATCTACTTGAACCTCCATTTTCTGTATTCTTTTATACACTGCTTTTTCAAATACTTATACAATTCCCTTTTAAACAATGTTTGTAGCCTCTGCATCAATAGCTATTTACGGTAACGCATATTTACGGTAAAGTTCTAATAACCCTTTGTATGAAGGAACTTCCTCTACTGCCCCCATCATTCTTGTGATAACCCCCTTGTTAATGATGACAACAAGGAAAGAAATCGTTCACTATCTTCCCTCTCAAAATCTTTCATGATTTTGAAATTTTGCAATACTCCCACCTTAACCTTCACTGTTCGAAAGAAAAAAGCTCGAATCTTTCCAGCTTTTCATTGTAACTATAACTTCTCATTTCTGGGATAATTTTCACTGTACACTTTCCATGGTCCAAGTATCCTTTTAATGGTGTTTCACAAGAAGTGCGCAGTTTTCCTGTAAATTCAACAACATTTTCTTGTTTTATATCCAATCCAATTTCTTCTCTTACTTCCCTCAACAGCCTAGAATATATTTCGTCTGTGCTTGGGGATTTATCCACTTTCAAAGATGTTAGACCCCTTAATACCTCCTCTCTCACTATGTTAATTTCATATATCATTTCACACTCGTCCCTGATCGCAATGTCTGCATCATCCCTCTCTTTTGTGAAAACAGATGCAAAGTATTCATTAAGAACCATAACAACGTCCTCCAGCTCCACACACAGGTTACCCTTATGGTCTCTAATAGGCCTTACACATTCTTCAGGTATCCTTTTACTCTTTATGTATTTATAAACAGCCTTGAGTTTTCCTTGCCAATAATTTTTCATGCCCTCGCTTTGCTTTCCTAATTTTCTTCTGCATTTCACCCCTACACATTTTATATTCTTCTAGGTTTTCTGCAGTATTGTGCCCTTGGCATCTGTCATAATCTTCCCTTTTACAAAGGTTTTAACGTAGGCCATTCGGCCCTTTGAGCCTGCTCCACCATTCGATAAAGATCATGGCTGACCTGGTTGTGGTCTCAATTCCACTTTCCTGTCTGCCCCCCCATAATCCTTGACTCCCTTGTCTATCAAAAATCTATTTAACTCAGCCTTGAATAAATTCAATGACCCAGCGTCCACTGCTTTCTGTGGAATTCTATTCCACAGACTAACGAACCTCTGAGAGAAAAACATTTCTCCTCGTCTGTCTTAAAAAGGAGACCTCTTATTTTTAAACTGTGTCCCCTTGTTCGAGCCTTCCCCACAAAAGGAAACATCTTCCCAGAATCCACTCTATCAAGTCCCCTTGGGATCTTATATGGTTCAATAAGATCACCTCTCATTCTTCTAAACTCAAATGGGTATAGGCCCAATCTGTTCAACCTTCCTTCATAAGATAAACCCTTCATCCCTGGAATTAGTCGAGGAAACCTTCTCTGAACTGCTTCTAATGCAAGTATATCCTTTTTCAAATAAGGAAACCAAAAACTGTACTCAGTACTCCAGATGTTGTCTCACCAAGATCTTGTACAGCTGTAATATCACTACCAAATGCATCTTCCCCTCCCTTCCCCTGTCAGCATTCCGAAGGGATCGTTCCCTCCACAACATCCTGGTCCACTCTTCCGTTACCCCCACCACCTTGTCCCCTTGCCATGGCACCTTCCCCTGCAATCGCAGGAGGTGTAATACCTGCCCATTTACCTCCTCTCTCCTCACTATCTATGGCCCCAAACACTCCTTTTAGGTGAAGCAGCGATTTACTTGTACTTCTTTCAATTTAGTATACTGTATTCACTGCTCACAATGTGGTCTCCTCCATACTGGGGGGACCAAACCCAGATTGGGTGACCACTTTGCAGAACAGCTCCGCTCAGTCCGAAAGCATGACCCCGAGCTTCCGGTTGCTGGCCATTTCAACACACCTCCTGCTCTCATGCCCACATCTCTGTTCTGGGATGGCTGCAGTGTTCCAGCAAACATCAAGGCAAGCTCGAGGAACAGCACCTCATTTACCGATTAGGCACGCTACAGCCTGCTGGACTGAACATTGAGTTCAATAATTTCAGAGCATGATGGGCTACCCTTTTTATTTTTAGTTATTTTTTTCTTTTTTAAATTTATTTTACTTTAATTTGTTTAGTTTGTTTCTACTGTGCCTGCCCACTGTTTTTTTTCATGCTTGGAGCCAGGGCTGTTTAGTTTTCTGTCAATTAACACCCTCTCTGTACTAACACTTTGTCTTTCATCACGCCATTAACATACCGTTTGCCTTTGCTCCATGACCTTCTGGTCAGTTATTCTCTATGATCTTGTCCTATCAACGCCTCCTCTTTTGTTATCTCTTGCCCCACTCCTGCTTTACTTGCTTAAAACCTTTTACATTTCTAATATTTGTCAGTTCTGATGAAAGGTCACTGACCTGATACGTTAACTCTGCTTCTCTCTCCACAGATGCTACCAGACCTGCTGAGTATTTCCAGCATTTCTTGTTTTCATTTGTAGTAAAACGTCCCTACTTTTACATTCGATTCCCCTTGCAATAACATTCCATTTTTTTCTTTATCTTCTCCTTTAAGCCCCTTGACATCCAGGGGCTCTAGATTTGTTAGTCCCACCCATTTTGTTTAAGGGAACATACTTGCTCTGAACCGGAGCTATCTATTCCTTGAACACTTCCCACTGATCTAGCACTGATTTATCTTCAAGTAGTTGCTTCCAGATCACTTTAGCTAAATCACATCTCAGCTTAGTAAAATTAGCTTTTCCCCAATTGAGAAATTTTATTCCTGATCTATCTGAGTCCTTTTCCATAACTACCCTAAATCTAACAGAATTATGATCATTTCCACCAAGGTGCTCCCCAACCTTCCACCTGCCCAGCTTCATTCCCTAAAACGAAGTCCAGAACCAGCCCCTTTTTTGTTTGGCTTGCTTCGTAGTGGCTAAAAGGGTCTCCTGGATGCATTTTAAGAATTCTGCTCCCTGTGCCTTTCACGCTAATTCTATCCCAATTAATATTAGGGTAGTTGAAATCTCCCACTATTACTGCCCTATTGTTTTTGTATTTCTCAGAGATTTGCCTACATATTTGCTTTTCTATGTCCCTCTGACTGTTTGGGGGTCTATAGTACACTCCCACTAGTGTGATTGCCCTTTTGTTGTTCTTTAGTTCAACCCATATGCCCTCATTTGATGATCCTTCTACCATATCATCCCTCCTCACTGCTATAATTGTTTCTTTAAGCAATATTGTGATACCCCCTCCTTTTTTATCCCCCTCTCTTTCGCGGCTGAAAACGCTGTAACCAGGAATGTTGAGTTGCCATTCCTGCCCTTCTTTCACCCATGCCTCAGTAATAGCTGCATCATACTCCCACATATAAATCTGTGCTCTCAGCTCATCCGCTTTATTCCCTGGACTTCTTACATTGAAGTAGATACCATTTAGCACTGCCAAATTCCCTTACTGTCTATGTTCTAGCCTTTGTTTCCTCCGCCTTCCAATCTAGCTAACTAACTTTCTGCCTTCCATTTTCAACGTTTCTTCTCTCCCTTCTGAATCTACTCTCAGGTTCCCATTCCCCTGCCAAGCTAGTTTAAACCCTTCCCGATTACACTAGAAAAACCCCCTGCGAGGATATTGGTCCAAGTCCTGCTGAGGTGCAACCCGTCCCGGCTTGCACAGGTCCCACCTCCTTCAGATGCGGTCCCAATGCCTCAGGAATCTAAAGCCCTCCCTCCTGCACCATCTCTCCAGCCACATATTCATCAGCTTTATCTTCCAACTTCTGTACTCACTAGCACGTAGCATGGGAGTAATCTGGAGATTACTACCTTTGAGGTCCTGCTTTTCAATCTCTCTGGCAGCTCCCTAAACTCTGCCTTCAGGATCTCACCCCTCCTTCTGCCTATGACATTGAGGTCTGGAGCAGAGCAGCCATGATCTTATTGAAAGGCGGGGAGGGCTTGAGGTGCCAAATGGCCTACCCCTGCTCCTGTTTCTTATGTTCTTATGATATGGACGACGACCTCTGCTATTCACCCTCCCCCTTCAGATTCTCCTGCAGCCGCTCAGTGACATCCTTGACCCCGACATCAGGGAGGCAACTTACCATCCTGTAATCATGCCTGCGCTGCTGAAGCACCTGTCTGTTCCCATCACTATTGAATGCCCTACCACTGTTACTCTTTCACTCTTCTTCCTCCCCCTCCCCGGCAGCTGAGTCAACCCATGGTGCTGTGGACTTGGCTCTTCCTGCACTCCCAAGGGAACCATCATTCACAACAGTATTCAGAACTGAATACTGGTTGGAGGGCAAGAAGTACTCATTAGATTCCAAACCCTGCCTGCCTGGTCCTCCTTGTCCTTCTGGCGGTTACCCATTCCCTCTCTGCTTGCACATTTATAAGCTGCGAGGTGACCGCCTCCAGAAACGTGCTACCCACGAAACTCTTAGCCTCCCAGATTCCCCATAGTGACTCCAGCCGCCATTCAAGCTCTGAAACTTGGAGCTCAAGCTGCTCTCGCAGGCGACACTTCCTGAAAATGTGGTCATCCAGGCCGTGAGAAGCGTCAAGGATTTCCCACATGGCACAGAATGTGCATTCCACAAGGCTGAGGTTCCCTGCCATGCTTTTACTTTCTAGATTATTATCTGGAAACACTCACCAGCTACTCACCAATCGGCTCCTTTCCTGGTTGGAACATCACAATAACTGTTTAGCACATGTTGCTTTTGTGCTCAGAGATTTTGTTGGAGGCTCTCTCCCCCACTTTAACTCCTGGGTCACTGCGTCTAACCAGGTCCACCGCTGCCGGTGAGTCTCTCTATAATATAGATAAGCACCTCCCTGCTTATCTAATTAATGCCTCTAGACATCAGTTCTTAGGTCTCACAGTCTCCCGCTTCCTCACTCAGACTACTCCTTGTTTTGTAAAAGACCAGAACAGTACCTCTTCCCTTACTGCACCGAATTCCCTCACCCACCAAATCCCCCAAGTTAAGTTACTCTGTCGAAGCAGTACTCTGTTGAGCTGGACTCTGTGCTGCTTACTTCTAAACTCTTCCCTCCCAAATATCTGTCTCAACCAATTCACCTCTAATTTCAATTTCTGAATTTACCCACATCACTGCCAGCTGAAATCCATTTTTGTACTTCCTCACCCACTTCTGCCACTGTCCCCCATCCCATACTCCTCTCCTGACTGCCTTTGTGTAGTCCAAGTCCCAATTGAAAGGGGAAAAATAAACTTAAAACTACTAAAAGGTAAGCATTATAAAAAAAGGTTGGGACTTTCTTAATAAAAAAAAAAGGGGAATTGAAAATAAAACCTAAGTTGGCTACAAAGGCAAAACAGAAAGCCTACAAAAAAAATTCACATTACAAATTGAAAAGAGCGATGAGCAAAAGGCAGCACAGCTTTATAAAGAATATGAACTTTATTTCTGTTTTTGCTAATAGTGGAGGCTTCGTTATCTAGTCCAGTTTTCGTACAAAATTTCTTCAAAGCAATAACATTTCAGACTGGCATAAACGGGATCTCAAAAGCAGTGCCAGGCTGACCCACACCACCATCACACACAATGACATCCGCCGTATGTGGGCCATTCAGCCCCTCAAGCCTGTTCCATAATTTGATTAGATCATGGCTGATCTGCACCTTAACTTCATCTACTCACTTTGGTTTCATGACCTTTACTACACAATGGTGTGGCCCATGTCTCAGTGTTTGAAACCAGCTACACAAAGCTTTAACTAAACATCTGAAATAGTTTAGAGTATTTATTTGTCAATGATTTAGTATCCAGCTGCAAATATGTTCTTTGTAGTCTGCTGCATACCTCCAGCACTTAATACAATTCAGCTGCAAATATTATACCAATGACCAGGAGAAACACAAATTGATTAGAGAAAAACAGTTATAGTAATTGCATTAATGCTCAAGATATATGGCTGAACATACTTAGAATGTTTCATCTTCTTTCTGTTTCTGAGAATGTGGGTTGCATAGTGATTATGATGCTGTATTTTCCCTGTTAGCACATAAGTTTGAATTCAGGCCAGACTAATGGAATATGAAGTTTCTTTTTTTCATCAGCTGAAACGCTTATACGTGAAACAGGTTTGCACAGGACGTCACTCACCTGGCAGGGATCGCCACTCCAGGACTCACCCGGCTGGGAGCCCCGCTCAGGAACCTCGCTAATGGACTGGCTTGTCCTGCCCTGCTAGTTGATTTTAATATACTGTGGAACAATAATTGATTTTCCTGTGAGTATATCATAGAAAATGGTCTACACTACAAATGCTGGATACTTTTTGCTGCAGATTTAGTTATATTTGTTGAATATCAATGTTTTAAAAATCTGAAAATTAGTCTGGTGAGCACCACTTTATCTTTTTTATTATAACTG
Organism: Heterodontus francisci; assembly: GCF_036365525.1. Taxonomy (NCBI): domain Eukaryota; kingdom Metazoa; phylum Chordata; class Chondrichthyes; order Heterodontiformes; family Heterodontidae; genus Heterodontus; species Heterodontus francisci. Next base: position 71,826,868 of record NC_090382.1, on the reverse strand, counting down.
GTTGCAAATTCAACATGTATTCATTGGCTGGTGATTTATACAGGACGGTAATGTACGCTCGCCATAGAAGTTCCGAATGATCAACTGCAAGTTAATTCTTGATAAATCTGTAGCAATAAACTCTCTTTGATCAATGCTGCACTATGAAAGAATACAGGAAGCTCACTGGTAGCAGGTGACATACAAGAATAAGTAGAAACCAAATTATTAAAATTAAAATAGCATGTACCAAAGCATCATTTCAGGGCAGTATTTGATTTCTTGTAACCTGCTCAAGCATTGCAGCCATAGTTTACAGGAGACCCCACGTTTTAGATTCCCTGACCAGCGCAAATAATCTCTCAGTGAGTACCCTATCCAGCCCCTTTAGGATCTTATACGTTTCAATGAGATCACCTCCCATTCTTCTGAACTCCAGAGAATACAGGCCCAATTTACTTAGTCTCGTCATAGGACAACCTAGTGAACCTTCGCTGCACTGCCTCCAATGCAAGTATATCCTTTCTTAAATGTGGAGACCAAAACTACACACAGTATTCCAGATGTGTGCTCACCAAACTCCTGTACAATTGCAGCAATACTTCCTTATTCCTGTACTCCAGTCCCCTTGCAATAAAGGCCAACATGCCATTTGCCTTCCTAATTGCTTGCTGTACCTGCACGTTAAGTTTCTGTGCACCCAAGTCTCTTTGAACATTGGCATTTACAAGTTTCACATCTTTTCAAGGGGCTTCAGAGGTTTGTCTCCTTCAAGGAGGCAATATGGAGGTGGAAGATCATGGCTGACTGCAAGGGGAGGCCATCTAGAAAGCAACAATCGACTGCCAGGCGCGGTGGCAAAGGGAGGGCATCGCACATTGTGAGAGGAGTGAGGGCAGGTTCTCTGAACTGTGGGGGTGCAATTGCAAAGGTGGGGGGGGGGGGGGGGGCAATGGGCAAGTGCAACCTCGGCAGAGCTCGCAAATGGGAGCAAGAAGTGGGGACCGCCGACAGGAAAGGACTAGCATTTAGGACGAGGCCACCTATCATTGGCCTCATTCATCCAGGCTTCAGGGACCATACTGAAGAGGAGGCACAGCAGAGCAGGAGGGAGGACCAGGCATCTGCAGTGGCACCGCGATGACCTGAGAGCAAACACGAGGGTCAGCAGTGGCCTCCAGATGGTGGAGAAGGGCACAGAGGACAAAGACAGGTGACTCCCCAACGCGGCAGGAGATACCCTACAGAGAGGGTCTATTGGTCGAGGCTCAACTACCTGCAGATGTCCGAGAGGCAGTGCCATCGAAGACTCCACCTCTTCAGCGAGGCTGTCACTGACCTGTGTGCTATGATGCAGAGCAAGGTGTGCCCCAGGGAACTTGGTGGGAATCCAATGCCAGTGGCGCTGAAGTCACCGTGGCGCTGAACTTCTACACCTCTCGTTCCAGGGATCCATTGGGGATATGGGTGGGATCTCACAGTCAGCACACCATCGATGCATCACAGAGGTCACTAATGCCCTTTTCAGGAGGGCTGTCAACAGCGTGCGCTTCTGCATGGATCCCAACCCTCAGGCTGAGGATTTGGGGCCATTGCTGAATTCCCCCACGTGCAGGATGTCATCGAATGCACGCATGTGACCATCATGGCTCCTGAACACCAGCCAGTGACCTTCATCAACAGGAAGGGCTTCCACTCCTTCAATATACAACTGGTCTGTGACCACTGTAAATGGATCCTGCAGGTCTGTGCATGCTTCCCAGGAAGTTGCCACGATGCCTACATTTTGAGGCAGCCTCAGGTGCCAGAGCTTTTCTAGCCTCCTGCGTGTCTTCAGGGATGAATGCTTGGCGACAAAGGCTACCCACTGAGGGCACAGTTACTGATGCCTGTGAGTAACCCACACACAGATGTGGAGGTGAGGAACATCTGGTTGGTGTTCAGGAGCCTTGATGGCCACATGCATGCATTCAACAACACCCTGCACCTGGGGGAATCCAGCAATGGCCCTGAATCCTATAACCCTCTTAGCCTGAGACTTGGGATCCACGCGGAAGTGCATGCAGTTGTCGGCCTGCCATGGGACAACATGAGTAACCGTAAAGCAAGCCATTAGTCTTCTGAAGGTGAGATTCAGATGCCTAGATTGGTCCAGTGGAGCCCGTCAGTAACTCAGTGGATCTCGTATATCATGGTGGCCTGCTGTGCACTGCATAACCTGGCGCTGCAGAGACGGGAGCCGATGAGCAATAAGGATAGCGAGGAGCGTACGGTCTCCTCGGATGCAGAGGGGGAAGATGGGCAAGCAACACAGGATGAAGGGCCCAGGGACAACAGGAGAGTGGCTACGAGATCATAAGAAATAGGAGCAGGAGTAGGCCAGTCAACCCCTCACGCTTGTTCCACCATTCAATAAGATCATGGCTGACCTAATTGTGGCCTTAACTCCACTTACCTGCCAGCCTCCCATAACCCTTGACTACCTTGTAGATCAAAAATCTGTCTAACTCAGACTTGAATATATTCAGTGACCCAGCCTCCACTGCTCTCTGGGATTAACAACCCTCAAGGAAGAAGTTCCTCCTCATTTCTGTCTTAAATGGGAGACCCCTTATTTTTAAACTGTGCCCCTCAGTTCTAGATTCCCTCACGAGGGGAATCATCCTCTCAACATCTACTCTGTCAAGCTCCCTCAGAATCCTGTACGTTTCAATAAGAGCATCCCTCATTCTTCTAAACTCCAATGAGTATCAGCCCAACCTGCTCAACCTTTCCTCATAAGACAACCCTTTCAACCCAGGAATCAGTCTAGTAGCCCTTCTCTGAACTGCTTCCAATGCAAGCATATCCCTGCTTATGTAAGGAGACCAAAACTGTACACAGTACTCTAGGTGCAATCTCGCCAATGCCCTGTACAGTTTTAGCAAGACTTCCCTACTTTTATATTCCATCCTCCTTGCAATAAAGGTCGACATTTGTTCGCCTAATTACTTGCTGTAACTGCATGTTAACTTTTTGTGATTCATGTACAAGGACACCATCTCTTGAATAGATTTTCCCATGACTTGTTTAACTATGGTGGCTATTGTAGAGGTTACAGGATGGGAGGGTAACTAGTCTGAACTAGAATCTGGGCTCAAACTAGTCAAAAGCATGAGGTGATAGCCAAAGTTCTAATTTTTGCATTCCGTACACCATCAACATTCTATGTTAGCAATCTGTCGAGATTGTAATTATGCTGAAGTTTTTACTTTTCATTATACTGCAGCATTCTGCAGTCTCTCTCCATTTAATATTCTGCTTTTCTATTCTTCCCGCCGAAGTGGACAACTTCACATTTTCCCACATTATATTACATCTGCCAAATTTTTGCCCACTCACTTAACCTATCCATATCCCTTTTCAGACTCTTTGTCTCCTCACAACTTGCTTTCCTACCTATCTTTGTATTGTCAGCAAATTTGGCTACAATACACTCAGTCCCTTCATCCAAGACATTAACATAGATTGTAAATAGTTGAGGCCCAGCACAGACCACTGTGGCACTCCAATAGTTGCAGTTTGCCAACCTAAAAATGCTCCATTTATCTGGACTCTCTGTTTCCTGTTAGTTAGCCAATCCTCTATCCACGCTAACCAACATCATGAGCTCTTATCTTGTGTAGTAGCCTTTAATGTAGCACCTTATCGAATGCCTTTTGGAAATCCAAATATGGTTCCCCTTTATCCACCCTGCTTATTACATCCTCAAAGAACTGAAATAAATTTGTCAAACACGATTTCCCCTTCATAAAACTATGTTTACTCTACCTGATCGTATTATGCTTTCCTAAATGTCTTGCTACTACTTCCTTCATAATGGATTCTAGTATTTTCCCAATGACAGATGTTAGGCCAACTGGCCAATAGTTTCCTGCTATCCGTCTCCCGCGTTTCTTGAATAGAGGTGCTACGTTTGCGGTTTTCCAATCCGCTGGCATCTTTCTAGAATCTAGGGAATTTTGGAAGATTACAAACAATGCATCCACTATCTCTGCAGCCATTTCTTTTAAGACCCTAGGATGCAGGCCATCAGGATCAGAGGATATCTCATCCATTAGTTTTTCCACGTACTTTTTCTCTAGTGAGAGAGATTGTTTTAAGCTCCTCCCTCCCTTTTGCCTCTTGATTTTCCACTATTCTTGGGATGCTTTTAGTGTCTGCCACCATACAGACAGATACAAAATACTTGTACAAAGGTCTCTGGCATTTCCTTATTTCCCACTATTAATTCCCCAGTCTCATCCTCTACGGGACCAACACTTACTTTAGCTAGTCTCTTCCTTTTTCTATATTTGTAGAAGCTTTTAATGTCTGTTTTTATATTTCTTGCTAGTTTACTCTCATACTTTAATTTCTCCCTCTTTATTACTTTTTTAGCCATCCTTTGCTGAATTCTAAAATTTTCTCTATCTTCTGGCCTACCACTAATCTTTGCAGCATCATATGCCTTTTATTTCAATTTGATACCATCCTTAACTTTCTTAGTTAGCCACAGATGGTGCCTCCTTCTCATAGAGTCTTACTTTCTGAATGGAATATATCTTTGTTGAGAGTTATGAAATATCTCCTTATGAAATATATCTACTGTTTTCTCTACCGCCTTACCTTTTAACCTATTTTCCCAACCCTCTTTGTCTTCATACCCTTGTAATTGCCTTTATTTAAGTTTAAAATACTAGTTTCAGACCAAAATTTCTCAACCTCAAACTGAATTTGAAATTCTATCATGTTATGATCACTATTGCCTAGAGGATCCTTTACTATGAAGTCATTAACTAATCCTGTCTCATTACACATTAGCATGTCTAAAACAGCCTGCTCCCTGGTTGGTTCCTTTCTTTCTTTCTTTCCACAATGTCAAATATCCTTGCATATTCAGTTCTCAGCCCTGGTCACCTTGCAACCATGTCTTTGTAATGCATGCATTCGGATAAAGAGCCTTTAATTCTGTCTTTTTACCATTTTTCCATACTCTGACCTTATTTGCTGGTGCACTCTTATGTTTGTATGCTCTGTCCCTTCCTGTCACACTCTGGTTCTCATCACTCATATTGCACTATTGCTTTGTGCTTTCTCGTTAACTTTTCAAACCTCCCGTCACACGAACTCTCCCCCACCCCCAACTATTTGGTATAAAGCCCTGTCTAAAGCCCGAGTTATATGATTTGCCAGGACACTGGTCCCATTACGGTTCAGGTGAAGGCTGTCCCAACGATACAGCTCCCTCTTTCCCCAATACAGGCGCCATGAATCGAAGCCCATTTTTTCTACACCACTCTTTGAGCCACGCATTCAACTCTCTGATCTTATTTACTCTATGCCAATTTGCTCATGGCTCAGAATGTAATCCAGTGATTATTACTTTTGTGATTCTGCTTCTTAATTTAACCCCTAGGTGTTCATACACTCTCAGCAGAATCTCTGCAAGGGAGGGTGGCAATGTCCTTATACATTCGCGTTTCCTTTGATCCTACTGACAGTTGTAGCTTGACCAATAAAGACTTACCTTCTTGCAGCCATGTTGTTGCTTTCCTTCCTTCACAGAGACTGGGTTGCAACAAAGGGCCAAAGGCCTGACGGAAGAGAAGGGAGGTCAACTATGCTTTAGAAAAACAAATTATTCAACTTTACAGCAGACCCTACCCTTTGCACATAAAGGACACAATCACCTGTGATAATCCTGTGAATCTAAGTGTTGTTCTTTATTTTCTTGCGTGAAGTCCTACGAGATGCTCCCTCTGCTCTGTCAGCTATAATGGAGGCAGGCTGCTGATCTTGTTGCTTCTTGACCAGGGATGACCTGGGCTGTCGACCTTTGGATGCCGTAGGCTTGGAGGGCCCTGGCATGCTGAGGGTCAACTGCACAGAAGCAGTACCACCCTCTGTCAGCAGTGATGAAGGAAGATCTGGCATCACTGGAAAAGGGGCAGAGGAGCTGCTGCCCACACCAGGAGCACCTTGAGAGGAGCCCCCAGCTGCAGGAGGCAGCTGTACCTCCTTTCTAGCAAGGCAGACTTCTGCCTCCCTGCTCACCTGGTGGTGACTGCAGGTCCCCTATCACCCTCTCACCTTGCCATTGCTTCCTTGTGCCCATGGACAAGACGAGGGCATGTAGATCTGCATGAATGTCCTGCAGACACTGAATGCTCTGCTGGATGTGGCTCTCCATTACAGCCACCAATCTCTCAATGGAGGACGCCACTAGTGCACCAGTCAGAGACATTGCTGAGCTCAAGGCCTGGATAAATTCCTCCATTGTCCGCAATTGGGCACGCATTGCCTCTGGTATCTCTCCCAGATGTTGCCAAACGTCTCGCTACAGCTGCAACATTTCCCGTGATGCTGCTGACACCAGAGGCACATCATGAGCCTGGGGCTCAGCATGAGTCTGGCCTCCCAGAGTCCTCCGACTGTCAAAGGCCTGAGCAGTCATAGTCTCTGGCAACTGCTCAGGCACGTCAGTGCTGTGCTCACCAGATTGTGTGCCCAGATCTAACCCCGTTTGCAAACCCCCTAACATGCTGCAGGGGTACGAGGTGACGATGGACCCTCTGAAGCACCGTCCTCCCCCTCAGACCTGGCAGGCTTCCCACAGTCTCAGAGGCTGTTTGAGCAGGCAATGCTTGACCTTCATGAGAGAACGGAGACATGTAAGGGTCAAGGGCTCCACTCCTGAAATAACACACAATTCTACGTGGGAGATCCATGACGGCACCGAATGCCTGATGAGCAGTATGACTCCATCGCTGCAGATGCACCCTTGAGCCCCACGGCGACCTTACTCACTGTCTTGGGAAGGTGACACTGCCTCTCCGTTAGCAATGCTCCAGCCATTCTGAGGTCCAGCCAGCTCCATGGTCTCCTCCTCTAGCAGGGTTAAGACATGGAAAATGTGCAGCCCACTGCCGGTCTTGGCCTGCTATCTCTGATTGTGTGAAAATGTCTCTTGCAGACAGAGGGAAGGAAGCTGTTGGTTCCCCAGTGAGAACAATCCCAAGACATAGGGTGGTAGTATACCAGCTGCCACTAATGGGGGCCGACAGATGCCTCCTGCACGCAAGGGTCTGCGATAACAAGCAGCCTCCTTTCAGGGCAAATTCACCATGGCTCAGTCAGTTTCCCTGCAACCCCTGACTCTTTGCCCACGTGTGGCTGGGTACTCCCTCTCCAACCAACGCAATCTCCTGCTTCGCCAGATGCAAGGCCCAAGAGGTGAAGGCATTAAGAGGTACTCACTTTTGCTGCTCGGATGAGGTCATTGAGTCGCTTGCGGTACTGGGTCCAGTTCCTTGGTGTTATCCCACATCTGCTGACCTCTTCAGCTGCCTGAAGCCAGGCTGTTCAGTTAGATTGACAGGACTCCTCATCCCACCCTCGTGAACAGAATGTGCCTCCTCTCCCTGGCATCAGGAAGAAGGCATCAGGGAAGCACGATGCCGCCCAGGGTCTATTCTCAGCCATCTCTCCATATCCTCTATGACCTTGTCCTCTCCCAGGCCTGCAGACTGTAAAATTAACAGCAGGGCTGGCAGCCCTTTAAAAATGGTCAGCTGTGTCAGGTGCAATGGATTCTCCACCTCCAAACCTGACTCTGAGCACGCAACTGCTCGGGTCCCATGCTGCACTGCCCTTAATTGGCCAGCCGCTGCTGGATTGCATGCGGCTGGTCGCATTTGCCCCCGACGTGCCGGGCACCCGTTTCCAGTCTCGACAGTGGGACCAGCAGCTTCACAATAAAATCCAGCCCTTTGTCTCAAATCTCAGCAATGAAAAGCCCAACACAAGGAGCAGAGAGTCTTTAACCAAGGAAAAATAAATTGCTCAATTGTGCAGACCCACAGGCTTTTTATTACATGGCACAGGGCTCATGGACCAAATATTGCATCACCTCTGCAACATCATGACAGAATTTTTAAGTACATGTTCAGCACACAGTTTCCACAGAATTTATCAAGCTAGGTTACGTTCTTACAGAGCATGTAAAATGAAGAAAAAAAATATTGTCAGGTCTGCCAGTGATTAGAGTAAATTGAGGTAAATCAATAGCGTTCTACATGTAGTGCACAGGCACAATATTATGACACAACGAAATATACTAGTACTTAAATAGTGCTTCATCGCATTTCAGAAATATCTCTCAGTGCATTACTTTGAAATGTTGTGCACTGCAAGATCAAAGGAACTGCAATGAAATGAATATCCCGTTAATATTGGTTGATGGAAGAATGTTGAGGGGGGACACTGGGAGAATTTCATACTCTTCTTTGAATATACCATGGATTAAAGGCCTGCTCAAGTGACAAAAAAGAAACCCGACCCGAACCCGACCACATGGGACCCGAGGCCGACCCGGCCCGAGTCCCTCCATTTTCCCCCTGAGCCCATCCCGACCCAACCCGACCACCACGATGTTCCCTTTACTTACATTCTGACTCCGAATCTGCCGGAAGCTGCAGCATGAGCAGGATGACGTCATAGAGACATTCACACGCTCACTGCGCAGACTCAGTTTCCCTGCTCAATGTCCCAGACTCGCAGCTCAGTTAAGTTTTTAACTTTTAACACTTGCCTTGCTGTGTGTGTCTGACCCGGACCTGGCCCTGGCCCGAGCCCGAGCCCAAGCCCGAACCCGGAAGAACGACCCGACCTGAACCAGACACATATCGCCAGGTCCCGTCAGGTTCAGGTCGGGTAGCAAGCCTTTACCGTGGATTCTGAATTGCTACCTGAACCAGAACAGATGGAGACAGGGCTTTGGTTTAACATCTTCTCTGAAGGACGCCACTTCTTCAGCATTGCTCTGGAGTGTCAGCCTAGCTTATAAGAAAGAACTTGCATTTCTTTGGTGCTTTTTATGTCTCCACAGGACATGCCAAAATATTTCAAACCTATTGAGTTCCTTTTGAATTACATAACCTAATACAGCATAGAAACAAGTCATTCAGGGCAACAAGTCCATGCCAGCATTTATGTTCCACCCGAGCATCCTCCCATCCTTCCACATCTGTCTCTATCAGCACAACCCTCTATCCCTTCTTCCTCATATGCTTATACAGCCTCCCCTTGAATACATCTATACTGTTGGCTCACTCACTCACTCAACCCTGTGGTAGCGAGTTCCACATTCTCACCACTCTCTGAGTAAAGATGTTTCTTCTGAATTCCCTATTTGATTTCTTGGTGACTATCTTATATTGATGGCCTCTAGTTTTGTTCCTCCCCACAAGTGGAAACACTCTCTCTGTATCTACTCCAGCAAAACCTTTCAGAATTTTAAGGACTCTATTAGATCACTCCTCAGCCTTCCCTTTTGAACAGGAGACCCAGTCTGTTCATCCTTTCCTGTTAGCAGAAATGCAAGATTATACCAATCATCCTTGTAAATGTTTTTTTGCACCCGCTCCAGTGCTTCTCTATTCTTTTTATAATATGGCAACAGTAATCCAAGTGTGGTCTAACCAAGGTTCAATACAAATTTAATATAACTTCAACATTTCAATTCTATCCTTCTAGAAATAAACCCTAGTGCTTTGTTTGCTTTTTTATGGCATTACTCTGTGTTTCTACATTTAATAATTTATGCATTTGTTCTCCCACATCCCTGTGCGCCTCTCACCCATTTAGATTCTTATTTTCCAGATAATATGACTTCCTTATTTTTATCACAATGTAATGCCTCACACTTATGTGCTGAAATTAATTTGCCAATGATATGTTCAATCTACAAGTTTATTAATGTTGTCTTGTAATTTGTTGCAGTCCTCCTCTGTATTGATTAGGTACCCCGCCCATCCCCCTGCTGAGCCCAGTCGAATTGGTGCCACTGGAAAATTTCGACATTATGTTTTTGATTCCAAAGTCTAAATCATTAATATAAATTGTGAACAACAGTGGTCCCAGCACTGATCCTTGTGGGATCCCACTTCCCACCTTCTGCCACTTTGAATAGCTAAAGTACTCTCTGGTTTCTGGCTCACAGTCAGCTGGTTATCCATTCTGCTACTTATCCCCTGACTCTGCAGGCTCTGACCTTATTCATTAGTCTATTATGTGACACCTTAATGAAGGCCTTTTGGAAATCTAAATAAATTACATCAAGTGTCAACCTAGATTCCTGGAATGAATCTTCAACTCACAACCTTCTGAATAAATTGGGAAGAGATGTTCCAAACACGAACTGAGTATGATCTGTAAGTAGGGCCCTACCAATTTCACGGTCAAATTCTACAAATTTCACAGTCACGGCATTTTAAGAATCGGGAATTTCAGGATTTCACATATTTAAATCACAAATTTCACTGTTTCACAACAAACTATGGAAATGCTCCATTTAAAACAAAAAAAAAGACAAAAGAGGTTTCTGATTTCAAATGGCATTTAGTGTATACTCAAAAACTATTGTGTAAAATGTTGACTATAAACAGGTCACATTCTTCACTCACTAAAGTCAGTAGTTGAATGTGAGCACGGAGCAACCTGCAACTGTCTCTCTCTCTCTTCTGATGAAAGATCACAGACCTGGAACGTTACCTTTGCTTCTCTCTCCACAGATGCTGCCAGACCTGCTGAGTATTTCTAGCACTTTTTGTTTTTGTGTCTCTCTTCATTGTCTGTCTCTGCGCTGTGAACACCTGTCCCTGTTTAAACACAGATGCCAGAGGATTGGAAAGTGGCAAATGTGACACCCTTATTCAAGAAAGGGTGTAAGGGCAGTCCTAGCAACTACAGGCCAGTTAGTTTAACATCAGTAGTGGGTAAGATTTTAGAAGCAATAATCAAGGGTAATATCAACAGACACTTAGAGAGGTTCTAGTTGATTAGGAACAGCCAGCATGGATTTATAAAAGGCAGATCATGTTTCACTAATCTAACTGAATTTTTTGATGAAGTAACAGAAAAGGTTGAAGAAGGGAATGCATGGATATTGTGAATATGGATTTTACGAAAGCGTTTGATAAGGTACCACATAAAAGGCTGGTTAACAAAATTGCGGCTCATGAAATAGAAGTGTCAGTGCCCAATTGGATAAAAAAAAAATTAGTTTAAGGACAGAAAACAGCGAGTCATGGTAAATGATTCCTTTTTAGACTGGAGGATGGTAGACAGTAGAGTTCCCCAAGGGTCAGTGCTAGGACCACTGCTTTTTTTGCTACATATAAGTGACTTGGATCTTGGAATACAGTGTAAAATCTCAAAATTTGCTGATGACACCAAACTTTGAGGTGTGGCAAACAGTGAGGACAACATGAACTGCCTGCAACAGGACATGGGCAGGCTAGCAGAATGGGCGGACAGGTGGCAGATGGAATTTAATACAGAGAAGTAAATGCCTGCTACCCGATCCGAACCCGACGGGACCCGAAGACATGTGTCGGGTTCAGGTTGGGTCAGGCTGCACTTCTGGGTCCGGCATTCGGGCACAGGTCGGGCCGGGTCGGACACGCTCTATCACAGGTATGTGGCTCCACTGTTAATTTAATTTTTGGACTAGAAAGGTAGTTTTGCTACAGTTATTTTAAGCTTGTGCAGATCAGCAACAAAGTGAAAAACAGAAGGTAAGTTAACTGATAGTTGGGTCGGGTCATGTGCGAGAAAAAAATGGAAGGACTTGGACCGGGTTGGGCTCGGGTCGGATGTGGTTCTGTCCGGCTCGGGTTGGGTTTTTTTTTTGCAGACCCAAGCAGGCCTTTACAGAGAAGTGTGAGGTGATGCATTTTCCAGAAGGATAGGGTGAGGCAATATAGACTTAATGGCGCAGTTTTAAAGAGTGAAACAGAGGGACCTGGCGTTGCATGTGCATTGATCTTTGAAGGTGGCTGGGCATATTGAGACAGTGGTTAGTAAAGCATAAGGGATCTTGGGCTTCATAAATAGAGGCATAGGGCTGAATTTAATTCTCCTGCTGCCGGGAGTGGTGGCGGGCGGACAAAATGGCAGCCCGCCTGCCGCCACAATCTAGCATGCGGCGGCTCATCTGCATACGTTGGACAATCCACCACCCCCCCCCCAATCACATGGCGGGGGCGGGCTCTGCTTCGCTGCCAACAGCGTCAACTGCCTTTATGCAGGCACTGGTGCCATTTTTAAACTTCAGAATGCTTTGGTGCAGAGGGATCTGGGTGTCCTCATGCATGAATCGCAGAAAACTAGTATGCAGGTACAGCAGGTAATGAGGAAGGCAAATGGAATTTTGGCATTTATTGCTAAAGGAATAGAGTAGAAAAGTAGGGAAGTGCTGCTGCAGCCGTACAAGGCATTAGTGAGAGCGCACCTGGAGTATTGCGTACAGTTTTGGGCCCCTTACTTGAGGAGGGATGTAGTTGCATTGGAGGCAGTTCAGAGGAGGTTCATTAGATTGATTTGAGAGATGAGGGGTTTGTCTTTACTCTCTAGAGTTTAGAAAAATGAGAGGAGATCTAATTGAGGTATATAAGATGATTAAGGGGATTGACAAAGTAGACGTAGAGAGGATGTTTCCTCTTGTGGGGCAATCTAGAATGAGAGGTCATAGTTTTAGGATAAGGAGTGGCAGATTTAAAACAGAGATGAGGAGAAATTACTTCTCTCATAGGGTTGTGAGTCTGTGGAATTCACTACCCCACAGTGCGGTGGATGCCGGGACACTGAGTAAATTTGAGGAGATAGACAGATTTTTAATGAGCAATGGGTTGAAGGGTTATGGAGAACAAGCAGGAAAGTGGAGTTGAGGCCGAGATGAGATCAGCCATGATCGTATTGAATGGTGGAGCAGGCTCGAGGGGCTGAATTGCCTCCTCCTGCTCCTAGTTCTTATGTTCAGTGCGGTGTCAGATGCTCTCTTTCTGCTGCGAAGGCTTTCAGACACTAAGTGGCTCTGAACCGTAGGCTGCCTTGTGTGATCCAATGAAACATTGCAACCTGTACAAAACAGTAAACCACCACTGACATGCAGAATTTGGCTTCCAAATTCTTTCACATGATGTGCTGCAATAATGTTGTAGCTGTTTTTGATTTGCTTATTCTAGCATTCTCACTTGTCTGCTAACACTTCAGACTGCTACTCTCAAAACTGCATCGGAAGCTCTCCCTCATCAGCGAGTTGAGCCTTGCGTCAATCAGTAAAATACACCAAGTTCGCAAAATGGCCGATTTCACGGAGGACCCAAGATTTCACAGTCCATGACGCATTTTTCATGACCGTGAATTTGGTAGGGTGCTGTCTATAAGAAACAGCCTAAAAATCTCTCCACATATTTTTTGTTCTCTGACATTCTTTTATCAGTCTGAATTTAATTGAAAATGGACACAGACTTTTTTTTACATGCAGAAGTATCAAAGTTACAACTATATTAATAACTTCCAAATGGAGTTCTTCTAATTACAATAACTGACAACGCACCATATAAATGAAGTAAATTGAAATATAATGGCTCATCTGAATGATGGCACCTCCAAGAATGCAGCACTCCCTCAGTACTAAACATAAATGTTATTTATCAGCTAAAAATTCTGAATAAGGTTCTGGCCTTGAAGTAAGGCTGCTGTCAACTGAGCCAAGCTGACAATGTTACAAAGTATTAACAACACAAACAGGTCATTTGGCCTAAAAGGTCCATGTTGTTATTTGCTATAACATACTTAAAACACACTTATACCAAGACAAGTAAATATACATATTGACAACAATGAATAAAGTTACTGGCTTATTGTCATAACATTGCACTTGCTGCTCTCAACCGAACTGAACTTTAGGTTTAATAAAAAATAATGTTTACCTGCTCTGCACCTTCTGGAAGGAAGCTCTGCTACTTGATTCCAACGATCTTCTTTAAAGTCGTAGCACTCTACACTTCTTATAGCTTTAGGTGCCTGACCACCAACTACTATCATAACCTGCAACCAAAAACAGCAGATCTGCATTACAACTCAAATATTATCAGCATAGCTTCCTGGTTATGGAAATAATTTGATTTTTTTCATGTTGGTTGTTGAAAGGTGCCTCTAAAAATTTAGGTCTTAAAACCTGAATCAAAATCTGCAGCAATTACAACTTTTTGGTTCATAGGTTAGGCGGCCACTCAAGTTGTGGGACTGTGAGGTGGGAAGCTGTAAAGGGAAGATCTCCAGAGGAGATGAGGTCAGTGACAGTCCTGGAGACAGTGGCTTGATGTTCATTGGTGGGATCACAGTCCGGGATAGGTAGGAAGAAGTGGCTGAGAGTTAGCACCCAGCCTCTGCAAAATAGAGGTCAGTACACCAGACAACAACAGCACCACCCTTCTCAGCAGGTTTGATCACAATGTCAGGGTTAGACCCGAGGCAAGGCCGCTTGATTCTATCTAACTTCCTCTTTAAATCAGCAGGCATGCTTTCCACCAATGTTCTGCCATACATGCCAATCGGCAAAACTCAGAAAAGCTAATCAACAGCTGCAGAAAGCTGACGCAGCCCCACAAAAAAGCTAATAACTCTAAAAATAATGTACAACTGAAAATTAATCCTAATTAACCCCTCCCTCTGGCATCCTACCCGTTCTTGATCTTTTCATTAAGAACTGTTGGCATGACATCGGCAATCTTAATTTCTCCGCTCCCCTTACTCACTCTAACCTGTCTCCCTCGGAACTTACTCCGTTCTCTGGGGTGCTAACTCTCAGCCACTTCTTCCTACCTACCCCTGGACTTGACCCCACCAATGAACATCAAGCCACTGTCTCCAGGACTGACACTGACCTCATCTCCTCTGGAGATCTTCCCTTTACAGCTTCCGACCTCAGTCCCACAACCTCAGACAGCCCGCTTTACCTCCTTCCCAAAATCCACAAACAGGACTATGCCAATAGACTCATTGTTTCAGCCTGTTCCTGCCGCATGTGATTTATTTCTTCCTATCTTGACACTATTTTTTCTTCCCGGTCTAGTCTCTTTCCACTTACATCCATGACTTTTCTGACGCCCTACATCATTTCAACAATTTCCAGTTTCCTGGCCCTGACTGCCTCCTCGTCATTGTGGATGTCCAATCTCTCTACACCTCTATTCCCCCACCAGGATGGTCTGAGGGATCTCTGCTACTTCCTTGAACAAAGGCCCAATCAGTCTCCATCTACCACTACACTCCTCCGCCTGGCTGAACTTGTCCTCACTTTGAACAACTGCTACTTCAACTCCACTCACTTCTTCCAAATAAAAGGTGTTGCTATGGGTACCCGCAAGGGTCCCAGTTATGTCGGTCTTTTTATTTATTTATTTAGAGATACAGCACTGAAACAGGCCCTTCGGACCACTGACTCTGTGCCGACCATCAACCACCCATTTATACTAATCCTACATTAATCCCATATTCCTACCACATCCCTTCAATTCCCCTACCACCTACCTACACTAGGGGCAATTTACAATGGCCAATTTACCTCTCAACCTGCAAGTCTTTGGTTGTGGGAGGAAACTGGAGCACCCGGCGGAAACACACGCGGTCACAGGGAGAACTTGCGAAGTCCGCACAGTCAGTACCCAGAATCGAACCCGGGTCGCTGGAGCTGTGAGGCTGCGGTGCTAATCACTGCGCCACTGTGGGGTATGTCGAACATTCCTTGCTCCAGTCCTACTCACGCACCCTCCCCAACTCTTTTTCTGGTACATTGATGACTGTTTCATGCTCCTGCCCCGAACTGGAAAATTTCTTCAACTTTGCTTCCAATTTCCACCTTTCTCTCACCTTCACCTGGTCCATCTCCGACACTTCCCTTCCTCGACTTCTCTGTTTCCATCTCTGGGGATAGGCTGTCCACTAATATTCATTATAAGCCCACCGACTCCCACAGCTACCTCAATGACATTTCCTCACACCCTGCCTCCTGTAAGAACTCCATTCCATTCTCCCAGTTTATCCATCTCCGACGCATCTGTTCTGATGATACTACTTCCGACAACAGTGCTTCTGATATGTCTTCCTTTTTCCTCAACCGAGGATTCCCCCCACTGTGGTTGACAGGGTCCTCAACCGTGTCTAACCCATTTCCCGCACTCTGCCCTCAACCCTTCCAGAACTGTGACAGGGTTCCGCTTGTCCTCACTTTCCGCCCCACCAGCCTTCATGTCCAAAGGATCATCCTCCGCCATTTCCGCCACCTCCAGCACGATGCCACAACCAAACATATCTTCCCCTCCCCTCGCCTGTCAGCATTCTGAAGGGGTCGTTCTCTGCTCAACACCCTGGTCCACTCCTCCGTCACCCCCCAACACCTCGTCCCCTTTTCACAGCACCTTTCCATGCAATCACAGGAGCTGCCCTTTTGCCTCCTCTCTCCTCCCTATCCGAGGCCCCAAACAGTGATTTACTTGTACTTCTTTCAATTTAGTATACTGTATCCAATGCTTAGAATGCTTTTGCCTCTACATTGGGGGGACCAAACGTAGATTGGGAGACCACTTTGCGGAACACTTCTGCTCAGTCTGCAAGAACAACCCCGAGCTTCTGATTGCTTGCCATTTTAATTCATCACCCTGTTCCCATGACAGCATCTCTGTCCTTGGCCTGCTGTCCTGTTCCAGTGAACCTCAACGCAAGCTCAAGGAACAGCACCTCCTTCTGATTAGGCACTCTACTTCTGGACTCAACACTGAGTTCAACAATTTCAGAACGTGACTGCCTTTTTATTTTATTCCATTTCTTAACCTGTCTTAAACTTGTTTTTCTGTTTTTTTTGTTTTTGGACAGAGCTGTTCGTTATTCTGCCATTAACACTCTCTCTGGACTAATGCTTTGTCTTTTCATACAACTATTAGCACTCCCTTTGCCTCTGTTCTATGACATCTTTGTCATTTAACTTCTCCTGCCCTATCACACACCTTCCCTTTCGTTCTTCTTCACCACCCCGCACCCCCCACCCCCCGCCCCCAGGCCCCGCTTTTCGCCTGCTCAACGTCTATTACATTTCTAACCTTTGCCAGTTCTGATGAAAGGTCATAGACCTGAAACATGTTTCTCCCTCTATTGACCTGCTGAGTACTTCCAGCACTTTGTTTTTATTTCAGATTTCCAGCATCCGCAGTATCTTGCTTGTATTATAAACAGCAAGAAGAGGATCTGCAACAGCAGCTTCAACAACCAAGACAAGTGGCAGCTGTTAGAAGACAGCTGTTTATTGGACATCTGTGAAGACCAGTGAATCAGGGGGCTTTACTTCACCTTGCCAGAGCAAAACAGTATGTTATCTTTCCAATGGACACAGACAGAGTGAGAACACTCTGGGATTTGCAGCCATTACCTACTTTCTTCATGTCTTGGGCATAATAGACTGCACTCAACATAGAAAATAGGAGGAGTAGGCTATTCGGCCCTTTGGGCCTGCTCCGCCATTCAAAAAAGATCATGGCTGATCATCTAATTCAGTACCCTGTTCCCGCTTTCTCCCCATATCCCTTGATCCCTTTGGAATTTAGAAATATATCTATCTCAAGTACCTGTCAGGTTAGCAGAAAGTGAATGAGCAGCTCTGTCAACAAGAAAAACTTCCACTCCAAAGATGCCTGAAAAAGGTATGATTTTCTCCTAATTATAGATTTCCTTTCCTCCCCTCACCTCCACAGTTTATCAGTTCTCTGACAGCCCATTTGAAATTCATCCATCAACATGAACTAATGTCATATCATTCTGCACTGCAATACACTGGCGAAGGCACACGATGTACCACCAACTGGTCTTTCAGCTTTTCATAGTGCATATTACTAAATCAAACAACAGTAATAAAGAACTGAATAGTGGAATAGCATAATCATTTGAAATCAGAGGCTCCTAATCCTTGAACATAGCTTGAACAGACAGAACACAGATCTTGCATTGGAAATGTAGCGTCTCAAGTGACATGCTATTTCCCAGAGGAAAGAAATCACAGCTCAAAGCTTACTCTCATGATTAACATTTAAGTGATCCAGCAAAATTTGATGTGAGGCTATTTTCACTGTGGGGTTTCAGTTGATGAAAGTTTTTTCTTTCGTAATTTGGATTAGCTTTTTTAGCCAACAAACATATTTAAATTAAATTTCTTCTCAACAGTTCTTCTACTCCTTCCCCAAAATGCCATGTAAAAACAAATGACCAAGAAACCAAAATTAAATTTCCAAATTCTTTTTCTTATTCCATTGGCCAAGGTTGTCATGGAGAATGCCAAAGACTTGCTTTCACATGTCTAACAATACTGCTCAGAGGCAAAAACAACCAGATTTCTCAGATTATTGAAATACAGCTTGTACTGTGAAATTTGTTCTGAAGTATATTTGGCATTATGTAAACCATTGAACAAATATAAAATATATACATAATCTCCTGAAAGTGAGTGTACAGGTAAAGGCACAAAAAAGGACATAAGAATTATTTTTATAACTAGTAGCATTGAATAAGAAAAAACAAACTAGTATTTGTATAGCACCTTTCCCAACCTCAATACACTCAAAGTGCTTTAAGTACTTTAAGTGCAATGAAGTACCTTTGAAGTGCAGTCACTATTGTAATAGAGTGAAACGCAGAAGCCAATTTATGCACAGCAGTGAAACATTAACAAAATATAATACCAGATAATCTGTTTAATGATTTTGTTTACGGGACAAATATTGACTCCCCTTCTCAGATGGGGCTTCGGTTTAATATTTCATCCGAAAGATGGTACTTTTGACAATGCGGCACTCCCTCAGTATTGCACTGAAGTATCAGCCTTGACTCTACTCCACAATCCATCAGGCAAATGGGGAATAAGACTACAGCACTGGTACCCTTGCTCTGAACTTCTGTGCCTAGAATTCAAAAGTTACTAAAAACTGTAATGATGCCAATACTACCGAACACAAGACTCGTACTGTTACTCAGGATATGACAGTAATACTGCTGACCTCGGAATGTGGTACCAGCCAGGCAAACCAAGCTCTTTATCGTGCAAGGATAACTGGAATTGAAAGTAAACAACTTCCAGACCAATCACTTAAAATGTCAATCCAGAAAGAAGCTGTGAGTTGGAATCAACGTTATAATCAATTAATTTTCTATAAAGTATTGCTTTAAAGATAAGCAAAGTTAATTAATTAGGCCATTCATACTAATCTGAAATGCACATTATCTCTTTGAAATACTGAGTACCAGAATTCAGTAAAATCTCAATCAGACCCCATTTCAGAAATATGATGCTGTGTATACACCCCGCACTTCCACCATCCCACAAAGTCTTGGAAAAATTACTAAAAGCATAGCCCCAAATTTACCAGCTATTTCCAATGTACTTTAATTGTAGCATCAAATCATAGAATGATTACAGGATAGGAGGAGATCATTTTGCCTATTGTGTCCATGCCGGCTCTCTGCAAGAGTAACTCCGCTAGTACCATTCCCCTACCTTTTCCCTGTTGCCCTGCAAATTTTCTTTTCAGATAATTAACCAATTCGCTTTTGAAAGCCACGATTGAATCTGCCTCCACCACACCCTCAGGCAGTGCACTTCAGATCGTAACGAGCTGCTGCGTAAAAAAGCTTTTCCTCATGGGGCCTTTGGTTCTTCTGAATTGTACCTTAAATCAACCTTTCCGCCAATGGGAACAGTTTCTCCCTATCTACTCCGTCCAGACCCCTCATGATTTTGAACAGCTCTATCAAATCTCCTCTCTTCTCTCATGAGAACAGCCCCAGCTTCTCCAATCTATCCACGTAACTGAAGTCCCCTCACTCCTTGAACCATTTTCATAAATCTTTTCTGCAGCCTCTCTAATGCTTTCCCATCCTTCCTAAAGTGTGGTGCCCAGAATTGGACACAATACTCCAGTTGAGGGCAAAATAGTGTTTTATAGAAGTTCACCATAACTTCCTTGCTTTTGTGATCTATGGGCTGGATTTTACCTTAGGCAGATGGGAATTCGCCACCGACGTAAAAGTCAGTGGCGAACCCGCTTCTGCCTAGCCCGGGGATCCGTCCCGCATTTTACGGGTCCCCGGGCTTTAATTGTTCCGAGGCAGGACTTCCACCTGCTTGAGGGAGGAAGTCCGGTCTCAGAGAGCTCAGAGTCAATCAGCGGGCCGGCAGCTCTTAGCCCCAGCAGCGGCACCGGAAGCGGTGGCGATTGCTGGGATTACAGCCCAGCCGACCAGATGGAGCCAGGAGACGAGGTAAGTTGGGCATGCCTCACCAGAGAGATTGGTCCTTCCCTGGTGAGGCTAGAGTGGTTGTTTGGGGAAACAGGGGGGCGTCTTGGATCCTGGGGGTGGGTTGGGAGGTGGGGACGGCCCTGAATCGGGCACCCTGTGCCCGACTGCCATGGCCACCACCCACCCCCAGCGCGTGGAAATGCCGGCAGCTATCGCTGTCCCCAGCACACCCGCTTGCCATGGGTAAAATACCCTTGGAGGCAGGCGAGGGCCCTTAAGTGGCAACTTAAGGGCCTTGATTGGCCTTGGGCGGGTGGGCCGTTTCCACCACCCCCCCACCCCGCCCGAACGCCTTAAAGTTGACCGGAGGCAGGTGTAGGGCGAGTAGGCCTCCCCGTGCCTCCCGCTCAATTTTATGCCACCCCCCACGCCACCAACCGACCCACTGGGGCGGCGTAAAATTCAGCTCTATGCCTCTATTTATGAAGCCATATGCCTTATTAATTGTTTTCTCAACCTGCTCTGCCACCTTCAATGATTTGTGCACATATGACTCCATGTCCCTTTGCTCCAGCACTCACTTTCGAATTGTAGCCTTTATGGTGAGAGGTTGGGAAGTGTTGGTGTCCAAAGAGACCTGGGTGTCCTTGTTCATGTGTCACTAAAAGCTAGTATGCAGGTGCAGTGAGCAATTAGGAAGGCAAATAATATGTTAGCCTTCATCACAAGGGGATTTGAGTACAGAAGTCAAGATGTCTTGCTGCAATTGAATAGAGCCTTGGTGAGACCGCACCTGGATAATTGTGTAATTGTTTTGTTCTCCATAGAGGTTCACCAGACTAATCCCTGAGATGGCAGGATTGTTTTGAGGAGAGACTGAGGAAATTGGGTCTGTGTTCTCTAGAGTTTTGAAGAATGAGAAGTGATCTCATTGAAACTAACAAAATTCTTACAGGGCATGACAGTGTGCATGTAGATAGGATGTTTCCCCTGGGTGGTGAGTTTCTATTCTGGATTTGATACTAGGGGACATAATCTCAGAATAAGGGGCAGGCCACTTAAGACTGAGATGAGGAGGAATTTCTTCACTCAGAGGATGGTGAATCTTTGGAATTCTCAACCCCAGAGGGCTGTGGAAGCTCAATCACTGAGCACGTTCAAGACAGAAATCGATGTCGATAGATTTCTGGAGACAAATGACATCAAGGATATGGAGATAGTGTGTGAAAGTGGCGTAGAAGTAGATGATCAGCCATGATCTAACTGAATGGTAGAGCAGGCTTGACAGACTGAATGGCCTGCTCCTGTTCCTATGTTTATTTCATATTGCCCCAAATGGTTTGTCCTACCAAAATGAATCACTTCACACTTCTCTGCATTAAATTTCATCTGCCACATATCTGCCCATTCCACCAGCCTGTATATATCCTCTTGAAGTATATCCTCCGCACAGCTCATAAGTAGGGCCCTTCCAAATTCACCATCAAATTTTACAAATTTCACAGTCACCGTATTTTAAGAATCGTTAATTTCACATATTTAAATTGTAAATTTCACTGTCGCAACAAACCATGAAAATGGTCTATTTAAAAGAAAAAAAAAGACATAGGAGGTTTCTGTTTTCAAATGGCATTTATTGTATACTCGAAAACCATTGTAAAACGCTGACTATAAACAGTTCACATCCTTTACTCACTGAAGACAGTGGCTGAATGCGAGCATGGAGCTACCTGCAACGGTCTCTTTCTTTATTCCCTGTCTCTGCGCTATGAACACCTATCTCTGTTTAGACACAGCTCTCTCTGCATCCCAATGATATAGGCACTGGAGATCAAGACGTAGAATCAGTCTGTGTAGAAACAGCAAGGAAAAGAAGACCCTGGTGGGAGTAATCTATAGATCCCTAAACAGTAGTTCCGCAGCGGGGCACAGTATAAACCAGGAAATACTGGGGGTTTGTAAGGAAGGTACGGCAATCATCATGGGGGATTTCAATATGCATATAGACTGAATTAATCATATTGGCAAGGGGAGCCTCGAGGGAGAGCGCATTGAATGTATTAGAGATTTCTTTTGGAGCAATATGTTGTGGAACCAACCAGGGAGCAGGCTATTCTAAATTTGGTATTGTGTAATGAGGTGGGATTAATTAATGATCTCATAATTGAGGATCCTCTCGGGAAGAGTGATCATAGCATGCTAGAATTTCAAATTCAGTTTGAAGGCGAGAAACTGGAGTCCCACACTAACATTCTGGAGTTAAACATAGGCATGAGGACAGACTTGGCCCTAGTGGACTGGGCAGGAAGACTGAAAGGTAGGACAGTTGATGAGCAGTGGCAGATGTTTAAGGAGATATTCAAATCCTCCCAACTAAAATATGTTCCAGAGAGGAAGAAAGATTGTAAGAGGGGGAAAAAACATCCATGGCTAAACAAGGAAGTTAAGGGCAACATAAAGACAAAAACTGAGGCATACTATATTGCAAAGGCCAGTGGCAGGCTGGAAGATTGGGAAACTTTTAAAGATCAACAAAGGGTTACTAAAAAAGTAATAAAAAGAGCAAAGGTAAATTATGAAAGAAAACTAGCGCAAAATATAAAAACAGATAGCAAAAGCTTCTCTAAGTATATAAAAGGGAAGAGAGTAGCTAAGGTGAATGCTGGTCCCTTGGAGGATGAGACTGGGGAGTTAAAGGTGGGGAACACAGAAATGACGGAGACACTAAATCAGCATTTTACCTCAGTTTTCACGCTGCAGGTCACTAGTACCATCCCAATAGTAACAAGTAATGCAGAGGTTATAGGAAGGGAGGAACTTAGAACAATCATCATCACTAGGGAAAAAGTGCTGAGCAAACTAGTGGAATTGAAGGCAAACAAGTCCCCAGGGCCTAATGGCCTACATCCTAGGGTCTTAAAGGAAGTGGCAGAGGAGATAGTGGATCCATTGGTTATAATATTCCAAAATTTCCTGGATGCAGGAAAGGTTCCAATGGATTGGAAAAATGCTAATATAATGCCCGTATTCAAAAAAGGAGGGAGGAAGAAAGTAGGAAATTATAGACAAGTTAGTTTAACATCTGTCATTGGGAAATTGTTAGAATCCATTATTAAGGAAGTAATAACAGGACATTTAGAAAGTCAAAACACAATCCATCAGAGACAACATGGTTTTATGAAGGGTAAATCGTGTTTGACTAATTTGCCGAGGTCTTTAAAGATGTAATAAGTAAAGTGGATAATGGGGATCCTGTAGATATAGTATATCTGGACTTCGAGAAGGTATTTGATAAGGTGCTACACAAAAGGTTAATACACAAGGTAAGATCACATGGGGTTAGGGGCAATTTATTAGCTTGGATAGAGGATTGGCTAACCAACAGAAAACAGAGTGTCGGGATAAATGGGTCCTTTTCTGGTTGGCAACATGTAACTAGTGGGGTGCCACAGGGTTCGGTCCTCGGGCCCCAACTATTTACAATCTATATTAATGACTTGGATGCAAGGATAGAAGGTACTATAGCCAAATTTGCAGATGACACCAAAATAGGTAGG
This sequence comes from Heterodontus francisci, assembly GCF_036365525.1. NCBI lineage: Eukaryota > Metazoa > Chordata > Chondrichthyes > Heterodontiformes > Heterodontidae > Heterodontus > Heterodontus francisci. The sequence continues at coordinate 71,803,184 of NC_090382.1, read as the reverse complement.
ATAGTAAGTTGCAATAAAGAAATAAGAAATTTACAAATGGATATGGATAGTTAGGTGAATGGGCCAAAATTTGGCAGATGGAGTTTAACGTGGATAAGTGTGAGGTTATCCATTTTGGTCGGAAGAATAGAAAGGCAAATTATTATCTAAATGGAGAGAAACTTCAGAGTGCTTCGGTACAGAGGGATCTGGGTGTCCTCGTGCATGAATCGCAGAAAACTAGTATGCAGGTGCAGCAGGTAATAAGGAAGGCAAATGGAATTTTGGCATTTATTGCTGAAGCAATAGAGTAGAAAAGTAGGGAAGTATTGCTGCAACTGTACAAGGCATTAGTGAGACCGTACCTAGAGTACTGTGTACAGTTTTGGTCCCCTTACTTGAGGAGAGATGTAGTTGCATTGGAGGCAGTTCAGAGGAGGTTCACTAGATTGATTCCAGAGATGAGGGGTTTGTCATATGAAGAGAGATTGAGCAGTTTAGGCCTTTACTCTCTCGAGTTTAGAAAAATGAGAGGAGATCTAATTGAGGTATATAAGATGATTAAGGGGATTGACAAAGTAGACGTAGAGAGGATGTTTCCTCTTGTGAGGCAATCTAGAATGAAAGGTCATAGTTTTAGGATAACGGGTAGCAGATTTAAAACAGAGATGAGGAGAAATTACTTCTCTCAAAGAGTCGTGAGTCTGTGGAATTCACTACCCCACAGTGAGGTGGATGCCGGGACATTGAGTAAATTTAAGGAGAAGATAGACAGATTTTTAATTAGTAAAGGGATGAAGGGTTATGGAGAACGGACAGGAAAGTGGAGTTGAGGCTGAGATGTGATCAGCCATGATTGTATTCAATGGCGGAGCAGGCTCGAGGGGCTGAATTGCCTACTCCTGCTCCTAGTTCTTATGTTTACAGAGTTTGTTGGAATAGCCCTCCCAATATGTAGCAAAAACCTTCGGTAGGTAGTCCTGTTGTGTTTTGCTTGCTTTTGGCAAGCAACGACCATTTTGCACATTATGTTGAATGAGTGCCTGCAGCTTTGGGTGATCAAGTTTTTCCAATGGTACGCTGGCGCTTGCAAAAGCACCCACAAGTTCCATTGTAAGCAACTAACAATTCTCTGAGCCCTCTGTTAACTTCTTAAAAAGAGATGAAATCGTTCCTTTTTTTTGCGCGTTTGTTTTCCAGCAGTGCGGTGTTGGATGCTGTCCTTCTGCTGCGATTGTTGCCCACCATGTGAGATCCAATGAAACATTACAACTTATATAAAACAGTACATCACCATCGGCATGCAGAATTTGGCTTCCAAACTCTTTCACTCAATATGCTGCAGTAATGGTTGTGGACGTTTTTGATTTGCTTATTCTGGCATTCTCACTTATCTGCTAAAACTTAAGACTGCTACTCTCAAAATTGCACCAGAAGCCCTCCTTCATCTATCAATCAGCGAGTTGAGCCTTGCGTCAATCAGTAAAATGTGTAATGTTTGCAACATGCCCAGCAATCAGCAAGTTCAGCCTTGTGTCAATGAGTGCAACGCGCGAAGATGGCAAAATAGCTAATTTCAAGGGGGCCCAAGATTTCACAGTGCGTGAGGCATCTTTCACGGCCGTCAATTTGGTAGGGCGTCACTCATAATACTTCCAGGTTTTGTGTCATTTGCAAATTTTGAAATCGTACCCCGTACACCAGGGTTATCCAACATAGAGCCCACAGGCCAGAATCTGGCCCGCCAAACGTTTCCATTCGGCCCACGGGGGTAAACTGTTCCCGGGGCCGTTCCTCATCCTCCCCATGACTGGAGATGGGAAATTTCCCTTTGTCAGTCCGACTTTTAAAATATTGCACTGCCAATTTCACAAGTGACATCTGTTGACTACGGGTATGGGGCTTTCCCAACAGACTTGGAGTTTTCAGGGTTCTGACATTTTTTTTTTAAATCCGCCGGGAAACCCCAAGTTACTGGGAAACCGCTCTTCCAGATGTCAGCAGCTGTCACCTGTGAAACTGACAGCACGATACTTTTTTAAAAAAAAGAACTGACTAACCTGTTCTCTGCAACTGTGAGAGGGGGACAGGGAGAGAGAGAGAGAGAGCGGGGGGGAAGAGAGAGAGCGGGGGGGAACGGAGAGAGAGCGGGGGGGAACGGAGAGAGAGCGGGGGGGGGAACAGAGAGAGCGGGGGGGGGAACAGAGAGAGCGGGGGGGGAACAGAGAGAGCGGGGGGGGAACAGAGAGAGCGGGGGGGGAACAGAGAGAGCGGGGGGGGAACAGAGAGAGCGGGGGGGGAACAGAGAGAGCGGGGGGGGAACAGAGAGAGCGGGGGGGGAACAGAGAGAGCGGGGGGGAACAGTGAGAGCGGGGGGGAACAGTGAGAGCGGGGGGAACAGAGAGAGCGGGGGGGAACAGAGAGAGCGGGGGGGAACAGAGAGAGCGGGGGGGAACAGAGAGAGCGGGGGGGAACAGAGAGAGCGGGGGGGAACAGAGAGAGCGGGGGGGAACAGAGAGAGCGGGGGGGAACAGAGAGAGCGGGGGGGAACAGAGAGAGCGGGGGGGAACAGAGAGAGCGGGGGGGAACAGAGAGAGCGGGGGGGAACAGAGAGAGCGGGGGGGAACAGAGAGAGCGGGGGGGAACAGAGAGAGCGGGGGGGAACAGAGAGAGCGGGGGGGAACAGAGAGAGCGGGGGGGAACAGAGAGAGCGGGGGGGAACAGAGAGAGCGGGGGGGAACAGAGAGAGCGGGGGGGAACAGAGAGAGCGGGGGGGAACAGAGAGAGCGGGGGGGAACAGAGAGAGCGGGGTGGAACAGAGAGAGCGGGGTGGAACAGAGAGAGCGGGGTGGAACAGAGAGAGCGGGGTGGAACAGAGAGAGTGGGGGGGCGGGGACAGAAAGAGTAGGGGGACAGAGAAAGCAGGGGGAACAGTGGAGACACGGGAGTGGAGCCGGGGGGGGGCGGAGAGAAGTGATAAGTGATACAGAGAGAGGGGTGGAGAGGGAAAGAGAGGGGGGAGAAAGAGACAGATGAAGAGAAGCAGAGAGGGGGAGAGAGCGAGAGAGAGACCGGGGGGGGGGGGGGAAGAGAGTAAAAGAGTCATATACTTAAGGCACAGAAGGAGGCCATTCTGTCCATTGAACCGATATCGGCTCTCCATGGAGTTTTGCAGTCAGTCCTGCTCCCTGGCTCAAGCCCTGTAGCCCAGTGTCTATTTATCTCAGGTGGTCATCCAACTTCCTCTTCAAGTCATTGATCGTCTCCATTTCCACCACCCTTGTGGGCAGCGAGTTCCCGGCCATTACCACCCCCACTGTGTAAAAAAGTGCTTCCTCATATTTCCCCTGCACCTTTTGCACAAAACTTTCATTTTGTGTCCCCTTGCCCGAGAGGGGATGGGGGAGGGAAGAGAGATCGAGACACACACACACACAAAGCGCAGGAAGGGGGGGGGGGGGAAGAAGGGAGATCAAAGTCTCTCCTGACAGATGTAAATCTATCCAGAATACTCTGCATCGCTACGTCAAGTGTGCGGGCAGAGATTGATTTGACTTATGCAAGCAAAAACAATGCCAGGTAGGTCACTAAATCAGTTTCAATATAGTGACGAGAAAGTAAGTTAATAAATTAGTCTTCTCATTTAAATCTCCTTCACAAAAATGCACAGTTGTTCTTGTTTTCATTGGTAAGATAGATTTTTAATGCCTTTATCTTTCAAAATTTGCTCACCGGCCCCCGGGCTACACAAAAATCATAATGCGGCCCTCTGCCCGAAAAGTTCGGACAACCCTGCTTTACACCCAAGTCTAGGTCATTAATATAGATATAGAAAAGAAGTGGTCCTGCAGACAGACAGACAGACCTGCATTTATATAGCACTGTTCACCACCACCGTACATCTCAAAGCGCTTTAAAGCAAATGAAGCACTTTTCAAGTGTAGTCACTGTTGTGATGTACTCACTAGATTGCTTTGCATGGTGCGGGCATGGACACGAAGGGCCGAATGGTCGATTTCTATGCCGTGAAAGACTCTATGACTCTAATGTAGGAAATGAGGCAGTCAATTCTGCACACAGCAAACTCCCACCAACAGCAATATGATCATGACCAGATAATCTGTTGTTGTGATGTTGATTGAGGGATAAATATTGGCCAGGACACCGGGCATAAATCACCTGCTCTTCTTCAAAATAGTGCCATGGGACCTTTAACATCCACCGAACATAAAAACATACAAATTAGCAGCAGAAGTAGGCCACTCAGCCCATCGGGTCTGCTCTGCCATTCAACAAGATCATGGCTGATCTGATTGTAACCTCAACTCCACATTCCTGCCTACCACAAATAACCTTTCACCCCCCCTTGCTCATCAATAATCTATCTACCTCTGCCTTAAAAATAAACAAAGACTCTGCTTCCACTGCCTTTTGAGGAAGTGTATTCCAAAGTCTCACGACCCACTGAGAGAAAAATATTCTCCTCATCTCTGTCTTAAATGAGCGACCCCTGATTTTGAAAACAGAGACATCCTAAGCTCTAGATTCTCCCATAAGAGGAACCATCCTTTCCACATCCACCCTGTCAAGACCCTTCAGGATCTTATATGTTTTAATCAAGTCACCTCTTACTCTTCTAAACTCCAGTGGATACAAGCCTAGCCTGTCTAACCTTTCTTAAGACAACCCACCCATTCCAGGTATTAGTCTAGTAAACCTTCTCTGAACTGCTTCCAATGCATTTACATCCTTCCTTAAATAAGGAGACCACTACTGTACACAGTACTCCAGATGTGGTCTCACCAATGCCCTGTATAACTGAAGCATAACCTCCAATTGTATTCAATTCCCTTCGCAATAAACGATAACATTCTGTTAGCTTTCCTAATTACTTACTGTATCTGCATACTAACCATTTGCAATTCATGCACTAGGACACCCAGAACCCTCTGCATCTCAGAACTCTGCAATCTCTCACCATTTAGATAATATACTTCTTTTTTATTCTTCTGCCAAAATGGACAATTTCACATTTTCCCACATTATACTCCATTTGCTCGATCTCTGCCCACTCACTTAACCTATCTACATCCCTTTGCAGCCTCCTTATGTCCTCTTCACAACTTACTTTCCTACCTATCTTTGTCTCATCAGCAAATTTGGTAACCATACCTTCGGTCCCTTCATCCAAGTCATTTCTCCAAATGGTAAAAAGTTGAGGCCCCAGCAATGATCCTTGTGGCACACCACTCGTTACATCTTGCCAACCAAACAATGACCCATTTATGTCTACTCTCTGTTTCCTGTTAGCTAGGCAATCTTCTATCCATGATAATATGTTACTCCCTACACCATGAGCTTTTATTTTCTGAAATAACCTTTGATATGGCACCTTATCAAATGCCTTCTGGAAATCTAAGTACAGTACATCCACCAATTCCCCATTATTCACAGCACATGCTACTTCTTCAAAGAACTCCAATAAATTGGTTAAACACGATTTCCCTTTCACAAAACCATGCTGACTCTGCCTGATTATCTTGAATTTTTCTAAGTGCCCTACTGTAACGTCTTAAATAATTGCTTCTAACATTTTCCCATGACAGATGTTAAGCTAAGTGGCCTGTAATTTCCTGCTTTCCATCGCCCTCCCTTTCTGAATAAAGGAGTTACATTCACTATTTCCCAATCTAATAAAACCTTCCCCAAATCTAGGGAATTTTGGAAAAATAAAAGCAACGCATCAACTATTTCACTAGCCACTTCTTCTAAGACCCTGGGATGAAGTCCATCAGGATCCGGAGACTCGTCAGCCTGCAGCTCCAACAATTTGCTCAGTCCCACTTCCCTGGTGATTATAATTTTCCTGAGTTGCTCGCTCCCTTCCACTTCCTGATTTACAGCTATTTCTGGGACGTTACTTGTATCCTCTATAGTGAAGACCGATGCAAAATACCGTCCAGGATTATCAGGTTACTGAAAGTTACTAACCAACGTACTAATTGTTAAACTCCAGCTATTATAAACTAACAACTAACTTATTATCATTAACTAACATTTAGCTTTATTAGAACTCTTTGTAGTATGGTAAAGTCGAAACACTTAGGAAATAGGACACAGTATAGACAAGATGTCAAGGCAGAGGGATTCTGGGAGATTGTGTCAAGTTTTACAATGCTTACTTGCTGTACAAGAGTGAGACCTTGAGAGCAGACAGTGTAAACAGCTTCTGTGTAGATTTGCCTTGTAAGGAGATAAGGAACCTCGAAATGTAAAAGCGAGATAAAGTAGTCAACACAAAGGGGTACTACTTGCACAAATCTGAAAGGTTAGCAACCATCACAAAACGATCTTTGGTTGGTTAAGAAAGGCATCTTTTGATACATAGCTAATCACTGATTGGGAGAGGGGAGGGTTAATTGGAACGCTGCCAGGATAAAAGTCCTGTCTTTGATACTGTATGGCAGAGAAGAACAACAAGAGACGAGAGAGAGATAGAGCTAGAGAAAGAGACTGACAAGGGAAACCTGAAGACCAAAAGCTACAAAAGAAACTAGTCGTGCACTCTGCCATCCAGTCTCTAATACGGCTATTATCTGTGTTAGACTGTTAATTACTGCCTGAGTTTGTGACTATGGTTTATCTGAAAACTTAACAAACTTAACCCTACCTTTATCCCAATAAAGTTGATTCATAACAAGCTTTGTGCTGCCAAGTCTGTTCCCACCTTAGAAGAGGGTATAAAACACCCCTATCTTATCAAATCTTACAACCTGTTCAATTCAACTGCCACCTCCTTACTTTCCCTTATTAATTCCCCAGATTCACTTTCTATAGGACCAACGCGCACTTTGTTAACTCTATTCTTTTTAAAATATCGATAGAAACTCTTACTATATATCTTTATATTTCTCGCCAGCTTTCTCTTGTACTCTAATTTTTCCTCCTTTTTAATCTTTTAGTCATGCTTTGCTGTTTTTTATATTCTGTCCAATCTTCTGATCTGCCACACATCTTTGCACAATGATATGCTTTTACTTTAAGTTTACTTTAACTTTTTTTTAGTTAACCACAGATACTACTCTCTGTTTCCAGTCACTCAACCAACTTTAGAGTCATTTACAGCAGAGAAGGAGGCCATTTGGCCTATCAAGTCTATGCTGGCTCTCCACACAGCATTCCAGTAAGTCCCACTCCCCTGCTCGATCCCCGTAGCCCTGCAAGTCTATTTCTTTCAAGTACCCATCCAATTTCATTTTGAAATAATTGATTGTCTCCGCTTCCACCACCCTTATAGGCAGAGTGTTCCAGGTCATTACCACTCGCTGCGTAAAAAAGTTCTTCCTCACTTTTCCCCTGCATCTCTTGCCCAAAACCTTCAATTTGTGTCCCCTAGTCCTTATATAATCAGTTAACGGGAACAGCTTTTCCTTGTGTAACTTATCTAAGCCTGTCATAATCCTGTACACCTCTAACAAATCTCCCCTCAAACTCCTTTGCTCCAGGGAGAACAACCCCAGCTTTTCTAAAATAACCTTGTAACTAAAATCCCCCATCCCTGGAACCATTCTGGTAAATCTCCTCTGCACTCTCTCAAGGGCCCTCACATCCTTCTTAAAATTGGTGGCTCGAACTGGACACCAGTCTAACCAAAGCTTTATACAGGTTCAGCGTAACTTCCTTGCTTTGGTACTCTATGTCTCTATTTATGCAGTCCAAGATCCCATATGCTTTGCTAACCACTCTCTCAATATGCCCAGCCACCTTCAAAGATCGATGCACATGCAACCCCCAGTTCCCTCTGTTCCTGCACACGCTTTAGAACTTCACCAGTAAATCTATACTGCCTCACCCCATCTCTTCTGCCAAAATGCATCACCTCACACTTCTCTGTATTAAATTCCATCTGTCTCTTGTCTGCCCATTCTGATAGCCTATAATGTTGAAGATGGTTCGTTTCATCCTCCAGTTTGGTATCATTGGCAAATTTTGAAATTCTACTCTGTATTCCAAGATCCAAGTCATTTATATATAGCAAAAAATGCAGTGGTCCTAGCACTGACCCTTGGGGAACACCACTGTCTGTCATCCTCCAGTCTGAAAAGCAAACATTTACCTCCACTCGCTGTTTTCTGTGGGTTCTCCAACCAGTATTCAGTTCTGAGGAGATAGATGGCTCATCTGTGGAGTGCAGCCAGAGCCAGGTCCTTGGCACCACGGGTGGCTCAGCTGCACAGCGGAGTACAAGGAAGACAGGAAGAGCCATAGTGATAGGTGATTCGATAGTTACGGAAGTAGATAGGTGTTTCTACGTCCGCAAACGTGATTTCAGGATGGTGTGTTGCCACCCTGGTGCCAGGGTCAAGGATGCCACTGAGAGACTGCAGTTGTGGTCCACATCAGAACCGACGACATGGGCAGAATGAGGGATGTGGTCCTGCAGTCAGAATTTAGGCAGCTAGTTAGAAAATTAGTAAGCAGGACCTCAAAAGTAGTCATCTTCGGATTACTCCCAGTGCCAAGCGCAAGTGAGTACAGGATTAGGAGGGTAAGACAGATGAATGCGTGGCTAGAAAGTTGGTGCAAGAGGGAGGGCTTTAGATTCTTGGGACATTGGGACCGGTTCTGGGAGAGATGGCCTGTTCAGGCCAGACGGGTTGCACCTGAGCAGAGTCGGAACTGAGTTCCTTGCCGGACGTTTTGCTCGTGCGATTGGGGAGGGTATTGACAAATAAGACAAAGGAATACACAATAAATGATAGGATACTGAAGAGTTCAGCAACCTTGGAGTGCATGTTCATAGATTCCCCAAAGGTAGCAGGACAGTTGGAAAAGGTGGTCAATAACGCATACAGGATACTTTCCTTTATTGGCTGAGGCCTACATTTTAAAAGCAGGAAGGTTATGCTAGAACTTTTTAGACCGCAGCTAGAGTACTGCATACAGTTCTGGTCACTGCATTACAGGAAGGATGTGATCACACTCGGGAGAGTACAGAGGAGATTTACGAGGATGGTGCCAGGAATGGAGAATTTTAGTTGAGGAAAGATTGGATGGGCTGGCATTCTTTTCTTTGCAACAGAGGTCCGGGGAGATAAAACGAGGTGTATAAAATTACAGTGGATAGGAAGGATTTGTTTCCATTAGCAGAGAGGTTAATAACCAGGGGGCATAGATTTAAGTAATTGGTAGAAGGATGAGGGAGGAGTTGAAGAGTAATGTTTTCACCCAAAGGGTGCTGGCGGTCTGAAACTCATTGCCTGACAGGGTGGTAGAGGAGGAAACTGTCCGGCACTTGAAGTGTTGTAACCCACAGGACTATGCACCAAGAGCTGGAAGGTTGGATTAGGCAGGATAGCTCTTTTTCTGCTGGCATGGATATGATGGAATGAATGGCCTCCTTCTATGCTGTAAACCTTTCTATGGTTCGAGAAGCTTTGGGAAGAGGGGCTTTGCAGAAGCTAGTAAATGTAAAAGTATAAATGTACATGTAAATGTTCAGTGTTGATTTTGTGGTGAGGCTTGTCCAAGTTTGATTATTGAAGAGGAATATTAAGTGCTCTGGATGCAACATGTTCAGTGTGTTGCTGCTACATCAGAGTTGAGCAGACTGTTGCAAGTAGTTCTTACTGTTCAAAGAGCATATACCCATGTCAAAAACATTTGTTCTGTGTTCAGAAGGTTCAAAACTCCTGTCAAAAATCAGCATCCACAAGGACTTCTCACAGGGAAGCAAACTGAATTGTGAAATGTGATCCTGAAAGACTAATAAAAATCCTGAAATCCAATGAAGCAGTGTCCTTGGTCCTTTTCTGTTCGCATGTAACTTTTTTTTGAAGTTATCAGCTTTTTGGGGAGGGGCTATATCAACATTTCCATGTTTTGTCAGTTGGATGTATGCAAGACCATCAGTATCACGATAACTGAGTGTTATACAGTGCACAGTGCCAAAATAGGGTACTGTAACTTCAGTATATACTCACTACAGGACACAGATGTAGCTACAGGGAAACAATTCTGATTATACCCTCCTACCACGGAGCCATGCTCACTGGAAGCAAGTACTGCAACTCGCCAAGCTTACTTCAACAGCAACTCCCAGTCCCATAACACAAACTGCCAAGAAAGTCATGAACAGCAATATTATGGAAACATCATCAGCTGCTAGCTACCTTCCAAGTGACTTGGGCAGATACTGCCGTTTCTTCATCGTAACTAGTCATAATTCTCAAATTTCATACTTGATACCATTGTGGGAATACCATCAAATGGCCGCAGTTCAAGAAGGCCCACCACCATCTTCTCAGAGCAACTAGGTATGGGTAATAAATAGAACATAATATAGAACATAGAACAGTACAGCACAGTACAGGCCCTTCGGCCCACGATGTTGTGCCGAACCTTTAACCTACTCTAAGATCAAACTAACTACCTACCCTTCATTCTACTATCATCCATGTACCTATCCAAGAGTCGCTTAAATGCCCCTAATGTATCTGCTTCTACTACCACCGCTGGCAGCGCATTCCACGCACCCACCACTCTCTGTGTAAAGAACCTACCTCTGACATCTCCCCGAAACCTTCCTCCAATCACCTTAAAATTATGCCCCCTGGTGATAGCCCTTCCCACCCTGGGAAAAAGTCTCTGGCTATCCACTCTATCTATGCCTCTCATCAGCTTGTACCCCTCTATCAAGTCACCTCTCATCCTTCTTCGCTCCAATGAGAAAAGCCCTAGCTCCCTCAATCTTTCTTCGTAGGACATGCCCTCCAGTCCAGGCAGCATCCTGGTAAATCTCCTCTGCACCCTCTCTAAAGCTTCCACATCCTTTCTATAATGAGGCGACCAGAACTAAACACAATATTCCAAGTGTGGTCGAACCAGGGCCTTATAGAGCTGCAGCATAACCTCGCGGCTCTTAAACTCAATCCCCCTGTTAATGAAAGCCAACACACCATACGCCTTCTTAACAACCCTATCAACTTGGGTGACAACTTTGAGCGATCTATGGACATGGACCCCAAGATCCCTCTGTTCCTCCACACTACCAAGAATCCTGTCTTTAAGCCTGTATTCCGCATTCAAATTCGACCTTCCAAAATGAATCACTTCACACTTTTCCAGGTTGAACTCCATCTGCCACTTCTCAGCCCAGCTCTTCATCCTGTCAATGTCCCGTTGCAACCTACAACAGTCTTCCACACTATCCACAACTCCAGCAACCTTCGTGTCATCGGCAAACTTGCTAACCCAGCCTTCCACATCCTCATCCAAGTCATTTATAAAAATCACAAAGAGCAGAGGTCCCAGAACAGATCCTTGTGGTACACCACTGGTCACCGAGCTCCATGCTGAATACTTTCTACCACCCTCTGACTTCTATGGGCCAGCCAATTTTGTATCCAGACAGCCACCTTTCCCTGTATCCCATGCCTCCTTACTTTCTGAATGAGCCTACCGTGTGCAACCTTATCAAACGCCTTGCTAAAATCCATATACACCACATCCACTGCTCTTCCATAATCAATGTGTTTTGACACATCTTCAAAGAATTCAATAAGGCTTGTGAGGCATGACCTGCCCCTCACAAAGCCATGCTGACTCTCTAATCAAACCATGCTTTTCCAAATAATCATAAATCCTGTCTCTCAGAATCCTCTCCAATAATTTGCCCACTACCGACGTAAGACTGACTGGTCTATAATTCCCAGGGTTATCCCTATTCCCTTTCTTGAAGAAGGGAACAACATTTGCCACCCTCCAATCATCCGGTACTACTCCAGTGGGCAGTGAAGACGCAAAGATCATCGCCAAAGGCGCAACAATCTCTTCCCTCGCTTCCCTAATATCCTTGGGTATATCCCGTCTGGCTCCGGGGACTTATCTGTCCTCATATCATTCAAAATTTCCAGCACATCCTCTCTCTTAACCTCAACCTGTTCGAGCATATCAGCCTGTTCCACGTTGTCCTCACAAACGACCAGGTCCCTCTCACTACTGAATACTGAAGCAAAGCATTCATTTAGGACCTCCCCTACCTCCTCCGACTCCAGGCACAAGTTCCCTCCACTATCCCTGATCGGCCCTACCCTCACTCTGGCCATCCTCTTGTTCCTCACATAAGTGTAGAACACCTTGGGATTTTCCTTAATCCTACCCGCCAAGACTTTTTCATGTCCCCTTCTAGCTCTCCTAAGTCCATTCTTCAGTTCCTTCCTGGCTACCTTGTAACCCTCTAGAGCCCTGTCTGATCCTTGCTTCCTCAACCTTAAGTAAGCTTCCTTCTTCCTCTTGACTAGCTGTTCCACATCTCTTGTCATCCAAGGTTCCTTCACCCTACCATCCCTTCCCTGCCTCATCGGGACAAACCTATCCAGCAGTCGCAGCAAGTGCTCCCTAAACAACCTCCACATTTCTGTCGTGCATTTCCCTGAGAACATCTGTTCCCAATTTATGCTCCCCAGTTCCTGCCTAATAGCATTGTAATTCCCCCTCCCTCAATTAAATATTTTCCCATCTCGTCTGCTCCTGTCCCTCTCCATGACTATAGTAAAGGTCAGGGAGTTGTGATCACTATCACCGAAATGCTCTCCCACCGAGAGATCTGCCAGCTGCCTGGTTCGTTGCCAAGCACCAAATCCAATATAGCCTCCCCTCTAGTCGGCCTATCTACATATTGAGTCAGGAAACCTTCCTGGACACACCTGACAAAAACTGCTCCATCCGAACTATTTGCACTAAGGAGGTTCCAATCAATATTAGGGAAGTTGAAGTCACCCATGACAACAACCCTGTTACTTCTGCACCTTTCCAAAATCTGCCTCCCAATCTGTTCCTCCATGTCTCTGTTGCTATTGGGGGGTCTATAGAAAACTCCCAACAAAGTGACTGCTCCTTTCCTGTTTCTGACTTCCACCCATAATGACTCAGTAGACAAACCCTCCTCGACGACCTCCCTTTCTGCAGCTGTGATACTATCCCTGATTAGCAATGCCACTCCCCCACTTCTTTTACCTCCCTCCCTATTCCTTTTGAAACTTCTAAACCCCGGAACATCCAACATCCATTCCTGCCCCTGTGATATCCACGTCTCCGTAATGGCCACAACATCGTAGCTCCAAGTACTGATCCATGCTCTAAGTTCATCACCCTTATTCCTGACACTTCTTGCGTTAAAATAGACACACTTCAACCCATCATACTGGCTGCAACTTTGCCCTGTCAACTGTCTAACCTACCTCACAGACTCTCTGCACTCGGTATCTGCCTGTTCAACAGCTGCCCCATCCACTGATCCGTAGCTCCGGTTCCCATCCCCCTGCTGGCTTGTTAGCACCACCCACATTCCAAGAGCAAATGAGAACAATACCCCAGTATCCCTATAACTGACAGTGCTATACTATAAATGGTACAATGTCTCCAGTCGCACTAGTTGACAATGTCTTTATCCCGGTGTACAATAAAACACTGTTTATCTCTTTCTGCTTAAATTGGAAGGGTATTTTTCTAATTGCACATTCCAGCATGAAGTCTTGCCTGCTAGGCTTGCATAAACCTGAAACTAAAAACATGAAATCCAAAATTTCTCGCTAAGCGCTGCCGGTCAATGTGGCTCCATGCCAAGAATGTGCCAGCAGAAAATTTTCCATAGCTACTTCTCACCAATCTTAGTTCAGTGTAGGATGTTAGTTTTATACTATGTTAGCAGCCTTATTAGTCTGCGTTCATACCTGTAGAGGACACATTCGCAAAACTACTCGTCAGGAAAAGAATACTGACAGCTGTTTTTATTTCAAACTGAAAAACATTTTCTTTCCTACCTTGGGTAGGCTGATTGGTGTTCTTGGTCTTGTGCGTGCTGTCTTTATTGCAGCCCGTTGATCAAGAGGAAGTAAATGGTATTTCATGGCTTCAATTAGGAAATCTTTGCATGTATTATTGTTCTTTATCAGAGCCTCTTCTTCTACAGTCTGCATACAGCGAGGATACAGGCATGTAAGTCACATCAGCAACGGATAGCAACAAATATGCCTTGACATTTAGCTATTACAAATGCTGCCTCACAAGGCTACCATCCCTCATTTAAAATAAATTGTAATCTGCCAGATTTAGCAAAAAATGTCCTTTAACACCGCACACCCCTAATCCTAAATCTAAAACTGAAAGCAAAAGAAAAACATAATTTTTGTACATTGATTGCATCACATTATGTCCTGCAGTAATTGGGATCAAATCAAATTTGGTTAAATGAGAAAAGAGGAGTTTGATATTTTGAAGTTGACACCAAAATAAAGGTGACACAATACTGATTCCAGCAACTGATTACAATATTTGCAATGCACACTAATGTAAATAAAATGATACGTCATCAAATTCCTCCCTGCTAACCTGGAAAGGATAAACAGTAAAAGTAACAGCTGTCTTAGAAGGTACTCTAAGAATATTAAAATTACCTCATACAAGGGGCTGAATTTTACTCACTCTCCAGCGCGGGCATCACGGCGGGGGCGGAGGGGGGCATAAAATTCATCCGGGAGAGGTCGCCACAACCCCTGACGGCAAGAAGGCCCCACCACATTTTATAGGCGATGGCAAGGCCTCGGTGCAACCACCAACCACCATCCCCCCCACCCCCCAATCCCTCCCCGCTGCTCGGCGGCAGGGCTTTCATTTCAATATGTTATTAAAGTTTAATACATGCAAATAAACTTACCTGGTCCCAATGGCCGTCCCACGTCGATATTCCAGCCACCAGCCAGAACACCCGCGCCTTCGGATGTCCACACCGACATCTGAGGCGTGACACTGGTGGGGAGGGGAGAGCAGTGAAATTCTCAGGGTAGTGGGCGGGAAGCAGTGAAAACTGATTCAACCGGCTGAGGGAATGGTGGGAAGGAGTTGAAGGGCAAAGAGTGAAAAGTTTGGGGTTGAAAGGTCAGCACCGGCAAAACATTTTTTTTTTGGGGTGGGGGGGGCACGAGGAGCGGGAAATAAATATATTGTTTGATCATTGAGGAGGAGGGTGGAAGAAGAGCTTTGATGTTCAATTTACTGTTCTAATTGAAATTTAATGTGCTGGTCTCTAAAATTTTACATCAGCTGTCAAGGCTTAAAGCCCTTTAAAAATGGCGTCAGCACCTGCATGGTGGCGCCAGACGCCGTTGCCGTGGAAGGATCAGCCACTCCCTCTACGTCATCGGGGGCGGCTGTTCCGCCCCCTCCATTTAGATGAGCCCCCGTGTGAAATATCGCAGGGACTCAGTAGCGCACAAGTCACACGTGCGCCGCGCCTTCTACAAAGCTCGCCCTCCAAGATCATTCACGTTGTCAACTGAGAAAGATTTGTTACCTAAAGAAAAATAACCCCTGACCTTATCAATTAGCTTGCCGGCATGGATTCCATGGGCCAAATGTCCTCCTTAAGTGCTGTAATCACTCTGAGTCTATGAGTGAATTCTACTGCTATAGAAATGTATTTAAAAACAAAAATATTTTGATTAAGTTTGAAATATTCTTGAATGAATGAGAATTAAGTATTTTCATTGTTGATTTTTTTTAATACTAGGCACACTTGTTCATGGCTGTAGCGAGTTTGATTTGGTGTAAATGGATTTTAGCAAGGCTTTTGACAAGGTTCCACATGGCAGACTGGTCAGAAAAGTAAAAGCCCATGGGATCCAAGGGAAAGCGGCAAGTTGGATCTGAAATAGGCACAGTGACAGGAAGCAAAGGGTAATGGCCGATGGGTGTTTTTGTGGCTGGAAAACTGTTTCCAGTGGGGTTCTGCAGGGCTCAGGACTGGGTCCCTTGCTTTTCGTGGTATATATCAACAGTTTCGAATTAAATGTAGGGGGCTTAATTAAGAAGTTTGCAAATGATATAAAAATTGCCCATGTGGTTGATAGTGAGAAAAAAGCTGTAGACAGCAGCAAGATATCAATGGGCTGGTCAGGCGAGCAGAACAGTAGCAAATGAAATTCAATCCAGAGAAGTGTGAGATAATGCATTTGGAGAGGGCAAACAAGGCAAGGGAAGGGAATAAATAATAAATGGTCGGATACTGAGATGTGTAGAGAAACAGAAGAACCATGGAGTGCAGGTCCACTGATCCCGAAAGATAGCAGAACAGGTAGGTAAGGTGGTCATGAAGCATACAGGATACCTGACTTTATTGGCCAAGGCTGAGGCATAGGGTACCAGAGCAGGAAAGTTATGTTAGAACTGTATAAAACACTAGTTAGGCCACAACTAGAGTACTGTGTTCAGTTCACCGCATTACAGGAAGAATGTGATCACACTAGAGGGTACAGAGGTGATTTATGAGGATGTTGCCAGGAATGGAGAATTTTAGCTATGAGGAAAGATTGGAGAGTTTGGAGTTGTTTTCTTTATAACAGAGGAGGCTGAGGGGAGATATAATTGAGGCATATAAAATTATGAGGGGTCTGGATAGAGCGGATAGGAAAGACCCATTTCCATTAGCAAATAGGTCAATAACCGGGGCACAGATTTAAAGCAATTGATAGAAGGATTAGAGGAGAGTTGAGAAGACATTTTTTTCACCCAAAGGGTGGTGGGGAACCCACTGTGTAAAAAGTATGGTAGAGGTAGATACCCTCATTGCATTTGAAGAATACTTGGAAATGCACTTGAAGTGCCATAACCTACAGGGCTATGGACCAAGAGCTGGAAAGTGGGATTAAGTTGTTTAGCTCTTTGTTGTCCGACATAGACATGATGGGCCAAATGGACTCCTCCTATGCCGTAGGTTTTCTATGTTTCGATTATAGTTTATTTTAAATGATAAAAGATATCCCTGTTTTTTAAAATAAATTCTCTGAAAAAGAAAGTTGTCAGGAAAACCCTAAACGGGACATATTAATTTCATTGGTTGGCAACTTACCTTAGACTTTTAATGGGAAAAAACCCGACAAGTAACTTTTGAAAAAACTAGTAGCCAAGATGGCCACTGCCATTTACATGTGAAATACCAGGAAATTGGACCGGAGACAAAAAGTCCAACAAGCCCAATGGTTTGCTCTAAGTGAATGAATTACTTAGAATGGCTTCATTAGCACTGCAGTCAAGGCCATCCCCACCCATTGACTTTGAAAGAGACAACCCCCTCCAAGTGTGAATGGACATCCTGGGGCATGTAGAACCTTGAATTTCATTAGAAACAAGGGGACTGAGAAGAACCATGTGACCACCGGTTCATCTCTGAAGAAACAAGCAGTAACAGAATGGACAGCAGCTCAGAAGGCTGCTGCTCCCCTGTCTCTCTCTCTTTCCTTTCTCTCCCCCCAGAAAACATCAAGGGGAAAAAATGTCTGTAAGGGGAGTGGAGGGGATGGGACCCTCCAAGCCTACAGACTGCTACAACCAGCGATAAGGGGAAGAGAGACAACTGCAATTCTGCCTTCAAGCAACTCTGAGCAAAGCAGGTCAACCAAAGTGCACTTTGAGCAGCAAGGACTTCAAGAATACAGCTTCAGCCGATGACTACTGGATTTACAGACTGTATTTAAGTTCCATTTATTCTGGATTTTAATCCAACCACCAAATCTATTTTCCCTCCTGTAATCTACTTGTGTGTGTGATTCTCAGGTGAATGATGTGTGACTGTGTAACTATTTGCAGTATTTTTAAATCGGGTTAGAGTGTTAAGTATAATAAGCTTACCTCTTTCTTGTTTAAACTCAAGAAAACCTGTCCGATTGGTTCTTTCGCAATCACAGTAAAGGAAAAAGGTAAAACACTCACAGACGCACAAGGTGGTAAGCACAACTACTGTTTAAAAGGAATAAACCCTGTTGCGGTCAGATAAGAGGAAGGGGCAAGAGTGGAGCTTGAGACTCCCACCTCACCTGGCCATAACAAAGTCATCAAGTATTTCACATTTGATAGAACTTTGTTCCTTTTCAACTTAAAATTAATATTTTTTGGCTACACTTCTATTTTTGTTTGATAGCAACAATATGTTTTTTTTTAATTTAGCAATGAAATACTTTCCTGACTATAAAAAAAAAGTCATCTTGACAGGCTCTGACCCTACATCTTTACTCCACAAGCGAGCACTACTGCTAACCTGTACAAGATAGTCCCGTGGAAGCAGAGGAAGACGGACATTTTCCATTAGTTTTGCCATGTGGTCCAGGCGAGCTTCTTTGTCATACTTTATCCAAGAGATAACTGCTTCAAATACCTGCCGGCAAGAAAGAAGCACGTGGAAGTCTAAATGAACTGAAATGATCATTAGTAATCTAAAACCAAATCTATGTTCTCTATTCTTGCTCAAAACTTGTACTTGCAGCCTTCAGTCTAAATCAAAGTTAAATAGCCTTTTTTTTCAAACTTGCACTTCACCTAGAATGTCCTAGCAGTTATGCCAGTACCATGCCCACCATTGAACGCTTGTTGGTTCGCCAAAGTGGATGTGAAGAAGGGAACAAGAGCAGTAAGCATTTGGCAGGGTGGGGGGAGAATCAGCATTTGCCCCAACCCTCAAAACTCACTCAGGAGAGGTCCCAAACAGTGGCTGACGTTTGTTGATACCGAGGGTGGATACCCTCCAAAAGTTAAAAATGCTGTTATCAGAAGCCCTTTAAGAATGAAAAACTAAATTTTGAGCCCATGATTTTCAGGACTCCAGGCCTCAATCCCAATGTTTTCCCCAAGGTCGAGCCCCATTTCTGCAGTTGATAGTAAGGTATAACCTGGCAAGACCAGGTGTACCTCTCCCAATGTCAAACCGGATCTGGACTGAAGACTGGTAAGTGTAAACTCCCAACATTGGGAGTCCTACCCTTGTCCCTCCCCTTTACATAGATGCCAATAGGGCAAGAGACTCCAATTCCATTACGCCCACAATATACAAGAAAATATGCTTACTTGCGTGAGCCTATCTTTCTAACTTAGTCCCCCAAGTCCTAGAATCATTCTACTCAGCCTTCCCTTTCTAATGCATCCATAATCCTTTGAGTAGGGTGACCAAAACTAAGCACCATATTTACCATTGTTTTGTATAATGTCAATAAAGAATTGTTTTAACAGTGGTTCAATGCCTTCCAGGTGTACCCAACTACTTTGTTTGTCTTATTAATAATTGCCTCACATTGACCAGATACTTTTAGAGTAGAATCAATGATCACTCCCAAGTTCTTTTCAGCCCCAACTTTCAAATTGACCTGGATTTTGCAGTAGTAACGACGGTGAAACTGTCAGCATTTACTGTCATTACTCCTCTGAAACTGACAGCAACTTCTGGAGACCACACATAAGCACTTACAGGCTGAAGTCCAAAAGTTACTGTCAGTGATTCTACGCTTCTCCATAGGGTGCGCTGTTGAAATTCCTGCAGACTGCAATCAATTAGAAATCATTGAATTGATGAGAACTTCCACTTTTGCGCTTAGTCTCACTGTAAAAACCCTCAAGAAAGTTACACTTGTTGAATGAGGTGTAAGTGGGTTTTTAATGGCATACTAAGTTTGTAATTACTGAACAACCTCTCTGCCTGTGAAAAACTAATTTTACATTTCTGGAATGTTAAATTTCTCCATGATAAAAAAATTCTGCACATTAAAAAAAAATTTTTTTAAGTTTATACTTCAGCTTCCAGCTTGGTCCCATGTGTATCTCTTAATCTTTATCTCTGTAAAATTATATGATAAAGTGAAGGATAGTCAATGCTGTTAACTTTCTGGTTTGCTATCTGACAGAATTCTTCAATACGATTTGCTGTTTACCTTGCTTAATTGCATTGTTGTTGCTGAATGCCTGGAGATCCCTTTGACTTGGTGCCTGATTGAAATTAACACCAGGAAAGGTGAAATCCATGCCACAGAGATTGCAAGATCTTTATGAACAGCTTTCTTTGAAGTCAACAATGAGGGCCGTCACTTCACCGCAGACTGCAAAATCCTGGCCATTTTACTTACTGTTAACTGATAATATATGTATTAGTCTACACTTCTGCACATTAAAATATATCTATCTTAAACCATCCATGTACTTGCTCCAAGCCTCTCTGTAGATAGTCATTCTACTTTTATAGAACACGATACTTAGTTTTAGAGATACAGCACTGAAACAGGCCCTTCGGCCCACCGAGTCTGTGCCGACCATTAACCACCCATTTATACTAATCCTACACTAATCCCATATTCCTACCACATCCCCACCTGTCCCTATATATTTCCCTACCACCTACCTATACTAGGGGCAATTTATAATGGCCAATTTACCTACCAACCTGCAAGTCTTTTGGCTTGTGGGAGGAATCCGGAGCACCCGGAGAAAACCCACGCAGACACAGGGAGAACTTGCAAACTCCACACAGGCAGTACCCAGAATTGAACCCGGATCGCTGGAGCTGTGAGGCTGCGGTGCTAACCACTGCGCCACTGTGCCGCCCCCTCTTTACTTTTTCCTAAACAGATAATTTCCCTATGTTTTCTGTTATCAAGTCATTTCTCAAACCACCTGGACAACAACTTATATTTACAGTAATACATTCCAAAATGCCTCACAGGAGAATTATGAAACAAAATTTGACAACAGTTCCATTGTCTTAAGTTTCCTTACTAGCTTCACAGGAGGAAATTCATCAAAAAGCTTTTGAAAATCTAAGTGAACTACATCTATTGGCATATCCTTATTCATTTGTTTAAATTACCCCTCAAAAATTCCAGTAAGTTAACAAGTTAAAACATCACTAGCATCAGGTCATACTTGTAATTCTTAAACATAAACTTCCCAAGAGCAGCTTTGAAGTTTTTTGCCCAATCTACACCATCTGATAGTTTGGTGTTTATACAAGAGTTTGAAGAAATCAGGACTGTGTGTTGTGGGTTCATACCATAATGGTAAAAGGATTCATTCTTCAACCTGCAGCACCCTATCCCAGATATGCATTCAATGGGCCGAATGGCCTCCTCCTGTGCCATCATGACTCTAAGATACTCTGTGCATAAAGTAAATCCTCGATTCATAGGAAGCAGACATTTGCTTTCAACACAAGTAGAAACTATTGAGATCTGGTAGCTTAATACAAGAAAAAAAACAAGCGAAGCCTCAATGCATAAATTAATATTGAGAATAGAGTTAAATTGGATGGGGAAGGGGAAGGAAACTATGAAACTGTTTTTAAAAAAAGTATATTGCAGAACTAGTAAATAATGAATACTTTAAAACGTTAAGGTTACTCTGTTCTGGTACAAAAATGCTAAAGCAATCATTTTCCAAGATAGGTTTTAGTAACTTTTACTAAAACTGTAAATCCACTGAATCATACATTATTTAGATACTAGCAAAGATCCACAAAACATTTGTTGTGAAATTAATATCTTTATTGCAACGGTACTTTAAATCCTCACCCCATGTTATTCTATCCTTCCCAAGCCATTCCTCTCATGCAATATCGGTCCCAATTCTTTCACCCCTCTCATATCATTCCCATCCCTTCTTCTTATGCAATCACCATCCCCCAATCTATATCACCCATGCATTCCCCACCCACCCACCCCCACCTCCCCCACGCAGGGGGAGGAAAGTGGGGAGAGGAACGGGGGAGAAGAAATAGGGGACGAAAGAGGGGAGTGAGGGAAAGTGGGGAAGGAGGAGAGGTGGGGGAGACGGGGGGGGGAAAAGAGGGGAGAGGAAGGTGGGGAAGAGAGGAGAGGAACGGGGGTAAGGGGGGGGGAGAGAGAGAGAGAGAGAGAGAGAGAGAGTACCTCGCCTGACCGTACCTGAGAGAGAGAGAGAGAGAGAAAGAAAGAGAAGAGACACCTGTCATTTAATCTCTCCCCCCTCTGTCCTATCCCACAGTCCTTCCTTCTTGTCCTTCTTCCCCTTCCCCTCTCTCACTTGCTCAAAGACTGTTACATTTCTAACTCTTTCCAGTTCTGATGAAGGGTCGCAGACCTGAAACGCTAACTGTGTTTCTCTCCACACAGATGCTGCCAGGCCTACTGACTATTTCCAGCACTTTCTGTTCTCACTTCAGAGAGACTGCGTATGCGTGTCGGTACCTCGCTTAACTGCACCCGAGGAAAGAGAGAGAGAGAGAGAGAGAATGAGAGAGAGAGAGAGTCAGCACCTCACTTGACTGTAACATGGGGATCTTACCTTCCACTACTTTTTCCCCCTCGCAGTTATGAAACACTTCCCTGAAACAGCATTTTTACCAATTTGTCATGCATCTCATCCCACTAAAAATAAGTTTCATTTCCACTACTCACCTCCACCTCAGTCAAAAATTGTGCCGAAAACTAAACGTGCCCCACATGGATAATGCTCACGTATCTCAAATTTTAATTTAATACAACAAACAGAACTGGGTTTTTAAAAAAAAAATTGCAGTATCAACCACTTCCCTGAAACAACATTTATGCTGCTAAAAAAGATTTCATTTCCACTACTCACCTCCATCCCAGTCGAAAATAGTGCCGAAAACTAAACCCAGGCACTGTCCACCAAATAAACCCACCCATGGACACACCCCTTATTGTAACATTTTACTGAATGTAACAATTTTTGATCCATTTGATAGAAGCCACCTGGAATAAAGAGGAACGGTCCTAGTCCGGACTGCCAAAAACTATTATTATTATAGATGCATTTTATGACGCTGAAATAGTAGAATTACCATCTGCAAAGAAATTTTTATTGCATTATTTAGGGCGGCACAGTGGCGCAGTGGTTAGCACTGCAGCCTCACAGCTCCAGGGACCCGGGTTCGATTCTGGGCACTGCCTGTGTGGAGTTTGCAAGTTCTCCCTGTGTCTGCGTGGGTTTTCTCCGGGTGCTCCGGTTTCCTCCCACAAGCCAAAAGACTTGCAGGTTGGTAGGTAAATTGGCCATTATAAATTGTCACTAGTATAGGTAGGTGGTAGGGAAATATAGGGACAGATGGGGATGTTTGGTAGAAATATGGGATTAGTGTAGGATTAGTATAAATGGGTGGTTGATGTTCGGCACAGACTCGGTGGGCCGAAGGGCCTGTTTCAGTGCTGTATCTCTAATCTAATCTTTATCAAAGATCCTTCGGACATTCTGAAGCACTTTGGAACATCGTTTGATAACAGATGCTATATAGATACATGATTTTGATTTCCTTTAACATATCAGTAAAATATTCTTTTAAAAATGTAACTGGGACAGTTAAAGCGCCAGTACTTCTTTAAATCGGTGGATCATATTAGAGATAAAGGCTGCCTGCTTTTAAAACTTGTACTAATGAGGCATCTGCACTGTGGAAAGTGGATTCTGTTTCCTCGCCCTTGAACTTGACACGATATATGTGAGACACAACAATCCCCAAAGCTACATTTAACTACGCAACCTAAATTAAATTATGCACTGAAAACCAAAGTAAATCACATCGCTCACTTTTTCTTAGTTAATCATAAAACTTTACTGCTGGTAACAGCAGCTTAAACACAGGCTATGACCTTCCAGTGGACTTATTTATAGAGCTAAGAAAACATTAAAGGGGCTTCTGTGCAGAAGTACCCACAAATAATATTCACCAAAGAAAGCTACAATATCCTTCCCATATTATTACAATGTCTACCTTATATCGTGCAAACCATTAGCTTTGTAAAGATCATTCTTATCAAATTTTCTTAGGAAGAAAAACAGGTCTTGAATTTGGAAAGGACTCTTAAAATTACTACTTTAATGTAAAATATAAGTGAATGCTAATTTTAAAAGAACTATCTTTTTGAAAGATGTCTGGATTGACATAAAATTCATCAAGTGAATCAACCTGGGCTGCTGTCAGACAACTAGATGTAGGGCAGCATTGACGGAAGCTCAAGAGTAAGTCACTGGCAAAGCCTGAGAGTCAAAGATCTAAAATGATGGAAGAAAATGGGTGGTGATGGTGAAATACATATAACACAAGAAGCTGAGTTACACCCAACACCAGTATGGGAGTTATTTGAAATGTTTTAGTCATATTTTGATAATTAAGTATCACAACATAGTGTTGCTGGGGAAGAATTTGATAATTCTGTGAGATGCTGATCAGTAAAACTCAGGCAATGATTCTCAAACACATCTACCCTGATAATACAAGCAGTCCCATTTAAAAAATGTCATGAAACACAACAGAGTTGGAAACATATTCCCATTTTGGGTTAACTGAAATAACAGGATTGGAGGAAGTTAAACAACTTTCAAAAGAAAATTCACCTTTCGAAATCTTGTTCAAGAGTCAGACACTTCGCAATGCAATTAAAATAGTAATCAGCAGCATGGTAATCTTATTAGCTACACAACACTATTTTGAATCCTGCAATGCCAAAGAGATCAAATCAGCAGGCCATGCATGAATATCCTCAGTAATGTAACAGCCATTCATGCAGAGGTTTGTGAACTTAGTAGTATGAAAATTTATAGCATTAAGTGTGATTAATGATTATCACTAACCAAAAATGCATCATTTCTTAGTAACCAATACAAAACTGATACCCTTGATGCCCATTGTAAGTGTTTAAAGTCTGAGTTTTTTTAATGACCTAGATTTTGCGGTCAGCGGCGAAGCAGCTCAACTTGGCGCTGATCTCAAAGAAAGCTACCCACAAAGATTTAGCAATCTCACCTTCCTCAATGGCAATTTAAATTTGGCACCAAGTAGTCATAAATGTTCAAGTATTCTCACAGACAGCAAACCGAGAAATTAAAAGCACTGCATCCCTTTCCTTTTAATTTAAAATTTCAGATAGTGAAAAAAATGATTGGTTAAGATAGAAGCTAAAATAAAGATAAAAAGTATATATTTTTTTTAAATGTGGAGTTTTAAAAAATCATAATAGAGAAATGTATCATTCCAAAAATATAAAATTAGCTTTTCTGGGTCTACAAAGGTGTTTAGCAGTAATTGTGACATTAAATATATAATGTGGAGGGAAGAGATTTAGCTGTACACTTAAGTTCCATTAGCAAAACTTCCATTTGCCTAAGGAATTCAAGTATTTTACTAAACACACCCCAGAGATTGGGTCAATGGGATAATCCAGACAAAACCAGCTAGACCCAGTTTAGCAAAACCCATTATTACAAAGGCTACAGATCTAATAAGCTTAAAATGTTGAGGAAAAGCTTCAAAAGATGCTCTGTGCTGGTCCCAAGGGGAGTTTTGAAAGTATGCGACTTACTCCACATTATATATTTAATGTCACAGTTCTGCTGGCTGCCAGTCACCAAACCTGTGAAATGTGGTCCTCATTCTTTTCTATCATGTACTCAGGCTTGCTGCCAATTGACACTATTAACCTGGTTACCAAAGAACAATTAAAAAGGGCTAAGTGCCAAGTCTCAACTGATTATGATGATAGAGACATAGCATAATTGAGATGAACTCAATTAACAAAAACATGCAGCACCGTGGACATTGAACAACTGGCTGGAAGTTTACGCCACCCCAATGAGCAGGATGGTGGAAGGGGGGGATGGCGTAAAATGAAGCAGGCTTGCCCGACCCGCTTCCAGATCTGCCCCCTTTACGTAGGGCAGGGGTGGAAACGGGGACAAAAAACAGCCCGCCCGCCCCAGGCCAATCAAAGCCCTTAAGTGGCAAGCAGGCGTCCTGCAGCCAGGAAAAGCCGCCTGTGAAAACCAGATGGCTGCAATCGTCCCGGGGTGGGGGGACCTGCTCATCGGGCAGAGGGTATCCGATGGAGGGCTACCCCAACCACCCCCAGCACCCAACATGCCACCCCTTCCCCCCAACCGACCACACTTGCCTCGCAGGGGCTCTACTGATTACCCCCGGCGAGGCAACCAAAACCTACCTGTCTTCCCGGCTCCATGTCTTTGGCTGGGCTGCAGTGCCAGCAGTCGCCACCACTCCCAGTGGCGCTGTTGGGACTAAGAGCTGCTGGCCCGCTGATTGGCCGGCAGCTCAATGAGGCAGGACTTCCTCCCTCAAATTAGTGTAAGTCCCGCCTCGGAACAATTAAAGCCTGGGGACCAGTAAAATGCGGGTCAGATCCCCAGGCGAGGCGGAAGCGCCACCGACTTTTCAGTCGGTGGCCGGCTCCCGTCCACCCAACGTGAAATCCCGGCCACAGTAACATCTATTTAAGCTTAAGACTGTACGTTACTGAAATGGAGACTGTTTTCATTCAGAATGGATGTGCTCATTAATAATTCAAAACCCATAAGATTAAATTTCCCAGAATAGCCAAAAATAAATTTTGTGACAAACCAATCTCACCCCAAGTCATTCTAAGATAGTTAGATGGCAAAAGCACTTTTTATCTATTTCTGGATATGCTTTAGAAAATATAAGTTGCGAATAAAAATCCATAAATTATAAAGGTTGACCCAGATTTTGCAGTGGCAATGACAGCGAAACTGTCGGCATTCGCCATCATTACTCCAATGAAATTGACAGCAAGGTTGGGAGTCCGCACGTGCGCAGAATAACGTGGAAATCCAGACATGCTGAGAGTTTCTAAACCTCTCCAAAGAGTACGCTGTTGAGGCAATCAATGGAAAATCTATGAACCAATGACCTATGAACTTCCACTCTTGTGCTGTTAGTCCCATTTTCCTCAATCCAGCTATCCAATCAAACCTTGAATGTTAAGAGTCTATCCCTCAACCACAAATCCTGAAAGCGAATTCCACAACCTCACAACTCTGTGAAAATAGCTTGCCTTGCCCTCTGTTCTGAAGCACTTACTTTTAACCTGACATCTATGGTATCTTATTCCAAACCACTCAGCCACCAGAAACAGTCTGCTTCTAGCTACCCTGTTCCATTCTTTTATAATTTTGAACACTTATTGCATATTGCACTTTAATCTTCTTTATTCTAATAAAATAAATACTCAATTTTTCAAATTGCAGAGTAATAAGTGGCTAACTAATAATCCAGAGGTCAAGACTAATGATCCAGAAACATGAGTTCAAATCCCATCATGGCAGCTGGGTAATATAAGTTCAATTAAATAAATCTGGAATAAAAAGCTAGTATCAGTAATGGTGACCATGAAACTACCAGAATGGTACTTAAAGGAAAGATTTTAAAAAAGAGACATATTCATTTTTTATAACCATATATTAGTTTAAATTCTTTAACCTCTTAAACAATTGACTTCGCCCAAGTTCAAGACTTAATTGCCCATTTTTCTTGATTTTTTTCTGATGGACTTTCACGTTCATCAAGATAGTCATTGTTATGGCGGGGAAATAGAACTTTTTCTACCTATTTCAGCATCAACAGTTAACACTATCAAGGAAGTAATTACATAGGGCATGGGAAAAGTAAAGATCCATAAATCCTGCCTACCAATGTGCCTTTGACTCAATCTCAGAAGATTAAAGCATACAAATTATCCAAGTCTCTCCTACTGTTCTGCAATAGTGCCATGGGATCTTCTGCATCCACCTGAGGGGCCACACAGAGCCTTGGTTTGATGCATCTACCAAAAGGCAGCACCTCCAATAGTACAGAATTCCCTCAGTACTACAGTGAAGTGCCAGCCAGATTATGTATTCAGTCTCTAGAATGGGGCTTGAAACACAACCTTCTGATTCACAGGCAAGACTGCTACAACTAAGTCAAAGCAGACATCATCACTGCACTGCATCAGAATGACATTTTCTATCTCCCCACCAGTTATCTTTTTTATCTCTCAGTAAAAATGCCAAGTACCACCAAATTAGGGACAGTTTTGTGCCACAGCCTTGGTAAATTCATTTCATGTAGGTTGCATAAAGCTAATGAGCTAATAAGTGTATGTGTGCATGTCTGTATGTTTTTTTCCCATCCCTTCCTAAGGAACTCTCACTTGATTCTCTCCAAGTGGCTTCATGTCAGACAGCAACTAATGTACCAGTTGCTTTAAACATGTGAAAAGCTGACACTGCTTACAAGTAAAGAGCAATCACAACATGAAAATTAAGTACTATGCAGTCACATCTACAGTTCTGAAAATAAAAGCAAAGACAGTCTTGGTTTGAAAATAACAATCACACACGTGATCCGCTTGATCATTGGGTTTGTTAACCTCCTTGTATTTTTCAGGATTGTAAGACAGACCAAACAGGATTTGTTTGGATGCAGAGATTTATAAAGTCCAAAAATATACAAACAATCTTGACATCATTGGCTCATCAATTAGAGGAATGGAAAATGATTGCATAGTGTTGGCATACCTCCTGACGATCAGTTTTGAAGGTGATGAGAGGAAAATTTATTGCTGGTGTACGATGTAGATATGATTTTCATATGGTATACTTAGTTAAATCAATTTTGGCAGGAATTTAAATCGATGGATCCCTGTGTTTTTAAAAAACACACTTGCAAAAGCAGGAACCATGCTAGAACCTGACAGATCTTGAAATATGTAGGTCATGGTCAATCTTCTCTCACTTTAACCATGGGCATAATGATATAGTTTGTGAAGCCTGGAAGTTCTTTCTTGGATACCAAGTCAAATTCTGCCTTCCGCTGCCAGAATGCTCATTTGTGCCAGGAAAACATGGCAATCCTGGATATTGATGGTAATTAATGGCATGACTACATTTAGAAAAACTCAAAACCTTTATCCCATAAATGAAACACATGTACCTTTTCTTCTGAGGCAACTGTGAGCTTATCACTTGATATCAAACTGCATACTTGATCCAGATTCAGACTAAGAAATTCTTCACCCAGCATAACATCAGGAAAATGTTGTTCTGTTCAGGAAAAAGAACACAGAAGAGGCAAACAATAAAATAAAAGACAGCATGCTTGGCCAACGCATTGTTTTAATTCTCTTCGAAACCTCAAAATTCTCCACTCCAGTAAAGTAAGTACATGTTTTCATCCTTATTACTGTTTTCATAAAAATACGTATTTGGTTAAGTCATGGTACATCTTGTTGGTACAGTGTTTTTCAACATTGAGGATAAAAAGTCCAGACAAACCTTTAACAACATTCATAATCTACATAGTACAATTGCAGAAATGAGGAAAAGCATTGAAAAGGGGCTTCTAAAAATCTGAGAAAGTAGGATTTTAATATAGCAATGAAAAAACGAGGGGGACATATCACAATCAATGTAAAAGGTATCTAAGGAATACACTGTTCGCACTCCTGAAATCAGCCAGTGCAAAACATGGGGCAGAAGGTAAATTCCTCATTCACAATAGAATCAGCCACTTGATAGCGAAAGGGCAAAATATGACTACTCAGGCAGCTGATCTATCTCTGGGGTATTCCAGAAACTGTACAAATCTTAGTTTGAAATCATAGAAATACACAAAATTTCCAACATTGAACCAAGCTATTCAGCCCAACCTGCCCTTGTTGGCATTTACCCTCCACATAAGCAGATAGTTCTAATCACATTTATCTACCCTGTTCCTATTTATTGCATATTACACTTTAGTCTTCTTTATTCTAATGTAAAAAGACTCAATTTTTCAAACAGCATAGTAATAAGTGGCTAACTAATAATTCAGAGGTCAAGACTAATGATCCAGCAACATGATCCAAAGTTATAGGATCACCTCCACATATACAATGATGACACCCAGCTCTAACACTCCAATTCCATCAGGTGCCTTCAACGTCTCTGTCTTGTCAGAGTCCTTGCCCAACACTGGGAAGACCTAAGCCATTACTTTCAGCCCATCACAAACTCCATACCCACCTGGCCATCATCTCAGAACCAGACTGTTGGCAATCTTGGCATCCTGTTTGATCTTGAGCTGAGATTCTAATATTCTCTCCATCACAAAAAACATCTACCTCCAAGAACGAGTCCATCTGCTGCTGAAACTCTGCCTTTGTCAACTACAGTATAACAGTGGCTGCACTTCAAAAATATTTCATTGGCTGTAATGCACTTGGGGTGTCCTGAGATTGTGAATAGTGTTGTGTAAATGCAAGTTTTTCTCTTACTCCAATGCTCTTCTAACTGGCCTTCCACCCCACATTTTCCGTGAATGTCAACTCATCCAAAACTCTGCTGCCAGCATTAAATCCCACACCAACTCCTGCTTAGATACCACACTCATCCACATTTATTTATATTGGCTCCCAGTTCCTCAATGCCTCAAAGTTTAAATCCCTTTCCCCTTCCTACCTCCAGCCCAAAATCCCTATCCTGAACTCACTGTTCCTCTGATTCCAGCCTCAGGTGCATTCCCCCTCCTGCCCCAACTTTCCTCCACCATTTGTGACCAGGCCTTCAGTAACATACATCCAACTCTTTAGAATTCCCCTGCCAACCATCCGTCATCCTTTAAAACCCACCTTTTGACAAAGATTTTGGAAACCCTCTGAAATGTCTTCTTCTTTGGCTTTGGCCCAAAGATCCTTAACCTCTCTGAGGCACCTTGGGATGTTTTTCCACATTAAACACACTATATAATTACAAGTTATTGTTGTTTTCAAACTCCACAGATCATTTCACCAGCAACATCAGACCTCAGTTAAATCAGAGCCATCCAAGGATGCTTGGTGACAGAGACTGCAGAATACATATATTGAGGTGGTTTCCAAAATGCTGAAATTACTCCACAGCCAAGTAACTGCACTTGAATTTAATTTCAATTTTCAGAATGTATATATTATCCATTATTAAAACTGTTTCGTTCTAGAATGTTCAGCTTTAAACACTGAATGGTGCTCATTTTAAAAAATCTGTCAACATTTGTCCCCATTTCCATACAAAAGAAAATCAGAGATAATTTAATGAGTCATTTTCAGAAGAAAAACACAAATCACTTGTCAGTAATGTTTATAATAGTTCATTTATATAACGAAACAAAAAAAAATGTAATTTCCGATAGCGTGCATAAATGCATGCGCATACAAGTGAAACCTTTTTAAAATAATTTTTTTGGTTATGGTGGCAGTCCATCAAGCTGGTGAGCAGAATATTTTTCTTCTCTGCATGCAGTAACAGGATCAAGTCTAAGCATAGCAGGATACAAAGAAAACCTGTCTTTACTCTCCATCAACCCGGAGAAGAGAACCCTTACTGTACTCATGCGATATTCCATTTCCCATATCATTAACTGGAACGAGCTTGCTAATTTAGTAACAATAATGCAGTTTTGTACCGCAAGCTCTTACCGCTCAAAAATGAGGTTAGGCTGCCCCAAGCTCATTTAAATTAGGACATTTATAACCAACACAAAGAATAGACTTGAGCCTATCAGTCTGGGTTGGATTCAATCCCACATCCTAGCGGTTAATGGACCATGCAATTCCTCATAAAAATATACATTCTACACATACAGTACTTCTAAAGGTACAACATGATTAGAAGGTATATGAGGTTTAAAAATTAGAATTAGAAAAACATTGACTCAATTGTGAATATAGCACAAGCCTTTAAACAGATCCTACTGCAACACATAGTTTAAAAAAAACCTCCAATCATGGGGCTCACCATAGTTTATTTAATGCCTCATCTTACAAGTTACGTAGACAGCCTCCCTAATGAACATATTTATGGAATCTGAATCATACCCAGGATGCACTCAGATTTGCAAATAACAATCATATTTCTATGCTCATAGCATCACCTGATACATTCTATTCCCCTCTCCATTCCAATGTGGCAAAAAGCATTATTTTAAAAAACATTTAACTTTAGGTTTTAAAAATGTTATACGTTTTTCCATCTGTGAGGTTTAATAGTTCACCTATAAAATTTTGGCACTTGTGTTTCAGCCAAATTCCTTTCATTGAAATTAAGCCGGGGGCTTTTTTGAGGACTTAAGTCAGGGAAGTACAAATCTTCAGATTGGAATTTTCTTATGTATGTAACAGAGGAAAAGGTTGAGACAGCTATGATCTATCAAGCATCATTCCATTTTTCTCTTTTGGAAAAAAATCGTTTGGCAGCAGAGAATCATAGAAAGTTGAAGGCACAGAAAGAGGCCACGACCCTTCATGTCTGCCTGCTGAAAAACGATCCATCTATTCTAATCCTATCTTCCAGCATTTGGTCTGTAGCCCTGCAGATTACAGCACTTGAGGTGCATATCCAAATTCCTTTTGAATGAGTTGAGGGTTTCTGCCTCAACTACCCTTTCAGGCAGTGAGTTCCAGACCCCCACCACCTCTGGGTGAAAAGGTTTTTCCTCATCTCCCCTCTAGTTTTTCTACCAATCACTTTAAATCTATGCCCCCTTGTCATGACCTCTCTGCTAAGGTGAACTGACCCTTCACCTCCACTCTATCCAGGCCCCTCAAAATTTTGTACATTTCAATCAGATCTTCCCTCAGTCTTCTCTGTTCCAAGGAGAACAACCCCAGCCTATCCAATCTTTCCTCATAGCTGCATTTTTCCAGTCCTGGCAACATCCTCGTAAATCTCCTCTATACCCTATCTAGTGCAATTTCATCCTTTCTGTAATGAGGTGACCAGAACTGCACACAGTACTCAAGTTGTGGCCGAACCAATGAGTTATACAGTTCCAGCATAACCTCCCTGCTCTTATATTCTACACCTCGGCTAATAAAGGAAAGGATTCCATATGCTTTCTTAACCACCTTATTGACCTGTCCTGCTACCTTCAGGGATCTGTGGATATTCACTCCAAGGTCCCTCATTTCCTCTACACTTCTCAGTATTTTCCCATTAATTGTGTATTCCTTTGCCTTGTTTGACCTCCCCAAATGCATCACCTCACACTTCTCCAGGTTGAATTCCATTTGCCACTTTTCTGCCCATCTGACCAGACCATCAATATCTTCCTGCAGCCTACAGCTATCCTCCTCACTATCTACCACATGGCCAATCTTTGCGTCGTCTGCAAACTTCTTGATCATGCCCCCTACATATACGTCCAAATCGTTAACATATACCACAAAAAGCAGGGGACCCAGAAGTGAGCTCTGCGAAACGTCACTGGAAATAGCCCTCCAGTCGCTAAAACAGCCGTCAACAATTACCCTTTGTTTCCTGCCACTGAGCCAATTTTGTATCCACCTTGCTGCATTTCCCTGGATCCCATGGGATTTTATTTTTTTAACCAGTCTACCATCTGGGACCTTGTCAAAAGCCTTGCTAAAATCCAAGTAGACCACATCAACTGCACTACCCACATCTATCTTCCTTGTTACTTCTTTAAAAAATTCTATCAAGTTGGTCAAACAAGATCTTCCCTTAACAAATCCATGCTGACTATCCTTGATTAACCTGTGCCTAAGTGACAGTTTATCCTGTCTCTCAGAATAGATTCCAATAATTTGCCCACTACTTTGCATCAGTATTCACCAAAGAGAAGGACTTGGTGGATGATGAGCCTAGGGAAGGGAGTGCAGCTAGTCTCAGTCATCTCATTATCAAAAAGGAGGAGGTGTTGGGTGTCTTGCAAAACATTAAGGTAGATATGTCCCCAGGCCCTGATGGGATCTACCCTAGAATACTGAGGGAGGCAAGGGAAGAAATTGCTGGGGCCTTGACAGAAATCTTTGCATCCTCATTGGCTACAGGTGAGGTCCCAGAGGACTGGAGAATAGCCAATGTTGTTCCTTTGTTTAAGAAAGGAAATTATAGGCCGGTGAGCCTTACGTCAGTGGTAGGGAAACTATTAGAGAGGATTATTCAGGACAGGATTTACTCACATTTGGAAACAAATGAACTTATTGGCGAGAGACAGCATGGTTTGTGAAGGGGAGGTCATGTCTTACTAATTTGATTGAGTTTTTTGAGGAAGTGACGAAGATGATTGATGAAGGAAGGGCAGTGGATGTTATCTATATGGACTTTAGTAAAGCCTTTGACAAGGTCCCGCATGGCAGACTGGTACAAAAGGTGAAGTCACATGGGATCAGAGGTGAGCTGGCAAATGGATACAGAACTGGCTTGGTCATAGAAGACAGAGGGTATCAGTGGATGGGTGTTTTTCTGAATGGAGGGATGTGACTAGTGGTGTTCCGCAGGGATCAGTGCTGGGACCTTTGCTGTTTGTAGTATATATAAATGATTTGGAGGAAAATGTAGCTGGTCTGATTAGTAAGTTTGCGGACGACACAAAGGTTGGTGGAGTTGCGGATAATGATGAGGATTGTCAGAGGATACAGCAGGATATAGATCGGTTGGAGATTTGGGCGGAGAAATGGCAGATGGGGTTTAATCCGGACAAATGTGAGGTAATGCATTTTGGAAGGTCTAATGCAGGTGGGAAGTATACAGTAAATGGCAGAACCCTTAGGAGTATTGACAGGCAGAGAGATCTGGGCGTACAGGTCCACAGGTCACTGAAAGTGGCAACGCAGGTGGATAAGGTAGTCAAGAAGGCATACGGCATGCTTGCCTTCATCGGTCGGGGCATAGAGTATAAAAATTGGCAAGTCATGTTGCAGCTGTACAGAACCTTAGTTAGGCCACACTTAGAATATTGCGTGCAATTCTGGTCGCCACACTACCAGAAGGACGTGGAGGCTTTGGAGAGGGTACAGAGGAGGTTTACCAGGATGTTGCCTGGTCTGGAGGGCATTAGCTATGAGGAGAGGTTGGAAAAACTCGGATTGTTTTCATAGAACATAGAACATAGAACATAGAAAAATACAGCACAGAACAGGCCCTTCGGCCCACGACGTTGTGCCGATCCTTTGTCCTCTGTCAAGGACAATTTAATCTATACCCCATCATTCTCCTTTATCCATATACCTATCTAAAAGCCGTTTGAAAGTCCCTAAAGTTTCTGACTCAACAACTTCCCCAGGCAAGGCATTCCATGCCCCGACCACTCTCTGGGTAAAGAACCTTCCCCTGACATCCCCCTTATATCTCCCACCCTTCACCTTAAATTTATGACCCCTTGTAACGCTTTGCTCCACCCGGGGAAAAAGTTTCTGACTGTCTACCCTATCTATTCCCCTGATCATCTTATAAACCTCTATCATGTCACCCCTCATCCTTCTCCGTTCTAATGAGAAGAGGCCTAGAATGTTCAGCCT
Organism: Heterodontus francisci; assembly: GCF_036365525.1. Classification (NCBI taxonomy): domain Eukaryota; kingdom Metazoa; phylum Chordata; class Chondrichthyes; order Heterodontiformes; family Heterodontidae; genus Heterodontus; species Heterodontus francisci. The sequence continues at coordinate 71,768,271 of NC_090382.1, read as the reverse complement.
TTCCTCGTAAGACTTATTCTCCATTCCAGGCAACATCCTGGTAAATCTCCTCTGCACCCTCTCCAAGGCTTCCACATCCTTCCTAAAATGAGGCGACCAGAACTGCACACAGTACTCCAAATGAGGCCTTACCAAGGTCCTGTACAGCTGCATCATCACCTCACGGCTCTTAAATTCAATCCCTCTGCTAATGAACGCTAACACCCCATATGCCTTCTTCACAGCCCTATCCACTTGAGTTGCAACTTTCAACGATCTATGCACATAGACCCCAAGGTCTCTCTGCTCCTCCACATGCCCAAGAACCCTACCGTTAACCCAGTATTTTGCATTCGTGTTTGTCCTTCCAAAATGGACGACCTCACACTTTTCAGGGTTAAACTCCATCTGCCACTTTTCAGCCCAGCACTGCAACCTATCCAAGTCCCTTTGCAGACGACAATAGCCCTCCTCGGTATCCACAACTCCACCAACCTTTGTATCATCTGCAAATTTACCGACCCACCCTTCGACTTCCTCATCCAAGTCGTTAATAAAAATCACAAACAGGAGAGGACCCAGAACTGATCCCTGCGGCACGCCACTGGTAACTGGGCTCCAGGCTGAGTATTTACCATCTAAGACCACTCTCTGCCTTCTATCAGTTAGCCAATTCTTAATCCAACTGGCCACATTCCCCACTATCCCATGCCTCCTGACTTTCTCCATAAGTCTACCATGGGGGACCTTATCAAATGCCTTACTAAAATCCATGTACACCACATCCACTGGTTTACCCTCATCCACTTGCTTGGTCACCTGCTCAAAGAATTCAATCAGGCTTGTGAGGCAAGACCTACCCCTCACAAAACCGTGCTGACTGTCCCGAATCAAGCAGTGTCTTTCCAGATGCTCAGAAATCCTATCCCTCAGCACCTTTTCCATCAACTTGCCTACCACCGAAGTAAGACTAACTGGCCTGTAATTCCCAGGGTTGTTCCTATTCCCTTTCTTGAACAGGGGCACAACATTTGCCACCCTCCAATCACCTGGTACCACCCCCGTCAGCAGAGAAGATGAAAAGATCATTGCCAGCGGCTCTGCAATTTCATCCCTTGCTTCCCATAACATCCTTGGATATACCCCGTCAGGCCCGGGAGACTTGTCTATCTTCAAGTTATTCAAAAACCCCAACACATCTTCCCTCCTAACGAGCACTTCCTCGAGCTTACCAGTCTGTTTCACACCGTCCTCTTCAGTAATACACCCCTTCTCATTCGTAAATACCGAAGAGAAGTACTCATTCAAAACCTCACTTATCTCTTCCGGCTCAACACACAGTCTCCCGCTATTGTCCTTGACCGGACCTACGGTCCCCCTAGTCATCCTCATATTTCTGACATACGCGTAAAAGGCCTTGGGGTTTTCTTTTATCCTACCCGCCAAGCATTTTTCATGCCCTCTCTTAGCTCTCCTAATCCCTTTCTTCAGATCCTTCCTGGCCATCTTGTATCCCTCCAGAGCTATGCCTGTGCCCTTTTTCCTCAACTTTATATACGCATCCTTCTTCTTCCTAACAAGACTCTCAACCTCTCTTGTCAACCACGGTTCCCTCACATGACCATCCCTTCCCTGTCTGACAGGGACATGCTTATCAATGGCCCCTACTATCTGCTCCTTGAAAAAGTTCCACATTTCGACCGTGCCCTTCCCTGCCAGCATATGCTCCCAACTTATGCTCCTCAGTTCCTGCCTGACAGCATCATATCTACCCTTCCCCCAATTGTAAACCTTGCCCTGTTGCACATACCTATCCCTCTCCATTACCACAGTGAATGCTACAGAATTGTGATCACTATCTCCAAAGTGCTCGCCCACCAACAGCTCTATCACTTGCCCTGGTTCATTACCTAGTACCAAATCCAATATTGCCTCCCCTCTGGTCGGGCAGTCTACATACTGAGTCAGAAAAGCTTCCTGGACATACTGCACAAACACTACCCCATCCAAACTATTCGATCTAAAGAGTTGCCAATCAATATTTGGGAAGTTGAAATCCCCCATAATTACTACCCTGTGACTTCTGCTCCTTTCCAAAATCTGTTTCCCAATCTGCTCTTCCACCTCCCTGCTGCTATTGGGGGGCCTATAGAAAACTCCCATCAAGGTGACTGCTCCTTTCCTGTTCCTGACCTCAACCCACAGTGCCTCAGTCGGCAGATCCTCCTCGAAAATTCTTTCAGCAGTTGTTACACTATTTCTAACTAACAATGCCACCCCCCCACCTCTTTTACCACCATTCCTAATCTTATGAAAACATCTATAACCAGGTACCTCCAAAAACCATTCCTCCCCCTCACCTATCCACGTTTCAGTGATGGCCACAACATCGTAGTCCCAAGTGCCCATCCACGCCTTCAATTCACTCACCTTATTCCTGATGCTTCTTGCGTTGAAGTATACGCACTTTAACCCTTCTCCGTGCCCATCTGTCCTCTGTGACAGTGCTACCTTCCCCAATACCTCACTACACTCTTTGTCTTTCTGAGTGGACCCACTGGTCCCTGGATTACAAGTCCGGTTCCCATCCCCCTCCCAAACTAGTTTAAACCCTCCCGAACGACGGAGGTGGAGGGGCGACATGGTAGAGGTTTACAAAGTTAAGAGCGGCATGGACAGAGTGGATAGTCAGAAGCTTTTTCCCAGGGTGGAAGAGTCAGTTACTAGGGGACATAGGTTTAAGGTGCGAGGGGCAAAGTTTAGAGGGGATGTGCGAGGCAAGTTTTTTTTTTACACAGAGGGTGGTGAGTGCCTGGAACTTGCTGCCAGGGGAGGTGGTGGAAGCAGATACGATAGCGACGTTTAAGAGACATCTTGACAAATACATGAATAGGAAGGGAATAGAGGGATATGGGCCCCGGAAGTGCAGAAGGTGTTAGTTTAGGCAGGCATCAAGATCGGCGCAGGCTTGGAGGGCCGAATGGCCTGTTCCTGTGCTGTACTGTTCCTTGTTCTTTGTACTGAGGTTAGACTGACTGGCCTGTAATTATTCGGTCTATCCTTCGCTCCCTTTATAAACAGAGGTACAACGTTAGCCGTTCTCCAATCCGCCAGCACCACACCTGTATCCAGTGACGACTGGAAAATGATGGTCAGACCCTCTGCTATTTCCTCTCTTGCTTCTTTAACAGCCTAGGGTACATTTCATCTGGCCCTGGTGATTTATCAACTTTCAAGTATGCGAATTCCATTGAAACTTCCTCTCTCCCTATATTTATCACATCCAATACTTCACACTGCTCCTTAACTAAAATATCTGCATTGTCCCCCTCTTTTGTGAAGACAGACGCAAAGTATTCATAAAGAACCATGCCAACATCTTCCGCCCCTACACACAGGTTACCTTTTTGGTCTTTTATGGGCCCTACTCTCTCCTTAGTTATCTTCTTACTCTTAATGTATTGATGAAACATCTTTGGGTTCACCTTGATTTTGCTTGCCAATATTCTTTCATGCCCTCTCTTTGCTTTCCTAATTTCCTTGTTAATTTCACCCCTTCACTTTCTATACTCCTCTTGGCTTTCTGGGGCTTTGGGGACTGAGCTAATTTTAGTTTACAAGTAATCTAAGAAATGCAGCAGACAGTGAAACCCAAAGGCACAGCAATGAGCTATGTGAAGGAAAGCTTGCCTTGAAGGGCACTTTAGAAGTTAAGTAAAAATAATACAGTTCAAATGGTTCAATATGAGAAACACAACGTATGCTTTGCAGCAAGCCGTAATGTTTCAGTAACACAATGCACTAAGAAAATACATTTCAAAAGAAACTACTGCAAAATACAGCTTTATTATCACAGGTAGGTCTGTTCCGGTTTTGGGTTTATTGCAAAACTAGCCTAGCTTTTCCACATTAGCACAACTGGGGCATATCTTCCACCTACCAAAAGATGCATCCCCAAGGCCAACACCGACCAATATTCTGGCTTTTGGGTCACACACACAAATTTGCCAGGAACTCTGGCCTCCACTGCCAAGACTGCCTGCAATGGGGGCACAGAATGGCTGCAGCAAGTCTCTGATGCTCACTGCAGTGTAGTGTTGCCAGTATCCACAGCCTGAATGGTAAATTATACTTGCACTGACCTTAGAAATGTTTGTCAGAAAAGAACAACAGGCCTCCCTTCCTTCAAGCACTGCTATTGTATAAATGATGGGAAATGTGTCAGATGGCATATTGCCATCATTTGTATATTATTACAATGTGCCTCTCCATATATGGACAAGCATAATCCATGTTGCCAGCAGGAAATCTAATGGATAGGAAAATGTCCAGCTGCACATCAGAGCACAATCCTGCCCTGTTATCTGCCTCAGTTTCATCCAGAAACCAACACAGGTTTGTGGCCTTCACTTCAAGGGACGTGCCAAAGTACCTGGTCTGCATGCACTCGATGACAATGAAGTGAATCGGTACAGCATCTAACCAAAATACTGCCAGAAATTTGGCAGCACCATACCATTTTACACTAACACCCACCACAATTGTCAGGCTATTGAGATTCTTGAATCAGTCAGACCTAATCAGGATTATTTTATTTTCAGTCAATTCCTACATCTTTGCACACTCTCCAGAAGCTGACCTTTACAATGAAAAATGAGAACTAAGGGCTGATTCTCCTGTCACCCATGTGACGAGTGAGAGGTAAGCAGGCTGTTCTTGAAGTATGCACCATTTGCAATTACCTGAACCTACTTTTATTTCTGGGCTCAGGTTATGCTTCCCTGAAACATGCCTGCCCTATGGCAAAGCCCAGCAAGGGGGAGGAAAGTGAACTGCTGAGAGGGGTGCAGCAATGGAGAAGAGACAGGTATTGGGACCTTTGTGCTGTTGTCCAAAAACAGGAACCAGAGGTCCTTCAGGGCTGATCACTGTCACATTGGGTCTGTGGTCTTTTCTGTCTGATCCTCTCTGATCATCCAACCAAAACAATTGTGCTCGACTCCTGCCACACGCTCCAGACCCTTGCCACTAATCTCACTTCTTCTGGACACCCATCAAAATAGTATGCTTCTGGTCTGACAGGAGGAAATACACCCTCTGCCACTTCATGACCATGGCAGCCTATTCCTAGTGTAGGTGCAGATATGCTTCCCTCTACCCTCAGAGAAGCCCTGGTATCCTGGAGTATCAAAATGTGGTAGGTTTCTAAGCCAGTCATCAAGCAAAAAAAAAAATCACCCAACTGATCTGTTGAAGAACGTTGACTACATGGTTAGAGAATATGTAGAGTGAAATGTAGTCTTCATGGGAAGTGGGGGAATAATTGGATCAGGTCTCACAATCATAAGTCAGTCTCCATTTAAAGTCATACATTCTATCTTTCTTTTTATATTTCCAAAATAAACTCCTATATCCATGTTTAAAATGGCAACTGCCAAGTAGATTTATCACACAGTTATTGCAATCTCCCACCAGTAATGGTGCAGTCCCTCCAATGGCAAAGTGAGGAACCCTTATTACAGCAAGTTTGCATAGGACGATTCCATTAAAAATGTGGATACGGGAACTTATAATGGAAAATGCCGACAGGAAGAGCGCACAGATGCAAGTTATTTAACATATTATTAATGGATCCTCGCACGGGGAGTCAAGACCAAGTGCACCATCAGGTTAATGGGTTTAGAAGGTAGGGGAATAATTGAACGAGGGTGATGAAGGACTGCAATACCAGAGAGCTGAAGATGCCAGCTCAGTGGTATTGCCTTTGCTTGCACCCACTCCAAGTTATCCAATCACAGGCAGGGCATCTCCAGCAATGGCTTCTCTTCCTCCTGCTGTACCATTACCTCAAAAGTTCCCCAAGGATCTATCACTGGCCCCTTCTTCCCCCTCATTTGAACTATATCTGCAGTCATGGGATCAGCTTCCACACGTACGCTGATGTCAATTCTACCTCTCCTCCAGCTCTCTTTACCCCTCCACTGCTTCTGTGTTTTCATATTGGTTGTTCACCATCCAGTCTGGGATGAGCCACATTCTCCTCCGGTTAAATAGAGGAAATTCCGAAGCAACTACGTTCAATCCTTGCCACCAATTCAATTCACCGTCTCTGGCTAAACTGGAAATAGGTGTATTCAAGGCTGGCCTAAACCAGACTACTGCAGATGATGCAATACTTAATGATGCTAAGTATACTACTTGCTTCATTGATTGGTGCTCTGGAGTGACTGAATGTATTAGATTAGATACTAAATCTACTAAAACCTAGATTTCCTTCAACTTTAACTTTGAACCCAGACTTGTCCTAAACTGATAGTGGCTCTCTTCCAGCCAGCGCAAAATACATGATTCTTCAGATTTTCAACACAATGTAAATTGGTTCAGAAAAATTAGAAGCTTTAAAAATTGATTGTAAAAGGTTAAAACTAAGTAAAAGGCAGACAGTGCAGTGGCATACAAGAGTTCAAATTTTGATTTTTAAACAAAATCCAAAGAATGTTAATTGCATCATGTTGTGCTTGTAAAATCATGATTACAGAGGACCCAGTACCATTAACATCGACCTGCAGTACTGTAGAACTTGCAGCAGACCAGTTGGATTCAAGAAATGGCTTCTTAATTACTAAACAAATAGAAATTCATCTTGGTGCAGCAAGTCACACAACTTGAATAATTTATTCACAATTAAATTACCTTTTTAGTGAAACTTGTTCAAACTTATTCAGCATATTGTACAGTACCAAAGAATGGTGGAATATTTAAAGAACACTTTATAGTTGGGACATACAATAGAAACTTGTGAACAAAACAGTGCAGACACTATAGTGAAAGGATACAAAGTGTTACAGGTCATTAGAAGCCACTATACACTAACATTGCAGAAACAAAGGCACACCATAACATAGATTTGCATGTGGAGGTACTTTGGAGGTCATGCCTGTAAGTTTAAATTCAACCAGGAGTGGGAACAGTTTGATTTTCTCCTGCCTACCCCAGAAGTGTTGAAGTCAATTTTCATTGACACAGTAGTCCTGCATTTTAGCTTCACCAGACTGACACCTCATTTTTAGGTATAAAAACAAAAATTGTTGGAAATACTCAGCAGGTCTGGCAGTATCTGTGGAGAGAGAAGCAGAATTAACGTTTCAGGTCAGTGACCTTTCATCAGAACTGGCAAAGGTTAGAAATGTAATGGGCTTTAAGCAAATAAAGCAGGGCAAGGGAGGGGGAAGAGAACAAAAGGGAAGGTGTTGATAGGACAGAGGGTCATAGAGAATAACTGACAAGGAGGTCATGGAGCAAAGGCAAAGAGTGTGGTAATGGTGTAGTGAAAGACAAAGCGTTAGTGCAGAGAGGGTGTTAAATGACAGAATACTGAAAGCCCTAACCAAAAGCACAAACATGGATAAAAAGTGGCCAGGCACATGGTAAAAAAATTGAATGACGAAACAAGCTAAAATAAAATTTAAAAATAATAAAAGGGGGGGGGGCAGTCATGCTCTGAAATTATTGAACTCAATGTTCAGTCTCTTTTGCCCCCGCCCCCGCTTTATTTGCTTAAAACTTATTACATTTCTAACCTTTGCCAGTTCTGATGAAAGGTCACTGACCTGAAACGTTAACTCTGCTTCTCTCTCCACAGATGCTGCCAGACCTGCTAAATATTTCCAGCAATATTTGTTTTTATTTCAGATTTCCAGCATCTGCAGTATTTTGTTTTCATTTTTAGCTGTGTCTGGTGCTGCTCCTGGCATGCTCTCCTGCACTCTTTATTGAACCAAGGTTGATGCCTTGGCTTGATGGTAATGGCAGAATGAGGGATATGCCTGGTCATGAGGTTACAGATTGTAGTTGAGTACAGTTCTGCTGCTGATAGCCCACAGCACCTCATGAATGCCTAGTTTTGAGCTGGCAGATCTGTTCTGAATTTACCCCTTGTAGCCACACAACACGATGGAGGACATCCTCAGCGTGAAGACGGGACTTCGCTTTCACAACGATTGTGCGGTGGTCACTCCTACTAATACTGTCATGGACAAATGCATATGTAACAGGTAGATTGGTGAGGACAAGGTCTAGTAGGCTTTTCCCTCTTATTGGTTGCCTCACTACCTGCCGCAGACCCAGTCTAGCAGATATGTCCTTCAGAACTCAGCCAGCTCGGTCACTAGTGGTGCTACTGAGCCACTCTTGGTGATGGACAGTGAAGTCCCGCATCTAGAGTACATTCTGTGCCCTTACCACCCTCAGTGCTTCTTCCAAATGAACTTCATGGAGGAATACTGGTTCATCAGCTGAGGGAGAGCAGTAGGTGGTAATCAACTGGGGGTTCCCTTGTCCATGTTTGACCTGATGCCATGAGACCTCATGGGGTCCATAGTCAATGTTGAGGACTCCCAGGCAACTTCCTCCCGACTGTATACCGCTGTGCTGCCACCTCTGGTGAGTCTGTCCTTCCATTCAGACAGGACATACCCAGGAATGTTGATGGTGGTGTCTGGGACATTGGATGTAAGGTATGTTTCCAGGAGTATGATTATGTCAGACTATTGCCTGACCAGTCTGTGGGACAACTCTCCCAATTTTGGCACAAGCCCAGAGATGTTAGTAAGGAGGACTTTGCAGGGTCGACAGGACTGGTTTTGCCATTGTCATTACCGGTGTCTAGGTCGATGCCGGGTTTTCCGTCCGGTTTTATACTTTTTCAAATTTTGTGTAGAGGTTTTGTACAACTGAATGGCTTTCTGGGCCATCTCAGGGGGCAGTTAAGAGTCAACCACATTGCTGTGGGTCTGGAGTCACATGTAGGCCAGAACAGGTAAGGACACAGATTTCCTTCCCTGAAGGACACTAGTGAACCAGATGAGTTTTTACGATAGTCGATGGTAGCTTTATGGTCACCATTACTGAGACGAGCTTTCAATTCCAGATTTGTATTAATTAATTGAACTAAAATTCCAGCAGCTGCTATGGTGGGATTTGAGCCCCTGTTTCCAGAGTATTAGACTGGATGTCTGGATTACTTGTCCAGTGACATTACCGCTATGCCACCATCTCCCCTGCAAAAGAAAAGGCTAAAGCATTTGTGATTGTCTTCAGCCAGAAGTGCCGAGTGGATGATCCATCCTGGCCTTTTCCTGAGGTCCACAGCATCACAGATGCCAGTCTTCAACCAATTCAATTCATTCCATGTGGTATCAAGAAACGGCTGAAGGCAATGGATACTGCAAAGGCTATGGGTCCTGACAACATCCCAGCTGAAATACTGAAGTCTTGAGCTGCAGAACTAGCCACGCTCCTAGCCAAGCTGTTCCAGGACAGCTATACCACTGGCATCTATCCGACAATGTGGAAAATTGCTTAAGTACTTCCTTCCCACAAAAAGCAGAACAAATTCAACCCAGCCAATTACCACCCTATCAGTTTACTCTCAATCATTAGCAAAGTGATGGAAGGTGTCGTCGACAGTGCTATAAAGCGCCACTTAAACAGCACCAACCTGCTCACTGATGCTCAGTTTGGGTTCCACCAGGGCTACTCGACTCCTGACCTCATTACATCCTTGGTCCAAACATGGACAAAAGAGCTGAACTCAAGAGAGATTGCCCTTGACATCAAGGCAGCATTTGACCGAGCATGGCATCAAGGAGCCCGACCTAGCCTTATTGAAGTCAATGGTAATTAGGGGAAAAACTCTCCACTGGTTGGAGTCATACATAGCACAAAGGAAGATGGTTGTGGTTGTTGGAGGTCAATCATCTCAGCCCCAGGATATTGCTGCAGAAGTTCCTCAGGGTAGTTTACTAGGTCCAACCATCTTCAGCTGCTTCATCAATGATATTCCCTCCAAGATCTGGACAACATTCAGGCTTGGGCTGATAAGTGGCAACTAACATTTGTGGCACACAGGGCCAGGCAATGACCATCTCCAACACGAGAGACTCTAACCATCTCCCCTTGACATTCAGTAGTGTTATCATCGCTGAATCCCCCACTAGCAATGTCCTGGGAGTTAACATTGACCAGACACTGAACTGGATCAGCCACATAAATAATGTGGCTACAAAAGCAATCAGAAGCTGGGAATTCTGTGGCGGGTAACCCACTTCCTGACTCCCCAAAGCCTGTCCACCATCTACAAAGCACAAGTCAGGAGTGTGATGGTATACTTGCCACTTACCTGGATGAGTGCAGCTGCAACAACACTCAAGAAGCTCGACACCATCCAAGACAAAGCAGCCCACTTGATTGGCATCCAATCCATCACCTTAAACATTCACTCCCTCCACCATCAACGCACAGTGGCAGCAGTGTGTACCATATACGAATACACTGCAGCAACTCACCACACCTCCTTAGACAGCACCTTCCAAACCAACAACCTCTTGCACCTAGAAGGACAAGAGCAGCAGATGCATGGGAACACCACCAAGTGCAAGTTCCCCTCCATGCCACAACCATCCTGACTTGGAAATATATCGCCGTTCCCTCACTGTCACTGGATCAAAATCCTGGAACTCCTTCCCTCACAGCACTGAGGGTGTACCAGTAGCAGATGAACTGCAGTGGTTCAAGAAGATAGCTCACCACCACCTTCTCAAGGGCAATTAGAGATGGGCAACAAATGCTGACCTTGCCAGCAAAGCCCACATCCTATGAAACAAATAAAAAAAAAATCAAGTAAATGGGCAAAGCTGTGGCAAATGTGATTTCATCCACTTTGGACCTAAAAAGGTTGGAACACGCTACTTTCTAAATGGGGAAAGCTGGAAACAGTGATGGTCCAAAGTGGCTTGGGGTCCAGGTGCATAAGATCATTAAAATGTCATAAACAGGTGCAGAAAATAATCAAAACTGCTAATGAAATACGGGCCTTTATATCTAGAGGACCAGAATACAAGGGAGTAGAGTTTTGATATAAGTATAAAAAGCCCTTGTTAGATCACACCTGGAGTACTGTGGGCACCAAACCTTAGGAAAATGTATCGGCTTTGGAGGGACTGCAGCGTAGATCTACGAGAATGATTCCTGGACTCCAACAGTTAAATTACAAGGAGCAATTACACAAAGTAGGGTTGTGTTCCCTGGTATTTACAAGGTTAAGGGATTTAATTGATCAAAGTTGTCAAGATATTAAGGGGAACAGATAAGGTGAATCTCTTTGGCCTCCTTGTCTCGAAAGACAATGGATAAGTGCCTGGGGGTGGTCAGTGGTTTGTGAAGCAATGCCTGGAGTGGCTATAAAGGCCAATTCTAGAGTGACAGACTCTTCCACAGGTGCTGCAGATAAAATTGGTTGTCGGGGCCGTTACACAGTTGGCTCTCACCTTGCGCTTCTGTCTTTTTTCCTGCCAACTGCTAAGTCTCTTCGACTTGCCACACTTTAGCCCCACGTTTATGGCTGCCCGCCAGCTCTGGCGATCACTGGCAACTGACTCCCATGACTTGTGATCAATGTCACAGGACTTCATGTCGCGTTTGCTGACATCTTTAAAGCAGAGACATGGACGGCCAGTGGGTCTGATACCAGTGACGAGCTCACTGTACAATGTGTCCTTGGGGATCCTGCCATTTTCCATGCGGCTCACATGGCCAAGCCACCTCAAGCGCCACTGGCTCAGTATGGTGTATATGCTGGGGATGTTGGCCGCCTCGAGGACTTCTGTGTTGGAGATACGGTTCTGCGACCTGATGCCAAGGATTCTCCGGAGGCAGCGAAGATGGAATGAGTTGAGAAGTCGCTCTTGGCTGACATACACTGTCCAGGCCTCACTGCCGTAGAGCAAGGTACTGAGGACACAGGCTTGATACACTCGGACTTTTGTGTTCCGTGTCAGTGCGCCATTTTCCCACACTCTCTTGGCCAGTCTGGACATAGCAGTGGAAGCCTTTCCCATGCGCTTGTTGATTTCTGCATCGAGAGACAGGGTACTGGTGATAGTTGACCCTAGGTAGGTGAACTCTTGAACCACTTCCAGAGCGTGGTCACCGATATTGATGGATGGAGCATTTCTGACGTCCTGTCCCATGTTGTTTGCTTTCTTGAGGCTGATGGTTAGGCCAAATTCGTTGCAGGCAGCCGCAATCCTGTCGATGAGTCTCTGCAGACACTCTTCAGTGTGAGATGTTAATATAGCATCGTCAGCAAAGAGGAGTTCCCTGATGAGGACTTTCCGTACTTTGGTCTTCGCTCTTGGACAGGCAAGGTTGAACAACCTGCCACCTGATCTTGTGTGGAGGAAAATTCCTTCTTCTGAAGACCTGAACGCATGTGAGAGCAGCAGGGAGAAGAAGATCCCAAACAGTGTTGGTGCGAGAACACAGCCCTGTTTCACTCCACTCAGGATAGGAAAGGAGTCTGTTGAATTGTGCCTTTCATATTGTCATGGAATGAGGTGATGATACTTAGTAGCTTTGGTGGACATCCAATCTTTTCTAGTAGTCTGAAGAGACCACGTCTGCTGACGAGGTCAAAGGCTTTGGTGAGATCAATGAAAGCAACGTAGGTTGCAGTGCTGGGCTGAAAAGTGGCAGATGGAGTTTAACCCTGAAAAGTGTGAGGTCGTCCATTTTGGAAGGACAAACATGAATGCAAAATACTGGGTTAACGGTAGGGTTCTTGGGCATGTGGAGGAGCAGAGAGACCTTGGGGTCTATGTGCATAGATCATTGAAAGTTGCAACTCAAGTGGATAGGGCTGTGAAGAAGGCATATGGGGTGTTAGCGTTCATTAGCAGAGGGATTGAATTTAAGAGCCGTGAGGTGATGATGCAGCTGTACAGGACCTTGGTAAGGCCTCATTTGGAGTACTGTGTGCAGTTCTGGTCGCCTCATTTTAGGAAGGATGTGGAAGCCTTGGAGAGGGTGCAGAGGAGATTTACCAGGATGTTGCCTGGAATGGAGAATAAGTCTTACGAGGAAAGGCTGAACATTCTAGGCCTCTTCTCATTAGAAAGGAGAAGGATGAGGGGTGACATGATAGAGGTTTATAAGATGATCAGGGGAATAGATAGGGTAGACAGTCAGAAACTTTTTCCCCGGGTGGAGCAAAGCGTTACAAGGGGTCATAAATTTAAGGTGAAGGGTGGGAGATATAAGGGGGATGTCAGGGGAAGGTTCTTTACCCAGAGAGTGGTCGAGGCATGGAATGCCTTGCCCGGGGAAGTTGTTGAGTCAGAAACTTTAGGGACTTTCAAAAGGCTTTTGGATAGGTATATGGATAAAGGAGAATGATGGGGTATAGATTAAATTGTCCTTGACAGAGGACAAAGGATCGGCACAACATTGTGGGCCGAAGGGCCTGTTCTGTGCTGTATGTTCTATGTTCTATATAACGTAGAGGGGCATCTGTTGTTCGCGGCATTTCTCCTGTAGCTGGCGAAGGGAGAACAGCATGTGGATCTCTCTGCTCAAAAGCCACACTGTGCCTCAGGGTAGACATGCTCAGCCAGCTTCTGGAGCCTGTTTAAAGCGACTCGAGCAAAGACTTTCCCCACTATGCTGAGCAAGGAGATTCCACGGTAGTTGTTGCAATCACCACGGTCACCCTTGTTCTTACAGAGGGTGATGATATTGGAATCGCGCATGTCCTGTGGTACTGCTCCCTCGTCCCAGCACAGACAAAGCAGTTCGTGAAGTGCTGAAAGTATAGCAGGCTTGGCACTCTTGATTATTTCAGGGGTAATGCCGTCCTTCCCAGGGGCTTTTCCACTAACTAGAGAATCAATGGCATCATAGAGAGATACAGCACTGAAACAGGCCCTTCGGCCCACTGAGTCTGTGCCCACCATCAACCACCCATTTATACTAATCCTACATTCCCTACCACATGCCCAGATTCCCTCAATTCTCCTACCACCTACCTACACTAGGGGCAATTTACAATGGCCGATTTACCTTATCAACCTGCAAGTCTTTGGCTGTGGGAGGAAACCAGAGCACCCAGCGGAAACCCACGCGGTCACAGGGAGAACTTGCAAACTCCACACAGGCAGTACCCAGAACCGAACACGAGTCGCTGGAGCTGTGAGGCTGTACGTCCAACTCATCCATGACTGGCAGAGACTGGGCTGCATTGAGGGCGGTCTCAGTGACAACATTTTCCCTGGAGTACAGTTCTAGGTAGTGCTCCACCCAGCGGTCCACTTGCTTGCGTTGGTCAGTGATTGTGTCCCCTGATTTAGGTTTGAGGGGGGCGATCTTCTTGATGGTTGGCCCAAAAGCTCTCTTAATGCCATCATACATTCCTCTGATGTTTCCGGTGTCGGAGGCCAGCTGAATATGACTGCATAGGTGTTGCCAGTAGACATTTGCGCAGCGCCTGGCTGTTCTTTGTGCAGCGCTTCTGGCTGCTTTAAGTGCTATGGATGTTAACCCGCTGGGGGCTTTCTTGTAGTTCAACAGTGCAATGCGCTTAGTGGCTATGACAGGTTCCAGCTCTTCAAAGTGAGATTGAAACCAGTTTGCATTCTGCTTCACACGTTTGCCATAGGTGGTCATTGCTGAGTCATAGATGGTGTCACTGATGTGGGCCCACTTGTCTCTGCATTCCCTGTAGGAGTGTTCTGAAGGGCTTTTTCAAGTGAATTTAGAAACTTATGTAACAGCTGTGGATAAGAAATTCTGTTAGTGTTGATGCGCGGGCAGCCCTTCTGCTTGGAGTGAAGCAGCTTCTTTGGTTTGAGTCTAACCTTGCTGCACACCAGGGAGTGGTCGGCGTCGCAGTCCGCACTGTGGAAGCTGCGTGTGATTTGAACACTGTTTAAAGAGGCTCTGTTTAAAGGTGAATAGTGAGAAATTATTACCACTGGTTAGGGAGTTTAGGATTGCTATAGGTGCTATAGTCTAAAAATTAGAATTAGACCTTTCAGGATTGGAATTAGAGGTAGAGGGAGGTAGAAATTTGGAACTCTCTTCTGCAAACAGCAATTGATACTCGATCAATTGTTAATTTTAAATCAGAGCTTATAGCCTTTTGTTAACCAAATGCATTAAGGAATATGGGGCAAAGGCAGGTTATCAACCCATGGAGTTATCTGCCATGATCTCACTGAATGGCAGAGCAGGCTCAAGGGGCTAAATGGCCTACTCCTGTTCCTATGTTCCTAATTCAGCACAACTCCATCACTCACCTACCAATAATCTTTATCAATCAGGACTCTGATTACAAGCTTCATGTCCACATCTCAGTTTGCACATTCTGCCTGCATGACAGTCACATCACCCACACAGATTGCGTGATACATTGCCCATTCTCTTGCAGAACAAGGTGGTGCACAACCAGAGGCTGCAGGAGCTAACCAGAGGGGAACAGGTGTACCTGCATGTCTTGACCCCCATAGAGGAAATGGTGATGGCTATTATTGGGACTGCCATTGCTGCAGCTGTGACCAGCAGTGGGGCTGAAACCATCAAAGATGACAGTTCCTCATAACTAATCCTTCTCCTCACATCCCACCTCCCCTTCCTCTCTCAGTTTTCTAATTTACAAGCTGCACTTGTAAGTTCACCCCACCTTCCTTGCACAACAACCTTACCCTTATGCTTTTGCCCTTTCAGACACACAAGTAGTGCAACCTGGTCAGGCAGTGGGGGTACAGCAAGACAACAGTGAAGAATAAGACACAGCGTCATCACTTGATTTCACACTCGCAGCCACCAGCTCAGATGGTAATAATTTACCATAATTAGCATAATTTAGAAGGCTGCATAGAGGTAAGGTCTGATGTGGCAAGACACCAGCCAGGGGTGGCCTGCAGCCAGGGCAGGGGCAAGGATAACGCAGAATCCAACTCACCATACAGCAAGATCACACCTAAGTTCTGCTGCAGAATACTCAGATGAGGGCTTTGACACAGAGGAATACTGATGGATATGCACAATGAAATGTTTGGTGCATTGGGAAGCCTGCCAGAAACCCTGCAGTCAATGTCAAGGAGCATGGAGGAGTCGAGCACCAACGTAGCACAGGGCTTCCTTTGTACAGAGCTTGGAGTCCATCCTTTCATGCACAGAAGTGGTGGCCATCTCCATCAGCACATTTGTGGACTTAACCATGATGCAGCATCTGATGGCCAATGTCTCAGCTTCCACTGCTGCACAATCCGCTTCCACCAGAAGACTGAATTCTGCATTGGAACTCAAACTGAAGTCGTGCAAGCTCTGCTTGCTGCTATGCAAATTCATGCTGCTGGTATGCAAGGTTAGCTTGCTGCCACCATGGCTGGGGAATAGCACTGTGCAAAGGGGCTTGCAAAGTGTCACAGCAATCTGTCCTCCAACAGATTACAAGGATTGTTGAGGCTTCGTTCCAGGAAGTGGCAGTGTCTTCGTGGAGCACAAACCTGCTGCCCTCCCTCAGGATGACATCATTCATCCTCCCATCATTGCTAATCCACTTGTGCTCCGACTGTTCCCCATCAAACAGTCAACCCAAGGTGTTGCCGCCCATGCCAAAATGGCACAGTCCACAGCTGGGCCTTCTAAGCCATGACCTGCTCAAGGTCATTCATCATCCGTGCTGCAGCCACTGAGGTAGCACTGCGTTAGGACCACTAGGACAAGCAAAGGCACATGGAAGAAAGACACTAACAGAATGCACAAGGGTGATTACCGAACTTTTGTATGCAATATAGAATGATTTAATTTATAAATTTGGTTTGGAACGTTTATTTTCTGGTAGCTTTTACTTCTGCATTGTGGCTAGGTAGATGCTGTGATGGTCAGTGATACAAAGAAGGTAAGCTGTGGGACTGTTGGGGAATGGTAAATTGGGGTTGGCGTTACTGGTATCACATTCGGATAAGTTCTTCAGGGACCGCCTGTTGTCTAGGGTGCCTCCTCCTCCTCCGCCTGGTGTTGAGCTACTTGTCTTATAACAGGTAGAAAGAGTTATTCCTCACAATGGCATGGTTGTGTAGCATGCAGCAACTTGTGAAGCCTCATTTGACAGCACCTTCCAAACCCAGGACATCTATCACCTAGAAGGACCAAGGGGAGCAGATGCATGGGAACACCACCACCTGCAAGTTTCCCGCCAAGTCACACAGCATCCTGACTTGGAACTATATTGCCCTTTCTTCACTGTCACTGGGTCAAAATCTTGGAACACCCTCCTCAACAACATCGTGGGTGTATCTGCAACACATGGACTGCAGTGGTTCAAGGCGGCAGCTCATCACCACCTTCCCAAGGGCAAGAAAGGGATTGCCACTGACGCTAGCATCCCTTGAAAGAATAAAAAAAACGCAGACTACGACAAATCTTGACACCGGTTCTGCTGAGTACTTCAGGGTTCCTCCAAAGCAGTGCAGGCACTGGAAGCAGAGTATTCCAATGGTCTCCTCCATCACAGATCATGTGGCAACATGATTTTCATTGCATGTATGCTGCGCACGTGTGCATGGGTTACGCACTGGAATCATAAGTCATGTCGTCAAAGGATGGCCCTCATCGCCCAATAGCCACCGTTTGAATAGAAAGCCTCATTAACCTCGATCACGCAACAGGACCAACAAACTGTAAAATGTTGCAAATATCTCCAACACCAGCCAGGAATGAGGCAGATACATAAAAGTTCATCTCCACTGTCACTTTCATAGCCACTGGCAATGTGGTCCTTGCTCTGTACTGAAGTTGCAGTTGTGGCTGCAGCTGGTGGTAGAGTTCAGTGAGTTTACTGAAACTCAGACATTGTTCCTCACTAAGAAACAGGTCGGAGATTTGCTCTCTGCATACTCTGGACAGATATGGCCTCCTTACCAACACCAACAACTTGAAATAATGTAGCCCCCTTAATGTAGTAAAACGTCTCAAGGTGCTTTACAGGAGCATTATCAAACAATATTTGACACTGTGCCACATAAGGAGATATTAGGGCAAATGATCAAAGAGGTGGGTTTTATGGAAGAGAGGGAGATGGAGAAGCGGAAATATTTAGGTGAGAAATTCCAGAGCTTGGTGCCTAGGTGGCAGGAAACACAACCACTAATGTTAGGGCAAATGGAGGGTGATCTGCACAAGATGCCAGTTTCAGAGGAACAGAGTGTTTTGGGATAAAAGCAAAATACTGCGGATGCTGGAAATCTGAAATAAAAACAAGAAATGCTGGAAATACTCAGCAGGTCTGGCAGCATCTGTGGAGAGAGAAGCAGAGTTAACATTTCAGGTCAGTGACCCTCCTTCAGAACCGAGTGTTTTGGGAGGTGGAATACAGTACTGAAAGGTTTCAGAGATAGGGAAGGGCAAGGCCATGAAAGGATTTAAACATGGGGTTAATAATTTGAAATTTGAGGGACTGAGAGTCAATGTAAGACAGTAAGGAGATGGTGAGGGATAGGATACAAGCAGCAGAGTTTTTGATGAACTTAAATTTATGGAGGGGTGACCATAGCAATGGAATTGTCAAGTCTGGAGGTGGCAAAGGCATGGATGAGATTTCACTGGTAGATGGGTGGAGATGGGGGTGGATGTGGATGATGCTAGAGTAGGCAGTCTTTGTTACAGAGAGTCTGAAACTCAGCTCCAGTCTGGTTCAATCTAAGACACTGGTCAGAGAGGGCTATCAAATTGCTTACAAGGGTAGGGGGTTTGCTGCAGGGGCCGAAGACAATGCCTTTGATTTTCTCAGATGTTAGTTAATCTAATCTCCTCCAGTTAAACTTTAAGACTGGATGTTGGATGAACAACCTGACAACACAGAATCAATGTGAAGCTGAGACAGCTGTTAGGAGATATGGCTGGGTGTCATTAATTTCCATATGGAAGCTGATCCTATATGTTTGGATGAAATTACCAAGGGCCAGTGTGTAGATTAGGAAGAGTAGAAAGGCCAAGGACAAAGGAGAGGCAGCCGATTAGAACTTGATGTGGTAATTAAACTGACAGATTGGAGAACAATCTTTCTTTACTGCTGATAGAGCTGGTCTTGGTGGTGGAATCCAGTTTTGCATGAGCTCTTTTCGTTCTTTTCCCACTCTCTCTGTTTTCACTTGTTTTAAACTTATTACATTTTTAACTTTTCCCAGTGCTGATGAAAGGTCATCGACCTGAAACGTTAATTGTTTCTCTCTCTACAGACGCTCCCTGACCTGAGTATTTCCAGCATTTTCTGTTTTTATTTCAGACTTCCAGTATCTGCAGTATCCTGCTTTTGAACAAAAGTGGGTTACAATTTCAGAATGCAGGGTTAAGAATACATTTACATTGTTCTGTGCTTTGTTTTGTGGTTTTAACAAAAAACAAAGTAAACACCACCTACCTGCATATGCATTGGCTTCATTCAGCAGCTCTGTACATGTGTGAACATCTGCAAATGCTCTAATTCCTAGACAATTGGTTGGATGCAACTGGGATTGTAGAAAATCACAACAAGCAGTCCTTACATCCATTAGCTGTAATAGACTGGCTGCAGGCAATAACACCTAAAAGGCAAAGAAGAAAAGAAAAATTAGGCTCAAACTCCAGCTACTGGGTATTGTGTAACCCTTGTCTGGAAAAAGGTCTTAATCCCAACAGATTAACACATCAAATACCTAACACAAATAAATTTATATTTAACTGTGGAGACCACAAGAGACAAGCTGTGCTTTACTCCCATCATAGTGGAAATTTAAATCTCAGTTTATAATCTTCTTGTTCTTTGGCCTCCTTGTCTCGAGAGACAATGGATAAGCGCCTGGAGGTGGTCAGTGGTTTGTGAAGCAGCGCCTGGAGTGGCTATAAAGGCCAATTCTAGAGTGACAGACTCTTCCACAGGCGCTGCAGATAAAATTGGTTGTCAGGGCTGTTACACAGTTGGCTCTCCCCTTGCGCTTCTGTCTTTTTTCCTGCCAACTGCTAAGTCTCTTCGATTTGCCACACTTTAGCCTTTATGGCTGCCCGCCAGCTCTGGCGATCACTGGCAACTGACTCCTACGACTTGTGATCAATGTCACAGGACTTCATGTCGCGTTTGCTGACGTCTTTAAAGCGGAGACATGGACGGCCGGTGGGTCTGATACCAGTGACGAGCTCACTGTACAATGTGTCCTTGGGGATCCTGCCATTTTCTATGCGGCTCACATGGCCAAGCCATCTCAAGCGCCGCTGGCTCAGTAGGGTGTATAGGCTGGGGATGTTGGCCGCTTCGAGGACTTCTGTGTTGGAGATACGGTCCTGCCACCTGATGCCAAGTATTCTCCGGAGGCAGCGAAGATGGAATGAATTGAGAAGTCGCTCTTGGCTGACATACGTTGTCCAGGCCTCGCTGCCGTAGAGCAAGGTACTGAAGACACAGGCTTGATGCACTCGGACTTTTGTGTTCCATGTCAGGGCGCCATTTTCCCACACTCTCTTGGCTAGTCTGGACATAGCAGCGGAAGCTTTTCCCATGTGCTTGTTGATTTCTGCATCGAGAGACAGGTTACTGGTGATAGTTGAGCCTGGGTTGGTGATTTTATAATACTCAGCAATAAATGACAGTTTAAAAACAGACAAATTTCCCAAGGAAAAAAAACACAAGTCTGAGGAGGTTTCATTTATTCATATTAACCTGATAACATAAATTGTGAACGTAGTATGAAGTGTTACGATTTGAGCCATGTTCATTAAAAACCCCAGATTCCAAACATCATTCTGACTTCTCCAGAACACAATTTAATTGATGTAATTAAACATCTCGCATCCAAACAGCAAAAAAATCATGACTTGCTCAAATAATCACATTCTGTTATCTGTTTCACATTTAGTTAACACAATACTTGAGAGAAGCTAAACCCAGTACAATAAGGTGGCTTTAAGTCAGCAAGCATCACAAAACCATTTAGAAGAACTAAATATTTTCAATTAACACAAAAAGAAACCTATCAAATTGCTAAAATAGTTTCTTATCGATTCTTTCAGGTGGTATTTTCCTTCACTCAGATCAGTATATACAGGTAACAATAACACAACAAACTGCACAATTGTAAAAGGAAAATATTAAACCTCCCCATAAAATTGGACACTGAATATCCAAAACATTGGAAAGAAGTTCCCTGTGCTTTGGAGTTCCTCGGACCTGAGGCTTCAATTGAAAAGAGCACATATGCGTGTGTCTACACATGGGCAAATACACTTGTCATCCCCTTCCTTTCAAAATTGCCATCCTTAACCCCTACCCAAGAAAAAAAAATTAAGCTGTATGCCTTTGCAAACTATTACCCTACCTCTAACCTCCCTTTTCTATCCAAAGTCCTTGAATACAGCATCTGTAATGAGTTCTTTATGTTGTCTGATGCAACATAAATAAGATGCGTGAAGTGCAGTTGAAGATCTTAAACAGGTCTATTAACAGCTAAACTATTATATACAGTACATAGCAAACTATTTACAGAACCTCCCTCTGGGAGTTACATTTGCAGAGTGACTCTGGCTTTGAGTCACATGACTATGTCCTGGTACTTAGCTCATTAGCATACTAAGATCTTAAAGGGACATCACTCTTAAAGGCAATCACACAACATCCCCTTTTGTATGTTAAAATTAAAAAAACGCATTAGATAACAAAACTAGTTATATGGAACATAAATTATAAAATTTACAAGTCTAGAAGCTTAGATGCTTAAGAGTCCAAATATCGTTTCAGTGGTATGTCGGAGAATTTGCATCTCATCTGTTGCTGTTTTTTCTGAAGTTCTTCCCTCTCTGCATTCAGTCTCTGTTGCTCTGCCTTCAGCCTGCTAATAT
The DNA here is from genome assembly GCF_036365525.1 of Heterodontus francisci. Classification (NCBI taxonomy): domain Eukaryota; kingdom Metazoa; phylum Chordata; class Chondrichthyes; order Heterodontiformes; family Heterodontidae; genus Heterodontus; species Heterodontus francisci. The sequence goes on along the minus strand of NC_090382.1, from coordinate 71,746,587 downwards.
ACTCTGTTGCTTTTCTCAAGACAACCACTTCTGAGGCGTTGTCATTCTTGGGAAGTTTCAGCACCTCATCTCGAAGAGCCAACAGACACTGCTTCAACTCATTCCTCCTCTGCCTCTTCAGGACATTGTGTGTCCTTCACCTCTCCTCATCCTCCACGTCTGAAGGCCTAGGGCTCAAGGTCGAGGACTTGTTGGGGAAGCAGTACTTGGCCTCATGGAGGTACCTGTCTGTTCTGGCTTTTTGTGGAGCTGGTGATTCTCTAGGGAGCTGAAGTGGAGAAGGCTTTTGACAGGATATCGCACACCTACATGATGAACGTGCTTTCCAAAATGGGGTTTGGGGAGGGAATCTGCAATTGGATCAAACTGCTCTGCACAAACATCAGTAGCGCAGTCTCAATCAATGGGTGGGAATCAGAAAGTTTCCCGATCCAATCTGATGATTCGCGACCCATGGGTTTTGGTGGTCACCCTATGCCTGTGGCCCTGAAGATTCCTGTGGCCCTAAACTTTTACGCCCTTGGATCATTCCAGGGATCCACCGGGGACATGTGTGGGGTCTCTCAATCCGCAGTGCACCATTGTATCAAAGTGACCAATGTTCTGTTCAGGAGGGCAGGCAAGTATGCGTGCTATAGGTCAAACGCTAAGTGTCTGGCCGAGAGCTCCATTGGATTTGTAGCCATTGCAGGATTCCCACAGGTCCAAGGTGTAATCGACTGCATGCAAAGCACCCATGGACCAACCAGCCACCTTCATCAATAGGAAGAGATTTCATTCCATTAATGTACAACTTGTACGCGACCACAGAATGCGCTTCCTACAAGCGTGTGCCTGCTCCCCAGGAAGCTGCCTCGACTCATTCATACTTCAGCGATTCCAGATGCCACATCTTTTCACTATCCCCGCTCGCCTTCAAGGATGAATTCTCAGGGATAAGGGCTAGCCAGTGAGGACATGGCATCTGACACCTATAAAAAACCTCGGCAGTGATACGGAAGAGCATTACATCGCCAGTCATGGCTCCACCAGAGCAACCATCGAGCAGGCCACTGGTTTGCTGAAGATGAGGTTCCGCTGCCTCAGTAGATCTGGTGGAGCCCTTCAGTATGCCCCACAGAAGGTTGGGCGATTCATTGTAGTTTGCTGCATTCTACATAACAGAGCACTACAGAGAGGGGAGGCATTGCAAGAGGAAGACATGTGAGAATATGAAACTTCCTCTGACAAAGAGGACAGGTAGCCATGGAAGATCGGAACAGAGTGATGAAGGGCAGACATCTTGAGCAGCATGCAACGGAGGCAGGCAGAGCCTTATAATGGAGCATTTCTAAAATCCATGACTTGCAACAAATATACTTCTGACCAAAACTCACCCTTAGCATGTAGTGTCAAATTTTCTGCTTTCGTACTATCTTGCCCTCCAGCATGAATGGCAACATCCAATTCAGCTAGTGCCCATACGATATCATTTGAGTAATGAAACAATCATGCTCATTGGCATGTTAATGATGTCAGTGGTCACTTTGCCAATGTAGTAAGGCGTTTGAAGGGATTGCAGTAATCACACATAAGACATGGTGGAATGTGGTTATCCATCACTGAAGGCTGAAGATTTGCACCAATGAACCTTTGATTACATTAAACACGAGATATCTATTTCACCCGTGAATACCCACGTGTGACAAGGTGTCTTTTTTATACGTTTGTGTGTGCTCCTGCGTGGTATATCCCCTGCAACAGAAGCTGGACTGGAGGCAGGCTGTTGATCATGATGCCCCTTGACTTGGGGTGACTTCGGCGGGCATCCTCTGGGTGCCTGAGGCCTGGAGGGCCCCGGCTACCTGAAGGCTGCCTGCACTGGTGCGGGACAGCACTCAGGCATTGTGGCTGAAGCTTGGCTCACTGGCGGAAAGGATGAGGAACCGGTGTGCACACTCAAATTGCCGAGGGGAGACCCGAGATGTTGAGCGCATCCTCTCCTCTTCCCTCTCAAGGCTCCTTGGTACCCCGCTGGTTACCGGAGAAGGACTAGTAGCCGGAACATTCTCCAGCCTCCTGGTCCTTCCCTCACCCTGCCACGGCTGAGGACCTCATGGCCAAGGCGAGGGTTTGCAGGTCATGGCGCATCTGTGGAATGAGGTTCTCCAAGAGGGTCACCAGCCTCTCGATCGATGAAACCATGTGCTCATATGCCTGGAACATGGCAGCAATCATGACATGGATGGACTCCCCCATCATCTGCTGAAGGCTACACATGGCCTCTGGCATCTCCGCCAGATGTTGCCTTATGTCTCCCTGCAACTCCAGCATTCCCTGTGCTGCTGAAACCAGAGGCTCGTCATCAGCCTGGGGCTCAGCTTGGGCATGGTCACCCACAGTCCTCTGGCTGTCAGAGGACTCTGTTGTCTCAGCCTCAGCCAGCTGCTCAGGCACATTTGTCATACTCGCACCAGATTGTGACCCTGATTGTAAAGCTGAGCGAATTCCCACCGAGGTGTAAGTATCTGTGCTTGTGTAAGGTGGAGAGTCGTGGGATGGTGTATCCTCTGAGTGCTCCTCATCCTCAGAGGTTGTCATCAGTCTCTTGGGGTCTGTGGTCTCCAGCGAACGGCGACCTGCAAGATTCAATGCAGACAACATATGTGCGAGTTAGGCTGTACATATCTCATTAAGGACAGCATGTCAGAGCTAATTCACCATGACTATTGCATTTTTATCTGATCAACAATAATCATTTTCTTGTGCTGGGACCCTGAGCTCCACATCTGAGATGGCGCATCCTCTTTGGCTCCCAGCTAGATGCAGTGTCTCTTCTTCGGCTTGACTTAAAGGTCACAGGTCGGGCACTCAGCCACCGGTCCTGACAGTCTCCCTCCTGTTATGGGCCCTCTTCTCCTTAAAGAGGAAGTATGCAAATATTGAACATTAACAAACTTCAACATCACAGTTCTAATAATGTGGGTGCTTCATCAAAACCTGGGGGATGCTCTGTCTGGCATACTGACTCAACCTGTCATGGGTCTAACTTGCTCCAAGGTATTAGCAAGAGAGAACTGATTCACATATGCAGCCAGTCATCTGCCAGCAATCTGCTATGTCCTCCCTATCTTTGAAATGGCAATGGCACCCAAGTGGTATACTGTGCAGTGACAACCTGATCACACCAAGCAATTTTGGACGTGGCATTTACCTTTGCTGAACGCAGGAGGTCATTGACCCTCTCCCTACACTGAACTCAGTTACGTTGGGTGACCCCATGGCTCCTAACCCCCTCTGTGATCCCATCCAGGCTTTCTTGGTCAGGCGGGAGGACCTCTTCTTGCCATCGCTGGGGAAAAGGACCTCCTGCCTTTTCCTTGCAGCCTGGAGGATAATAAGCATAGGGCCCACCTTGCTCAGACCTCTGACATGATCAGAAGGATGCCCAGTGGGGTGGCATGCTGAGTTTTAACTTTTTGGAACAGCACCTAAGTGTTACTTCAGTGAGCTTCCACAGAATGCAGGGAGACAGTGAATGCAGGCTGGCAGGCTTTTAAAGATGTCACCAGCACCTGGTCCTGCATCAGGTGGCGCTGTGAACGCTATCTCTATTTCGGCCATGTGATTGGGGGGACGGCCGCATCCATTATGCAAAATGGCCGCTCGCCGCGTAATTGCGGCGACACGGCTGATCACGGGAGCACTACCATTTTGCGCGTGGCGTGAAAGGAAAATTCAGGCCAATATCTCCTTTCATGGCTCGGTGTCACACTTTGCTTTATAATGCTCCTGTGAAGTGCCTTGGGATGTTTTATTATGTTAAAGGTGCAATATAAATATAAGTAGTAGTTGTTGTAAATTCATGCTGTCATCAAAATATATGCAACAGCATGTTGTGGAGCATTGTTTTGGCTGTGTTCTTAAATAATTCACAGATAGTATCCTATATATAAAGTTAAACTGTATACAGAAGTTGTAATTATGTAGTTTAATTCTTACAATATCTAAACTCAATTTCAAAACTATTCATATTTTATTTTCCTTCACCAATACTTGTACCAAAATATTGAAATAAGCCTTCAATTTAAAATACATTATTGTAAAACATAATATCAATTCCACTTTTAAAGTTCAATGGTTGTGAAATATAGGTTGCATGAAACCTTTTTAATAATCATGTGGTCACCATAAAGCTCATTCATGAGCTATTGCATCTTTCTCAGTTACTGAGAAGAAATCATATTTCGAAGTATATAGTAATATGCTTTGAAAACACCTCATGTTCAGAGAGATGGTGTGAGGAAAACATGTAAGCAATGGGGCCAATTTAACTTGTACAATTTTCTTCATACATTTCTACCATAGCATTTCTGTTGTTTGACAGAAGGGAAAGAAGAGTTAAAGTTCCTACTTTTTCAATGGGATCTGACCTTTGGCGCTCTAGAAAAACAAAATGGAAAATTTTGGATCTCGTTTCATATTTTAAACTCAATTTCACAAATTCTTTCACAGATTCTAACTGCTACATACAAGGTGTCTAAAAGTAACATCGCAAGACGCTTTACCTTCAACAATCTGTAATAGTCACTTTTCATTCTGGTATGAGAACATTAAACAAGTTAAACAGTTCTCTGAGCAAATGAGATCAATGTAATCATCCATGTAATAAGCCCTGAAAATGCAAGGTGCCTTAAGCACTATACTTCCCCACATACAACATTAATAATCCACCATATAAAAGTGGAATTTCTAGCCAGTTACTAAGTAAAACCTGCTTACACTAGACACTTTCTAATTAATTCGGTTGTTATTCACTTAACTATCATTTTACATCATAATATTACTTCAAGAGGAACATTGATGTGATGCAAGGCAATAAATGTAGGCTTCACTTGCAAGGTGCTGTCACTGATTCCTATTACACAGAATGGGGAGGCGGTGGCGTAGTGGTAATGTCACTGGACTAGTAATCCAGAGGTCCAGGCTAGTGCTCTGGGGACATGGGTTCGAATCCCACCAGGGCAGATGGTGAAATTTGAATTCAACTAATAAATCTGGAATTAGAAAGCTAGTCTAATGGTGACCATGAAACCACTGCGATTGTTGTGAAAACCCATCTGGTTCACTAATGTGCTTTAGGGAAGGAAATCTGCCGTCCTTACCTGGAAATCTGCCGTCCTTACCTGGTCTGGCCTACATGTGACTCCAGACCCACAGCAATGTGACTGACTCTGAACTGCTCTCTGAAATAGCCGAGCAAGCCACTCAAGGGCAATTAGCGATGGGTAATAAATGCTGGCCAAGCCAGCGACGCCCACATCCCATGATGAAATAAAAAAAAGGTACAGGATACAATAAGTCAAATATTTATACTGTCTTGGTTCATAAGAAGCTCATTTTTAAAAATGTTTTGAACTCAATAAGCAAATTTAGGGATAATTTCTATTGCTACTACCTGCAGCAAGCTAGCTTTTGCCTGTGTGCGTTTGAAATATGTATGCAGATATGACTTTAAAAGGCAATTTTTGACTCAGTTTATGCAGATTAGATATTGCAAACAATCAACATTTGTATTCGCCATTCCACTAGAAGTGGGGGCAGAAGGAAGAGAAAAGACTATTCGCCATTGTGGAAGGGTTGTTCTTTTTTCAAGTTGTAAAAAAATCGAATCAGAAAACCTGTTAGACAACTCATCTTTGAGCCCTACTTTGGGTGACAGTTTTAATTAACTGTGAAAGATACTGGTCACATTTCAGGATTTTGGATTTTTTTTCTTCACAAAGAAATCTGGGATTGGGTTATGTTCTAAAACAAAATGACTGGACAGTTTGAAATAAGGCGACCACAGGCTGCAGGCATTAAATATGTATTTTGAACCCAAACAGCTTGTTTTGTCTCATTCCACATCAATTAGCCAGGATGGCCCCATTCAGCTTCAGAACAGATGTCCTATAATACCCAATACTCTATTTTGGTGGCGGACTCTTAAAATGCAGCCCACTGTGTCTGGACATATGACCATGTTCAGGAAGGTTTTTTTCACTTTGGACCCTTTAAAAAGACAGTGAGTTGGACAAAGGGCAGGCATTTGAAATCTTTGCTTTGACCTGCCTGGAGCAAGAGAGAAAGACCCAGAAAAGTGTTACCTCTCTCTGTAAAGGAATCCTACACCTCTTGAGAAGAAACCCTGCAGCTAATGTGGTTCCTGCTACCTCCTGTGTTCTAAAAAAATCCTGAAATCTGAAGAATTCTTCTACTACTAGACTGCTTGCTGACCTAAGCAGACCTGTTGCTACGCCACTGATGGAAGACCTTTGTGATGCCTGCTGCAATTAAATTGTTGTGAACGCCAACCGATCACAGACTGATCATCAACCTCACCTGGAGAGACTGTGAGTAGCAGCCGACTATTTGACTCTGGTACGGAAAACAGCCTACCAGAACGTGATAAATATAATTAAGTTTATTATTTCTTCCATTCTCAAGAATAAACCAAAATCCTTTTCTCCCGGTTAACCTTTTTTGTTGAATGTATGTATATGTGCATGAGGATTAAGGAAATAAGGAGTTTTTCATACATATAGACATATCTCGTTAGTAGTTAAGACTTATTATTTCTTCTTTAATAAATAGTGTTGTTGTTGTTCAAAGAAATCTGGTTTGATGTGCTTTATTCTGGGGGACAAATAAAGTGTTTAATTTGGCTATTCTTCGGTAGGTAGGAAACTTATTTGATGTGCTATTGTCACGGAAGTGTTTTTTTTTTCTCCACGGATTAAAAAAGGTTTGTGCCTTTAAGATTCTGTTTGAAAACAGCGTGCCTTTAAGACTGAGCACAGGGTGCCAGCTGCGCCTGTCTCTAGGCCACAGCAGGAGAGGTCACATGGTATAATGTTTTGATTTGACTGTGTGTAAAACTGGCAAAAATTGGTCTGAACCAGCCACCAGCGAAGCATGCTTACTGTAGGAAAGAGCTGTCTATTTTTCTCAGCAGAAATTCTTCAATGCGCTACAGGCTGAGTTGACTGTCTAAGGAGAAAACATATGCTTTGAAGAAACCATTTGTATTGCTGGAGTAAAGCTTTGACTGAGAGACTGTTGGTTTTAAAATCCGAGTGGACCCATTGCTACACTCCTTGTTTAAAGAACTGTTTGATGCCTGCTGCAGCCAGTGATTTGAATGTTTATCAAGAACAGACTGTTTCATCAAATCCGTGTGAAGACTTCGAGAGGCATTTGATTATTTGCACACTAGGATACCTCACTCATCAGGAACGTACCCCACAAAGACTTACTTATTTATTCTTAAGAAACAGCTAATTTTTAAAAACACCATTTTTAAAACCAGTTAACTGTTAGTTTATGAATTTGTGTGTGCGTATGGGGGAAAGTTAGGTTAAAATAAGAAGTTATAAGGTCTTTCGACATAGATTTATCTTAATAGTGTTTAAGATTTAGTATTTTTAATAAATAGTTAATTTGTTGTTGTCTAAAGATACCTGGTTTGGTCTGTTTTATTCTGGGGGTTACTAGAGTGTTTAATTTGGCTGTTTTTCCAGTTGGGTAGGAAAACTTTAAATAATATGCTGCAACCTGTGGAGTGATGGGACTGAATTAACGGTACATTGCTCTCGCTTCAGTCGTAACATATTAATTGGGCATCTCGTCCAGGATCAGATTAATCGGGGGGCGTCTGGAACCATATTAATTACTCGTCTCTGGGATAACATAAATTGGGATTCTGTGTCTGGCATCATATTAACTGCTCTTGCGTCTGGAATCATATTAATTGGGGTGTTCGATTGTCGGGATCCAAATCTAACGTCAATTACGAAGAAAAATAAAAGGAACCAGGATTCTTGTACAATAAGGTACAGTCTATACCATCAGAATGGCATTAGCAGTTGCAGCAGAGTTTCTGAGAAAGGAGAATGTTTCCCTCAGTGATACGATAACTTTAACTAAGAATAAACTAAAAGAATTGGTGGTAAAATTGGGGTTAGAATTGAAATCAGGTGCTAAAAAAGCACAGATAATTGACGAAACAGCCCAACATTTAAAATTAGAAGGCGACGGCTAGGAACAAGAAGGTAGTAAGTCAGAGAGTGATGCAGTGATATTGGCTAGGATTCAGTTAGAAATGAGAAAACTTGAGGCTGAAAAGGAATTAAGAAAACTTGAACTTGAAAAAGAGGAAAGGGAGAAAGAGAGGGAATTTAGGTTAAGAGAGATGGAACTAAGACAAAGGGGTAGTCTTAACCCCAGGGAAAAATCAGGTCAGGAAGAGTCTGAATTCAGCTCAGGACCCAGCGAAAAGCTGTTTAAATTTATACAAGCTCTTCCTAAGTTTGAGGAAAGAGACTTAGAGGCATTTTTCATATCTTTTCAAAAAATAGCCAAACAGATGAAATGGCCGATAGAGAGCTGGACATTGCTTATGCAAAGCAGGTTGATAGGCAGAGCTCATGAAGTTTATGCCATGCTTCCTGAAGAGGCTTCTGCAGATTATGAGATGGCAAAAAAGGCTATTCTCGCTGCATATGAGTTAGTCCCTGAGGCTTACTGTCAGAAATTTCGGAACATACGGAGATTGGCTGGGCAGACCTATGTAGAATGTGAGGGGGTAAAGCAAATTAATTTTTAACATTGGATTAAAGATGGAAAGATGGCATTAAAGATGGAAACGACATGAGAACCTTCAACAACTGATTCTCTTAGAAGAGTTTAAACATTCAATTCCTTCAGTAGTGAGAACTCATGTAGATAACCTGAGAGTTTTGAAAGTTAGGCAAGCAGCAGAAATTGATGATGATTTTGAGATTGTGCATAAGACAAAACCTTTTGTCCGTCACCCCCATAAACCCGAGAAGGATAGAAAGTGGGAGAGTGAAAGGAAGGCAAGTAGCCAGGAACAAGAAGAAACAGCTGGAATGCTTCAGGATCACCTCCTCAGGTCAGAAAGGAAGGTGCTGAGGGTAAAAGTGAGGTTTGCAAGCCAAAGTGTTATCATTGCCACAAAATGGGTCATCTTCGTTCAGAATGCTGGAAATTGCGAGGTAAACCCATAGGACTTGTTGAGGTACGCAAAGCTAATGCAGAGGAAAAGACTCTGACTGAGAGACCAGGCTGTAGCTTTAACGGCAGCTGTGAAACCAGATACAAAAACTAAAGTGAGTGTAGAGGTTAAGAGTAAGATACCCGAAAGTTATAATGAATTTTTGTCAAAGGGGAAAGTAACTTCATATCCCTTAAGTGAGGCAGGAAAACCTATTATACTCAGGGATACAGGAACAACCCAAACACTCTTGTTGGGCAAATATATAACACTTCCGTTACAGAGCGCCTTGAACGCCAAAGTTTTAGTTAATGGATTTGGCTGGGAGTATATACCCGTACCTTTATATAAAGTACACCGAGAAAGTGACTTAATATCTGTGATGGTAACAATAGGAAATGTCCAGTTTGCCAGTACAGGGAATTGATTTACTCCTAGGAAATGATTTGGCTGGATCAAAAGTATCAGTTTCTCTGATAATTGTAGAGGAACCAAGTGAAGATAGGGAAACGGAGCAATTATAGGAACAAGTTCCAGGAATATTTCCTGCGTGTGTAGTCACCCGAGCAACAGCTAAACAGGATCCACTGTTGGAGATAAAAGTGACACCACAAACAGATAGCCAAGTATCTGAAACCTTATTTGGGGATTTAGATAATCCAAATGAGATGTTTAACAGATCTTCTATAATTGCAGCACAGCAAGGTGATCCAGAGTTACACCGAATGGCACAGACGGCTCTGACAGAAGCTGAGGCGAAAGAAGTTCCAGAACTCTATTATATGGCAAACGGGGTTTTAAGAAGGAAATGGAGACTGCCTCATAGACCCAGGGATGAAGACTGGACAGCTGTTGAACAGATAGTGGTACCACCTAAATATTGCCAGGGATTGTTAAGGTTAGCACATGACATTCTTTTTGCAGGACGTAGGGGAATTCAGAAGACCAAATCACGTATAAGCCATTATTACTGGCCAAATGGCGAGAAAACTGCAACCTACCAGAAAACTTTCCATATCAGTGATTGAGGTACAATTTATTAGGGTATTGATAGACTGTGTAGGACCCTTGCCAAAAACAAAAGCGGGACATCAATACATACTTACTATCATGGATATGGCTACTCGATTTCCAGAGGCCATTCCTCGAAGGAGAATTACTGCCAAAACAGTAATAGAAAAGTTAACCCAATTCTTTACAAGATATGGGTTACTACTTGAATTTCAATCGGATCAAGGTTCTAATTTCATGTCTGAGATATTTCAAGAAGTCATGGGCAATTTGAGGATTAAACAGTTGAAACCTTCAGCATATCACCCACAGTCACAGGGATCTTCAGAGAGATACCGCCAAACTCTCAGAACAATGATTAGAACATACTGTTACTATCATGCAGGCCCTCACCTGTCAAGAATGAGGCACATTAATTTCGCCACATGGACATTAAATTTCAAAATATTGCTGGGAAGAGAAGGCCTGTTACAAGGAATTGCCAGGCCCCTGGACGGAAAGACATTTAATAGACAGGCTTGTAGACAAAGGAGCCACTCCCTGCTCCAATTCAATTCACAAAAAGACGTGGTCAGACCAGTTTGCTCACATGACTAACAGGCTGTTACAGAATTTGAACTGAGAGTTTTAAATTGGAGAGTGTTTGAACTGGCAGAAAGCTGTGCTCCTGGACAGTAAAAGACCTCCCCCCTCCTGTCTGGTCCCATCTGTTTCTCACGGAACTCCAAAACCCACTGAAGACAAGAGAAAAGTCTCCTACAATGAACAAGGCTTAAGAAGAATATTGGGCCACAACAAAAAGCAAGACCATATCTTCAATCAAGGAAACTACAGCCAGCTCGAAGCACAGTAACAAAAAACCCTCCTCAGAGATTGCCTCAAACTTTTCCACTTTATTTTTTCTTCTGCTCTTTTCTGTCCCTATCTGCATGTGTGGAGCGCATATGCATGCTAGTGTGGGCGCGTCGTGTATCCGTAGGAGTTAACCGAATTAGAGTTTAAGTTTTAATAAATTTCACTTTTCTTCTTTAAACTTAAGAAAACCTGTTTGTGCTTGTTTCTTTGCCTTATAATTGGAAAGCTGTGAATAAGGATTCATCAAGGGGGACAAAAACAAGAAATGCTGGAATCACTCAGCAGGTCTGGCAGCATCTGTGGAAAGAGAAGCAGAGTTAACGTTTCGGGTCAGTGACCCTTCTTCGATTCCGAAGCGTTAACTCTGCTTCTCTTTCCACAGATGCTGCCAGACCTGCTGAGTGATTCCAGCATTTCTTGTTTTTGTTTCAGATTTCCAGCATCCGCAGTATTTTGCTTTTATTCATCAAGGGGGAGCTCAAAACACAGTGTGTTTAAAAATAAAACCCTGCTACAATAAAACCAGGTGAAGGCTGAAAGGTACCCCTCGACCTCTTTCTCACCTGGTTGTAACAGTCACGAATATCCGCATAACTGGGATAAAGGACTAGACTTTCTTTTATTTGCCACCAGAGACTCACCGAATGAGTCTACAGGCTTCAGTCCTTTCGAACTGGTTTACCGACAGGAAGAAAGAGGTCCTCTAAAACTCATAAAAGACAGATTCTTGGAACAAAGAAATTAATCTTAGATACTGGTCTATGTATCTGTGTTCCGGGAAAGGTTCACGAAAGCTTGCAGTGTAGCTCAGGAACTCCTTAAAGCATCTCAAGTCAATATGAAAAAATGGGGAGACAAGAATGCAAAAGCCCGTAATTTTCAACCAGGGGATGAAGTATTGGTATTGTTACCGTTACAGAGGGAACCATTAAAAGCATGGTTCAGTGGCCCATATAGAGTGATCAAAAGAGTGGGTATGGTAGATTACTTGATTGACACCCCTGATCGCCAGAAGAACCACTGGTTGTGTCACATCAGTATTTTAAAACAATATTATTGCAGGGAGGAGGATAAGCCAGTACAGGTATGTCAGGTAATCGGGACTGTTGAGAAGGAAAAGGATAGTGAGGATGAGGCAGAAGGAGGCCTAGACAATTCTCAGATTAAACCTGCAACTATCAGATTAGCGAATACAGAATGGCTAGGAAAATTGGACAACATGCTTTTGCACTTAGAGGCAAAACAACATGAAGACCTAACCAGAGTTCATAGGGATAAACCAGGATGCACAACCTTAGCCACACATGATGTGGATATAGGGGGAACTGTTCCTTTAAAACAACATGCTTACCGCTTAAGTCCGGACAAACAGGCCCAAGTAAAAGCAGAGATCCAATACATGCTGGAAAACAATTTGATCGAACCTAGTCAAAGCAGCTGGAGTTCACCAATAGTTCTAGTACCTAAACCTGAAGGGTCAACCCAATTTTGTATAGACTACAGAAAAGTCAATGCAGTAACAAAGGCAGACCCCTACTCAATTCTGCATTTAGAAGGCTGTATCGACAGAGTGGGGAGTGCTAGGGTTTCTTACCAAGATTGACTTGTTAAAGGGATACTGGCAAATTCCTTTGACTCCTCGAGCCAAAGAGATATCAGCTTTTGTAATACCCGACAGTCTTTATCAGTGCCGGGTGATGCCATTCGGGCTAAAAAATGCCCCAGTCTCTTTTCAAAGATTAATGAATCAGGTGGTAGCCAGTGTTCCCAACTGTGTACTGCATCTCGATGATGTACTAATATACAGTAACACTTGGCAAGAACACTTAAACCAGCTAAAAATTCTGTCCACAAGCAGTGGACTTAGTAATAAATCTGGAAAAAAGCGAATTCAGAAAAGCAAGAGTAACTTACCTCCGACATATAGTGGGGCAAGGACAGGAATTGCCAAAAATGGCAAAGGTACAAGCCTTAGTAGAGTTCCCTATCCCTAAATCTAAACAGGAAATAATGAGGTTTTTAGGGATGTGGGGTTGTTACCAGAAATTTGTACGGAATTTCAGTACTGTGGCTGCTCTAAATTTTGCTTAACCCTTTAAATAGCGATCGATGCTAGCGACCTGTGGGTTGGTACAGTTCAAGTGCAGGATGACCAACGGGGCATAGAGAAGCCAGTAGGGTATTATTCAAGAAAAGTAAATTGCGATCAAAAAAAGTATTCCACCTTGGAAAACGAAACATTAGGACTTTTGCTGGCTCTCAAACATTTTGAGGTTTATGTCCGCCAAGGCTATAAAGAAATACTAATACACATTGACCATAACCCATTCACGTTTGTGGAAAATTTACAAACCGAAATGTTAGAATATTTAGATGGAGTTTGTTGTTACAGCCTTATTTAGAAATTGTACATATTTAGGGGAAAAACAAAGCCGACGCTTTGTCACAAATTTAACCATGTTTAGTTGTATGGATAGTAATGGTACAAAGAAATTTCTGTAAATTATCAGTGAAAATAAAACTGATAAAAGTTGATTAAAACACTAATTAACTAATTAATAAGTAGAGTAACTAAACCAGAGGGAGGAGATTACTGTATTTAGACAGCATTTAGTATTTATTGTAGAAATCTAGCACGAGGGACCATATAGTTAAGTGTATCATAATTTAGTAAGGATTTAATAAGTATTTATTTATTTTATATTAATTAACTAATTAGTGCGAGAAATGACAGTTAAAGGGGTGAAGTGCGTCACCTGAGAGATGTGTTGGTCCGTGATGCTTCCAGCGTTCCGGACGACTACATCTGCAGGAAGTGTACCCAGTTGCAGCTCCTCACAGACCACATGGATCGGTTGGAGCGGCAACTGGATGCACTTAGGAACATGCAGGTGGCGGAAAGCGTCATAGACAGCAGTTTTAGAGAAGTGGTTACACCCAAGGTGCAGGCAGATAGATGGGTGACCGCTAGAAGGGGCAGGCAGTCAGTGCAGGAATCCCCTGTGGCTATCCCCCTCTCTAACAAGTATACCGTTTTGGATACTGTTGGGGGGATGGCCTATCAGGCGAAAACAGCAGCAGCCAGAGCAGTGGCACCACAGCTGGCACTGTTGTTCAGCAGGGAGGGACAAAGCGCAGAAGAGCAATAGTTATAGGGGACTCTATAGTCAGGGGCACAGATAGGCGCTTCTGTGGACGTGAAAGAGACTCCAGGATGGTATGTTGCCTCCCTGGTGCCAGGGTCAAGGATGTCTCTGAACTGACAGGGGGCATTCTGAAGGGGGAGGGTGAACAGCCAGAGGTTGTGGTACACATCGGTACCAATGACATAGGCAGGAAGAGTGATGAGGTCCTGCAGGGGGAGTTTAGGGAGTTAGGTAGTAAGTTAAAAAACAGGACGTCTAGGGTTGTAATCTCTGGATTACTCCCTGTGCCACGTGCCAGTGAGGCTAGAAATAGGAAGATAGTGCAGCTAAACACGTGGCTGAGCAGCTGGTGTAGAAGGGAGGGTTTCAGAAATCTGGACCACTGGGCTCTCTTCAGGGACAGATGGGACCTGTACAAGAAGGACGGGTTGCATCGAAACTGGAGAGGCACTAATATCCTGGCTGCAAGGTTTGCTAGCGTCACTCGGGAGGTTTTAAACTAGTGTGGCAGTGGGGTGGGAACCAGAGCAGTAGGACAGCAGGTGAAATAAATGAGGAGGACATAGTAACTAAGGCCAGTAGGACTAAGCGGAAGAGCAGGCAGGCAGATGTTGTTGAGCACAGCGGGACTGGTGGTCTGAAGTGCATTTGTTTCAATGCGAGAAGTATAACAGGTAAGGCAGATGAACTTGGAGCTTGGATTAGTACTTGGAAATATGATGTTGTTGCTATTACAGAGACTTGGTTGAGGGAAGGGCAGGATTGGCAGCTAAACGTTCCAGGCTTTAGAAGCTTCAGGCGGGATAGAGGGGGATGTAAAAGGGGTGGGGGAGTTGCATTACTGGTTAAGGAGAATATCACAGCTGGACTGCGGGAGGACACCTCAGAGGGGTCATGCAGCGAGGCAATATGGGTGGAGCTCAGGAATAGGAAGGGTGCAGTCACGATGTTAGGGGTTTACTACAGGCCTCCCAACAGCCAGCGGGAGGTAGAGGAGCAGATATATAGACAGATTTTGGAAAGATGTAAAGGTAACAGGGTTGTGGTGGTGGGTGATTTTAACTTCCCCAATATTGACTGGGACTCACTTAGTGCTAGGGGCTTGGATGGGGCATAATTTGTGAGGAGCATCCAGGAGGGCTTCTTGAAACAGTATGTAGATAGTCCAACTAGGGATGGGGCCATTCTGGACCTGGTATTGGGGAATGAGCCCGGCCAGGTGGTCGAAGTTTCAGTGGGGGAGCATTTCGGGAGCAGTGACCATAATTCCATAAGTTTTAAGGTACTTGTCGATAAGGATAAGAGTAGTCCTCGGGTGAAGGTGCTAAATTGGGGGAAGGCTAATTATAACAATATTAGGCAGGAACTGAAGAATTTAGATTGGGGGCGGCTGTTTGAGGGAAAGCAACATCTGACATGTGGGAGTCTTTCAAACGTCAGCTGATTAGAATCCAGGACCAGCATGTTCCTGTGAGGAAGAAAGACAAGTTTGGCAAGTTTCGGGAAACATGGATAACACGGGATATTGTGAGCCTAGTCAAAAAGAAAAAGGAAGCATTTGTAAGGGCTGGAAGGCTAGGAACAGACGAAGCACTTGAGGAATTTAAAGACAGTAGGAAGGAATTTAAGCAAGGAGTTAGGAGGGCTAAAAGGGGTCATGAAAAGTCACTGGCAAACAGGATTAAGGAAAATCCCAAGGCTTTTTATACATATATAAAGAGCAAGAGGGTAACCAGGGAAAGGGTTGGTCCACTCAAGGACAGAGAAGGGAATCTATGTGTGGAGCCAGAGGAAATGGGCGAGGTACTAAATGAGTACTTTGCATCAGTATTCACCAAAGAGAAGGACTTGGTGGATGATGAGCCTAGGGAAGGGAGTGCAGATAGTCTCAGTCATCTCATAATCAAAAAGGAGGAGGTGTTGGGTGTCTTGCAAAGCATTAAGGTAGATAAGTCCCCAGGGCCTGATGGGATCTACCCTAGAATACTGAGGAAGGCAAGGGAAGAAATTGCTGGGGCCTTGACAGAAATCTTTGCATCCTCATTGGCTACAGGTGAGGTCCCAGAGGACTGGAGAATAGCCAATGTTGTTCCTTTGTTTAAGAAAGGTGGCAAAGATAATCCAGGAAATTATAGGCCGGTGAGCCTTACGTCAGTGGTAGGGAAACTATTAGAGAGGATTCTTCGGGACAGGACTTACTCCCATTTGGAAACAAACGAACTTATTAGCGAGAGACAGCATGGTTTTGTGAAGGGGAGGTCGTGTCTTACTAATTTGATTGAGTTTTTTGAGGAAGTGACGAAGATGATTGATGAAGGAAGGGCAGTGGATGTCATCTATATGGACTTTAGTAAAGCCTTTGACAAGGTCCCGCATGGCAGACTGGTACAAAAGGTGAAGTCACACGGGATCAGAGGTGAGCTGGCAAGATGGATACAGAACTGGCTCAGTCATAGAAGACAGAGGGTAGCAGTGGATGGGTGTTTTGCTGAATGGAGGGATGTGACTAGTGGTGTTCCACAGGGATCAGTGCTGGGACCTTTGCTGTTTGTAGTGTATATAAATGATTTGGAGGAAAATTTAGCTGGTCTGATTAGTAAGTTTGCGGACGACACAAAGGTTGGTGGAGTTGCGGATAATGATGAGGATTGTCAGAGGATACAGCAGGATATAGATCGGTTGGAGACTTGGGTGGAGAAATGGCAGATGGAGTTTAATCCGGACAAATGTGAGGTAATGCATTTTGGAAGGTCTAATGCAGGTGGGAGGTATGCAGTAAATGGCAGAACCCTTAGGAGTATTGACAGGCAGAGAGATCTGGGCGTACAGGTCCACAGGTCACTGAAAGTGGCAACGCAGGTGGATAAGGTAGTCAAGAAGGCATACGGCATGCTTGCCTTCATCGGGCGGGGCATAGAGTATAAAAATTGGCAAGTCATGTTGCAGCTGTAACAGAACCTTAGTTAGGCCACACTTAGAATATTGCGTGCCATTCTGGTCGCCACACTACCAGAAGGACGTGGAGGCTTTGGAGAGGGTACAGAGGAGGTTTACCAGGATGTTGCCTGGTCTGGAGGGCATTAGCTATGAGGAGAGGTTGGAAAAACTCGGATTGCTTTCACTGGAATGACGGAGGTGGAGGGGCGACATGATAGAGGTTTACAAAGTTATGAGCGGCATGGACAGAGTGGATAGTCAGAAGCTTTTTCCCAGGGTGGAAGAGTCAGTTACTAGGGGACATAGGTTTAAGGTGCGTGGGGCAAAGTTTAGAAGGGATGTGCGAGGCAAGTTTTTTTACACAGAGGGTGGTGAGTGCCTGGAACTTGCTGCCAGGGGAGGTGGTGGAAGCAGATACGATAGCGACGTTTAAGAGACATCTTGACAAATATATGAATAGGAAGGGAATAGAGGGATATGGGCCCCGGAAGTGCAGAAGGTGTTAGTTTAGGCAGGCATCAAGATCGGCGCAGGCTTGGAGGGTCGAATGGCTTGTTGCTGTGCTGTAGTGTTCTTTGTTCTTTGAGTGAATGGGTTCATGAATTTGGAAAATATTAGTGTTTTTTTTTCCAGTTTCTATATTTTTTTTGGATTGTAATGAAACGCATTTTAAAATGGCATTTCATTTCACCAAGGGAGGAGGTGTCACGGAAGTGTTTCTCTTTTTTCCCCCTAGAATTAAAAAACAACGTGGTTTCAGACTGAGCACAGCGTGCCAGCTGCACCTGTCCCTAGGCCACAGCAGGAGAGAGCAGTCACATGATATAATGTCTCAATTTGACTGTGTGTAAAACTGGCAAAATCCGGTCTGTACCAGCCACCAGCAAAGCATACTTACTGAAGGAAAGAGCTGTCTATTTTCCTCAGCAGAAATTCTACCATGAGCTACAGGCTGAGTTAATTGTCTAAGGAGAAAAAAAAAAACCTTTGAAGAGACCATTTGTATTGCTGGAGCAAAGTTTCGACTGAGAGACAATCGGTTTTAAATCTAAGTGGACCCATTGCTACACTCCTTGTTTAAAGAACTGTTTGATGCCTGCTGCAGCCGAAATGCTTTGAATGCCTATCAAGAACAGACTGTTTCATCAAATCCGTGTGAAGACTTTGAGAGGCATTTGATTATTTTTACACTAGGATACCTCACCCATCAGGAACATAACCCACAAAGACTTATTTATTCTTAAGACACAGCTAATTTTTAAAAACACCATATAGTCTGGCCTGTACTGCATGCCTCCTCTGATCCAGCCCTCCCTCCTCCAGAATCAGCATGTAATTAATCAGGATTATCCCCCAAGATACTTCTTCTTTGGGCCTCCTTATCTCGAGAGACAATGGATATGCGCCTGGAGGTGGTCAGTGGTTTGTGAAGCAGCGCCTGGAGTGGCTATAAAGGCCAATTCTGGAGTGACAGGCTCTTCCACAGGTGCTGCAGAGAAATTTATTTGTCGGGGCTGTTGCACAGTTGGCTCTCCCCTTGCGCCTCTGTCTTTTTTCCTGCCAACTACTAAGTCTCTTCGACTCGCCACAATTTAGCCCTGTCTTTATGGCTGCCCGCCAGCTCTAGCGAATGCTGGCAACTGACTCCCACGACTTGTGATCAATGTCACACGATTTCATGTCGCGTTTGCAGACGTCTTTATAGCGGAGACATGGACGGCCGGTGGGTCTGATACCAGTGGCGAGCTCGCTGTACAATGTGTCTTTGGGGATCCTGCCATCTTCCATGCGGCTCACATGGCCAAGCCATCTCAAGCGCCGCTGACTCAGTAGTGTGTATAAGCTGGGGGTGTTGGCCGCTTCAAGGACTTCTGTGTTGGAGATATAGTCCTGCCACCTGATGCCAAGTATTCTCCGAAGGCAGCGAAGATGGAATGAATTGAGACGTCGCTCTTGGCTGGCATACGTTGTCCAGGCCTCGCTGCCGTAGAGCAAGGTACTGAGGACACAGGCCTGATACACTCGGACTTTTGTGTTCCGTGTCAGTGCGCCATTTTCCCACACTCTCTTGGCCAGTCTGGACATAGCAGTGGAAGCCTTACCCATGCGTTTGTTGATTTCTGCATCGAGAGACAGGTTACTGGTGATAGTTGAGCCTGGGTAGGTGAACTCTTGAACCACTTCCAGAGCGTGGTCGCCAATATTGATGGATGGAGCATTTCTGACGTCCTGCCCCATGATGTTCGTTTTCTTGAGGCTGATGGTTAGGCCAAATTCGTTGCAGGCAGCCGCAATCCTGTCGATGAGTCTCTGCAGACACTCTTCAGTGTGAGATGTTAAAGCAGCATCGTCAGCAAAGAGGAGTTCTCTGATGAGGACTTTCCGTACTTTGGACTTCGCTCTTAGACGGGCAAGGTTGAACAACCTGCCCCCTGATCTTGTGTCGAGGAAAATTCCTTCTTCAGAGGATTTGAACGCATGTGAAAGCAGCAGGGAGAAGAAAATCCCAAAAAGTGTGGGTGCGAGAACACAGCCCTGTTTCACACCACTCAGGATAGGAAAGGGCTCTGATGAGGAGCCACCATGTTGAATTATGCCTTTCATATTGTCATGGAATGAGGTGATGATACTTAGTAGCTTTGGTGGACATCCGATCTTTTCTAGTAGTCTGAAGAGACCACGTCTGCTGACGAGGTCAAAGGCTTTGGTGAGATCAATGAAAGCAATGTAGAGGGGCATCTGTTGTTCACGGCATTTCTCCTGTATCTGACGAATGGAGAACAGCATGTCAATGGTCGATCTCTCTGCACGAAAGCCACACTGTGCCTCAGGGTAGACGCGCTCGGCCAGCTTCTGGAGCCTGTTCAGAGCGACTCGAGCAAAGACTTTCCCCACTATGCTGAGCAGGGAGATTCCACGGTAGTTGTTGCAGTCACCGCGGTCACCTTTGTTTTTATAGAGGGTGATGATGTTGGCATCGCGCATGTCCTGGGGTACTGCTCCCTCGTCCCAGCACAGGCATAGCAGTTCATGTAGTGCTGAGAGTATAGCAGGCTTGGCACTCTTGATTATTTCAGAGGTAATGCTGTCCTTCCCAGGGGCTTTTCCGCTGGCTAGAGAATCAATGGCATCACTGAGTTCCGATTTGGTTGGCTGTATGTCCAGCTCATCCATGACTGGTAGAGGCTGGGCTGCACTGAGGGCAGTCTCAGTGACAGCATTCTCCCTGGAGTACAGTTCTAGGTAGTGCTCAACCCAGCGGTCCATCTGTTTGCGTTGGTCAGTGATTATGTCCCCCCGATTTAGATTTGAGGGGGGCGATCCTCTTGATGGTTGGCCCAAGAGCTCTCTTCATGCCATCATACAATCCTCTGATGTTTCCGGTGTCTGAGGCCAGCTGAATATGACTGCATAGGTGTTGCCAGTAGTCGTTTGCGCAACGCCTAGCTGTTCTTTGTGCAGTACTTCTGGCTGCTTTAAGTGCTGCGGATGTTAAATCGCTGGGGGCTTTCTTGTAGTTCAACAGTGCAATGCGCTTAGCGGCTATGACAGGTTCCAGCTCTTCATTATGAGATTGAAACCAGTCTGCATTTCTCTTCGCACTTTTGCCGTAGGTGGTCAAAGCTGACTCATAGATGGCGTCTCTGATGTGGGCCCACTTGGTCTCAGCATCCCCTGTGGGAGTGTTTTGAAGGGCTGTTACAAGTGAATTTAGAAATTTTTGTAACAGCTGTGGGTGAGAAATTCTGCTCGTGTTGATGCGCGGGTGGCCCTTCTGCTTGGAATGATGCAACTTCTTTGGTCTGAGTCTAACCTTGCTGCACACCAGGGAGTGGTCGGTGTCGCAGTCCCCCAAGATACACATAGGTTCTATATAGGCAGAGCTCAATCATAATTCATGTGGTTTCACTCACAGCTGACAGATTGGGTGCTGCTTTAAGAATGTGAGAACCCCAGGAAACCATGAAATGAACAATGAAATCACTTAGTCAGCAAGCAACTACTTGACAAACTCTGGAGCAGACTTTCCTTTAAGGAACAGGATGCAGGTGGCTGAATAACCAACTCGTCAGGTGCTGAGCCCGAACAGTGCTAATCAGTTGCTGAGACCATACAAGGACCTCTTTGAGGAATTAATGAGTCTAGAGCAGACCTGGCAGCTCTCAGCACTACAGATGCTTCCCCAATACATTATCCTGTGCCACGCACAACAGGCTTAGGACCCATTACTCAGTAATACAGGTGGCCTGCATCCAATGTATGTCAGCATTACGGATGCTAAGTATCACATTATTGGCTCCTAGATGAATTCTCATCATGAATGGCTGAATCTGTTATTTTATGTGAAAAGGTGGCAACCAAATGGCCATTATTAGGAAAACCACAGTAAAATGAATTGTTTTCATATAGTGTTCCAAAAGGACCTTTAAACTCTCTTGGGAAAGGCACCTGACAAATTTTGTTTTAATTCTTTTTCAGTTAATGGAATGCACTCTGTTTCAGGCACCTGGGGTTAATAAACTATCTCAGCTAGGTATAACATGGATACATGAAGAGCTACTCTGCTCCAGTAATGTGGCCCCTCTGAGTGAGTCTGCCAAATCTCGTACAAATTAAAAGAACTATTTTCCTTCTTTCCAATGTTTTCCCTTTCTCTTCTCTTGAAAGTAAGGTATCCATGCTCCAGTACGATTCCCTGGATGCCCTTTGGTAACTCA
The DNA here is from genome assembly GCF_036365525.1 of Heterodontus francisci. Classification (NCBI taxonomy): domain Eukaryota; kingdom Metazoa; phylum Chordata; class Chondrichthyes; order Heterodontiformes; family Heterodontidae; genus Heterodontus; species Heterodontus francisci. The sequence goes on along the minus strand of NC_090382.1, from coordinate 71,724,883 downwards.
TCCAAGCTGTCATATGTGTGTGTTTTTCGATGCGAGTATCAGCAGGCTATTTGATAGTGAGGGGAATTACAGTCAAGCCTAATATGTCCTCATCTAATGGAAATATACATGTTTCTAACAGAGCTCAATGGATAACTTTCACAAGCAAATCAATTATTGTACCATCCAACCCAGCTATGCTGAAGCTGACTATGGCACCTTAACTACCACACTGACTGAGGTCAGCTAACTCAGCACATACCAGGGATTCAACCACACAATCTTCCAGATCTGTTCGGTTTAGCAAGTCTCTGGATGAACTCACTGCACCATCAGGGAAATTAGTATAATCCTTTTTCCAATTTTCTTCTCCCCCCACCCCCAGAATTCACCAACCCAGTAAGAAAATGTTGTTATAATTAATTCACAATACAGGTCAGTAATGGCAACACAATCATTAATTCTTCTAATTGATGCCATTAACAAAGGCATGGGAGAACTAGTCATTCATGGGAAACAACACTGACGAGAGTAAATTTTTTACATAAGTTTGAGCTATATAAATGAAAGTATTTCAGGGTTGAGTTGAATGTCACAGTAACCATGGCAGCACAGGATATCCCCTGAAAACTGTTCATTTCCTTTAAAGGGATTAGAGGAAGTACCCTGCCTGAGAGTCCAGCTGTACAGGGAAAAACAAACCCAGGATTTATTCACAGCCTGGCACTTTGATTCACATTTCCAGACTCCTACAGTTTTTGTGATGTGTGGAGTATGAACAAATCTTAAACCAGCCAGTATTTACCCTCCCACTTCAGTCACTTACAATTTATAGTCTGTCATGTTTGCTCATTTCCTGTACTATAATCCAGCAGGAAATTTGCTGCTTTTAACAGCAAATATATTTCTGTAAACAACATTTTTTGCAAGGTAAGAATTCTCAAATACTAGATATTGTAATTAAAGGGGAACATCACTCTACAATGAAAGGAGAAAGGTCACATGCCATTTTCAATGTGATTAGGTCACATGCAAATTTCACAATTACATTTTTGTGACACAGTAATATAGTTCAACATAAATTAGACCACAAAGTCTGTGACTAAAACACGATGGCCCAGAAATTCTGGCTCATTTTGGGCATGGATGCATGTGTAACCTCAGCAGTAAGAGGAATTTGGCAGAACCATTTTCCACATGGGTTTCCGCCCCACCCTGGACAAACTGAGAAAGTCTGACAGGAAGTTTTTTTTTTTATTCATTCATGGGATGTGGGCGTCACTGGCCAGGCCAGCATTTATTGCCCATCCCTAATTGCCCTTGAGAAGGTGGTGGTGAGCTGCCTTCTTGAACCGCTGCAGTCCATTTGGGGTAGGTATACCCACAGTGCTGTTAGGAAGGGAGTTCCAGGATTTTGACCCAGCGGCAGTGAAGGAACGGCGATATAGTTCCAAGTCAGGATGGTGTGTGGCTTGGAGGGGAACTTGCAGGTGGTGGTGTTCCCATGTATTTGCTGCCCTTGTCCTTCTAGTTGGTAGAAGTTGCGGGTGTGGATGGTACTGTCCAAGGAGCCTTGGTGCATTGCTGCAGTGCATCTTGTAGATGGTACACACTGCGCCACTGTGCGTCGGTGGTGGAGGGAGTGAATGTTTGTAGATCGGGTGCCAATCAAGCGGGCTGCTTTGTCCTGGATGGTGTCGAGCTTCTTCAGCGTTGTTGGAGCTGCACCCATCCAGGCAAGTGGAGAGTATTCCATCGCACTCCTGACTGGTGCCTTGTTGATGGTGGACAGGCTTTGGGGAGTCAGGAGATGAGTTACTTGCCGCAGGATTCCTAGCCTCTGACCTGCTCTTGTAGCCACGCTATTTATATGGCTACTCCAGTTCAGTTTCTGGTCAATGGTAGCCCCTAGGATGTTGATAGTGGGGGATTCAGCGATGGTAATGCCGTTGAATGTCAAGGGGAGATGGTTAGATTCTCTCTTGTTGGAGATGGTCATTGCCTGGCACATGTGTGGCGCGAATGTTACTTGCCACTTATAAGCCCAAGCCTGGATATTGTCCAGGTCTTGCTGCATTTCTACACGGACTGCTTCAGTATCTGAGGAGTCACGAATGGTGCTGAACATTGTGCAATCATTTTTTTATTTTAAAGATACAGCACTGAAACAGGCCCTTCGGCCAACGGAGTCTGTGCCGACCAACAACCACCCATTTATACTAATCCTACATTAATCCCATATTCCCTACCACATCCCCACCATTCTCCTACCACCTACCTACACGAGGAGCAATTTGCAATGGCCAATTTACCTATCAACCTATCATCAGCGAACATCCCCACTTCTGACCTTATGATTGAAGGAAGGTCATTGATGAAGCAGCTGAAGATGGTTGGCCCTAGGACACTACCCTGAGGAACTCCTGCAGTGATGTCCTGGAGCTCAGATGATTGACCTCCAACAACCACAACCATCTTCCTTTGTGCTAGGTATGACTCCAGCCAGCGGAGGGTTTTCCCCCTGATTCCCATTGACCTCAGTTTTGCTCGGGCTCCTTGATGCCATACTCAGTCAAATGCTGCCTTGATGTCAAGGGCAGTCACTCTCACCTCACCTCTTGAGTTCAACTCTTTTGTCCATGTTTGAACCAAGGCTGTAATGAGGTCAGGAGCTGAGTGGCCCTGGCGGAACCCAAACTGAGCGTCACTGAGCAGGTTATTGCTAAGCAAGTGCCGCTTGATGGCACTGTTGATGACACCTTCCATCATTTTACTGATGATTGAAAGTAGGCCGATGGGGCGGTAATTGGCCAGGTTGGACTTGTCCTGCTTTTTGTGTCCAGGACATACCTGGGCAATTTTCCACATTGCTGGCTGGATGCCAGTGTTGTAGCTGTACTGGAACAGCTTGGCTCGGGGCGCGGCAAGTTCTGGAGCACAGGTCTTCAGTACTATTGCCAGAATATTGTCAGGGCCCATAGCTTTTGCAGTATCCAGTGCCTTCAGTCGTTTCTTGATATCACGCGGAGTGAATCGAATTGGCTGAAGTCTGGCATCTGTGATGCTGGGGACTTCAGGAGGAAGCTGAGATGGATCATCAACACGGCACTTCTGGCTGAAGATTGTTGCAAATGCTTCAGCCTTATCTTTCGCACTGATGTGCTGGGCTCCCCCATCATTGAGGATGGGGATATTTGTGGAGCCAACTCCTCCAGTTAGTTGTTTAATTGTCCACCACCATTCACGGCTGGATGTGGCAGGACTGCAGAGCTTAGATCTGATCCGTTGGTTATGGAATCGCTTAGCTCTGTCCATCGCATGCTGCTTACGCAGTTTGGCATGCAGATAGTCCTGTCTTATAGCTTCACCAGGTTTACACCTCATTTTGAGGTATGCCTGGTGCTGCTCCTGGCATGCCCTCCTGCACTCTTCATTGAACCAGGGTTGGTCTCCTGGCTTGATGGTAATGGTAGAGTGGGGGATATGCCGGGCCATGAGGTTACAGATTGTGGTTGAGTACAATTCTGCTGCTGCTGATGGCCCACAGCGCCTCATGGATGCCCGGTTTGCATTGATAGATCTGTTCGAAATCCATCCCATTTAGCACGGTGATAGTGCCACACAACACAATGGACAGTATCCTCAATGTGAAGGCGGGACTTTGTCTCCACAAGGACTGTGCGGTGGTAACTCCTACCAATACAGTCATGGACAGAAGCAGCTGCAGCAGGCAGATTGGTGAGGACGAGGTCAAGTATGTTTTTCCCTCGTGTTGGTTCCCCCACCACCTGCCGCAGACCCAGTCTAGCAGCTATGTCCTTTAGGACTCGGCCAGCTCGTTCAGTAGTGGTGCTACCGAGCCACTCTTGGTGATGGTCATTGAAGTCCCCCACCCAGAGTACATTTTGTGCCCTTGCTTCCTCAGTGCTTCCTCCGAGTGGTGTTCAACATGGAGGAGTACTGACTCATCAGCTGAGGGAGGGCAGTAGGTGGTAATCAGTTGGAGGTTACCTTGCCCATGTTTGACCTGATGCCATGAGACTTCATGGGGACCGGAGTTGATGTTGAGGACTCCCAGGGCAACTCCCTCCCTACTGTATATCACTGTGCCACCACCTCTGGTGGGTCTGTCCTGCCAGTGGGACAGGACATACCCAGGGATAGTGATGGCAGTGCCTGGGACATTGTCTGTAAGGTATGATTCCGTGAGTATGACTATGTCAGACTGTTGCTTGACTAGTCTGTGGGACAGCTCTCTCCCAACTTTGGCACAAGTTCCCAGATGTTAGTAAGGAGGACTTTGCAGAGTCGACAGGACTGGGTTTGCCTTTTATGTTTCCGGAGCCTAGGTCGATGCCGGGTGGTCTGTCTGGTTTCATTCCTTTTTATTGACTTCCTAGCAGTTAGGTACAACTGAGTGGCTTGCTAGGCCATTTGAGAGGGCATGTAAGAGTTAACCACATTGCTGTGGGTCTGGAGTCACATGTAGACCAGACCAGGTAAGGACAGCAGATTTCCTTCCCTGAAGCACATTAGTATACCAGATGGGTTTTTACAACAATCGACAATGGTTTCATGGCCACCATTCAACTAGCTTTTAATTCGAGATTTATTAATTAAATTCAAATTCCACCTTCTGCTGTGGTGGGATTCGAACCCATGTCCCCAGAGAAATACCCTGGGTCTCTGGGTTACTAGTCCAGTGATAATACCACTACGCAACCGCCTACTTCTTCCAGCTGTACCTTTTCTGTCATAATGCCTTAACAAGGGACAGGATTGGCTGGATGTCAGGCTCACTTGAAAATCCCACTAGTTTTTCCAGTGTATAACTAGAGATAAGTATAAAAGCAAAATACTGCGGATGCTGGAAATCTGAAATAAAAACAAGAAATGCTGGAATCACTCAGCAGGTCTGGCAGCATCTGTGGAAAGAGAAGCAGAGTTAACGTTTCGGGTCAGTGACCCTTCCGAAGAAGGGTCACTGACACGAAACGTTAACTCTGCTTCTCTTTCCACAGATGCTGCCAGACCTGCTGAGTGGTTCCAGCATTTCTTGTTTTTATATTAGCGATAAGTATACGTGCACGAAAGAAACATGCTTACTATACAAGTATCCTAACTAGGCCTGACAATGCCATACCCATTGACAATCTATCTTCGGCATAAAAACTGAAGGAGTAGCCAACAAATTTATACTGTGCTGTTGAAACTTTGGCTAACCCCTCCTCCAAAGTAGTGCCACAGTTCCCCAGCAAAATACCAGCACCCACAGTACTGCAGAAAATTGCCCCAGTAATTCTAACAAATCTACACCTGTAACTAGGGCAGGATAAAGGCCAGAGCTGTCGAGTGTGCAAATATATGACTCTGCTCCACTTTCAATGGTTGTGTGCGGCTCCTGAAAATTGAGTTCAGTAGTTTTCTAAGACAGTAAAGCTATTTTAAATCATACGCTCATCATCTCAATTTCATAAACAGTTGTAAGACATGAAATTAATTCACATGAATTTTCCACTAAACAGCATATAGTACACATTTACAGCACAATTTAGCAAATAAGTAAATCAGCGGACCAATGAATAAACTTCAAAGCAATTGGAACCAAGCCAAATCATCTACCAAAAATGTCATACATTCAGCAACACTTGCTTATGAATACAAAAAGCAAAATACTGCATATGCTGGAAAACTGAAATGAAAACAGAAAATGTTGGAAATACTCAGCAGGTCAGGCAGCATCTATGGAGAAAGAAACAGAGTTAACGTTTCAGGTCAATAATCTTTCATCAGAACTAGGAAAAGTTAGAAATGTAATAGTTTTTAAGCAGGTGAAATGGGGAAGAGTGGAAAAAGAACAAAAGGGAAGGTTTGTGATAAGGTGGAAGACAGGAGACATTAAATGACAAAAGGTTTGGTGCAGAGCCAAAGGGTGTGGTAACAGGACAAGTAAAGAAACAAATGACATGTCCAGAGGAGGTGTGAATGGCAGAATGGTGAACAGCTGCCATTCAAAAGCAAAACCAAGAGATAAACAAGAGTAAAACCGAAACATGCAAAAAAAAAGCAAACAAAATGGGGGCAGAGATTACGGTCTGAAATTGCTGAACTCAAAGTCCAGAAAGCTGTAAAGTGCCTAATCAAAAGATGAGGTACTGTTCCTCAAGCTTGCATTGAGCTTCACCGGAACACTGCAGTAGGCCGAGGACAGAGAGGTCAGCGTGACAGCAAGGTGGAGAATTAAAATGACAGGCCACCGGAAGCTCAGGGTCATGCTTGCAGACGGAACGGAAGTGTTCTGTAAAGTGGTCACCCAAGCTGCATTTGGGATCTCCGATGTAGAGCAGATGCATTGTGAGTAGCGAATACAGTGTACTAAATTGAAAGAAGTACACATAAATCACTGTTGCAATTGGAAGGATTGTTTGGGGCTTTGGAAGTAAATGGAAGGGGATGGGGAGTTGGGAGGCGATTAAAGACTGGACCAGGGTATCGCGGAGGGAATGGTTCTGATATATCTTCCTTTTCCCTCAAGCAAGGACTCCCCTCCGCTCCCCCCTCCCCACCATGGCTGACAGGGCCCTCGACCATGCCCATCCCATTTCCTGCACTTCTGCTTTTCTCCCTTCCCCTCTTCCGCAGAACCACGATAGGCTTTTCCTTGTCCTCATCTTCCACCCAACAGGTCTCTGTATTCAATGGATCATCCTCTGCCATTTCCATCACCTCCAGGGTGATGCGACCACCAAATACATCTTCCCCTCCCCTGTCAGCATTTCATAGGGAACATTCCCTCCATGATACCCTGGTCCACTCCACAATCACACCTCAACACCCAGTCCCCTTCACATGGCACCATTCCATACAATCACAGGAGATGCAACACCTGCCCTTTTACCTCCTCTCTCCTCATTATCCAAGGCCCCAAACTCTCCTTCCAGGTGAAACAGCAATTTACATGTATTTCTTTCAACTTAGTATACTGTATTCGCTGCTCACAGTGCAGTCTGCTCTACACTGGGGAGACAAAATGCAGATTGGGTGAACCGCTTTGTGCAGCTCTTCCATTCAGTCCACAAGCATGACCCCGAGCTTCCAGTGGCCTGTCATTTTAACCCTCCACCTTGCTCTCACTTTGACCTCTCTGTCCTCAGTATACTGCAGTGTTCCAATGAAGCTCAACGCAAGCTTGAGGAACAACACTCATCTTTCGATTAGGCACTTTATGGCCTCCAGGACTCGAGACTGAGTTCAATCCCCACTCTAATTCTGTTTCCTTTCCTTTTCTTTGCCTGTTTCGGTCTTACTCTTGTTTTTCCTCTTGGTTTTGCTTTCGAACAGCAGCTGTTCATCATTCTGCCATTCACAACGCCTTCAGACACATCTTTTGTTTTACTTGCCCCATTACTTCTCCCTTTGGCTCTGCACCACCAACTCTTTTGTCATTTAATGTCTCCCGTCTTCAACCTTATCACAGACCTTTCCTTTTGTTCTTTTTCCACCCTGCCCCTTTCACGTGCTTAAAACCCATTACATTTCTAACTTTCTCCAGTTACGATGAGAAATTATTGACCTGAAATGTTAACTCCATTTCTCTCTCCACAGATGCCGCCTGACCTGCCGAGTATTTCCAGCATTTTCTATTTTTACTTGCTTACGAATGCCTCCTACTTTCACCTTTGTTCAAAAAGGATTCCCTTTATTTAAAATAACGTACAACAGTCTATGGGCAAAACCACATGACTCAACTTCCATACTCTTCATTTCCATTTCAAGAAAACAAGAATTTTTCAGGTTGTTGGATTGCACAGAAAGATAAGGTGAAACAAACAGAATCACTATCTTCAAACAGTGATAAGTATAGTGAGGTTCTTTCAAGTTCACCAACTACAGTAGTCACTCCAATGTGCAATGAAGTACAATATGTACAGAATCGAGAATTGTTCAATTTTATCTAGTTACTGTGATAGCACAAGATAGTTCAGAAAGTCATTTTATTGCCATTGCTCCAAACATTTTAGTTTCAAACCTGGTGCATCACAGAATTTTTTTTCTTTGTCAACCAGTCAGCAAGACCAGCTTGTTCAGTCTTTAATTTATACTGGCAAAAATTGTTAACACTAACTGGGGATAACCAGATTGAAGCAGAGGCTATTTCAATGAAGTTTCACAATTGCAAACTGTAACTCCCAAATAGGCTTGGCACTTGTGCAAGCCACTATTTGAAAAATATACACTGATTGTGATGTAGTTGACTCCAGCAAAATTCTGACCAATTGTAGATTTAATACAAGTTCAACATTAAGTAAATTAGTTCAGTGCAAGAACAGTTTTTAAAACAGGTAAATTTGCTGATTTATCAAAACAGGTTGGAGATTTCATACTATTATATTTTAAAAATTTTCATACAGTTCATGCTAAAATTCTACCATGAAATTCTTCATAAATATGTTACCAGTGTTGGATAATTTTGTGCTTGGTGCTGCATTACTAACTCCACAAAACTGTACGATAGTGGCTCAAATACAATCCCAGATTTATTGAAATGCCAAGATAGCCAGTCTGCAGCTGATGTTGGTACTCCACTGTGTGCCCCATAATACACAACTTGCATCTGTCCAGTTTCAACAACTAATACTCAATCGTTCATTGCTGAACATTTAAAAATGAAGAGTTATCTGGCCCAATGTCACTGCTTGAATGAGAGAGAAATAAAATGCAATACATAATACAATTTTTTCACTGCACGTGCTCATGCACTGGAACCCATATGAACTCACTCAGCCCTGACTGTAAGTGCCCAGTATTACAGATCACCTGCAAAAGAAACATCTTCATAGACTCAGGGACTATGATCAGTGAGCAGCAAAGTATGTTTCAAAATGGCTTTTTAAGTTTGTGAATTTCCCGTTCAAGATGAGGAGGTTGTACTATTGAATGGAACATTCCAATCCAGGCCTCCTGTATTGTCATCAATCACTCCCTGGTCAAGTATAGCACTGATAAACACACCAACAATATGCTCAGTTCCAAACTCAAAAGGGCATCCCCACTACACTGGCTTTTTTTTCTATTTTGGCTGTGTGCCCATGCTCGACAGGAACTGGATCAAGACTACTCAACCTTATTCCACATTTGATCCCTATAGCCAATACAGGGGATTTTCACACAATTTGCACATGCAGGGTGGACATTGCCCGTTTCAAGTGGGTGCCCTACTAAAAGTAGTGTACTTCCAAACTGGCAGTCAGCACAATTCTGGGGTATATCAGGCACTGGAGATTAAGACCGAAAATTTCACAGCCAAAAACTCCCCTTTGCCTTCATATTATGCCCAAAACAAAAGATGAAATAACATTGAATTTCACTCTGATTAAGTCCTCCACTCTCACAATATGAAGCAACAGTGCTGCTAAAATCCTCATCCACACTTTTATTAACTCCAGGTATGATTATTCCAATGGCCACCCATCTTCCACCCTCTGTAAACTTCAGCTCATCCAAAATTCTGCTGTCATTATCCTGACTCATACCAAGTCCCATTTACCATCACCCGGTGCTTGCTGACCTACATTAGCTCCCAGTCCAACTATGCCTCAGATTTAAAATTCTCATTAGTGTGTTCAAATCCCTCTCTATCCCCGACCATTCCCAATCTCTGTAACTTCCTCCAGCCCTATAACCCTCAAAGATCTCACCATTTCTCCAATTCTGGCCTCTTGTGCATCCCTGAATTCCATCTCCCCACTATTGGCCCCTGCTCTGCCATTCAATAAAGAGCATGACTGATCGTCTAATTCAGTACCTTGTTCCCGCTTTCTCCCCATATCCCTTGATCCTTTTGGCATTAATATATCTATCTCCTTCATGAATATATTTAATGACTTGGCCTTCACTGCCTTCTGCGGCAGAGAATTCCACAGGTTCACCACCCTCTGAGTGAAGAAATGTCTCCTCATCTCGGTTCTCAATGGCATACCCCGTATAATGAGACTGTGACCTCTGGTTCGGGACTCCCCAGCCATCAGGAACATCCTCCCTGCATCTAGCCTGTCTAGTCCAGTTAGAATTTTATAGGTTTCCCTCCCTAAACCTCCCCTCCTCTCTGCCTTCTTTAAGATGTTCCTTAAAACTTACCCCACCTGTCTTTATGTGGCTCGGTTTCAAATTTTATTTGATAATGCTCCTGTGAAGTGCTTTAGGATGTTATACTACATTAACGACATTACATAAACGCAAATTGTTGTTATACACATAGACAGCACTAAGTGACCCAAACAGTCTGTACACTCACTCTCCCAACCTCTTGTGTGACTTGTCAGAACTAACACCACTGATATTAATGGGAATATAAAATTACAAAATAAACAAATGTAATCTTTTAAAGTTAGTGAGAGCTTCCGTTATGCAGTCTTCAAGGGATTTATAAGGTGTGAAATGTCCAGATCTAAATCATAATTCAACTCTAGGTGAAGATTTTTTTTCCAATGCCTGAAGCTCTACTACTTTCTAGAATTGTGCCCATTTATTCTGATGATGCATTCTTTTAGGAAATTGCTCACTCACTTTTGAATGAAGTATCGCATCTGCTTTAGCCCATACCCGTGCACTGTACAGAAATAATAGAAAGCCTGAAAATCTGCAGGTCTGTGATCCTGGTAATTACGCTGAAATCACAACTACCAGGAACTTTGTCACTCGCTTACTTTCCATGCTCAGGGGAAGGTTCCCTCTTTCATGTGCTGATGACGGATCATTACAGCACTTGGGGTGCACCTGGGGTGCATTTTGAGTGCCTACCTCCCCCAATATGTCAAAAAATTCAGCAACTGCTACTATGTTTGTGGCAGGGGACAGCGTCGACCTTCCCCCTCCTGGAAAGAACAGTTGTGCTTTCAGTGGCCCTTTTGTAAGACAGAAATATTTTTTAGAAGTCCTCCTAAGAGGTCCATGACAGGATAGTAGCCTGAACCTAGTTTAGTTTAGTTCAGTTTAGAGATACGGCACTGAAACAGGCCCTTCGGCCCACCGAGTCTATGCCGACCATCAACCACCCATTTATACTAATCCTACACTAATTCCATATTCCTACCACATCCCCACCTGTCCCTATATTTCCCTACCACCTACCTATACTAGGAGCAATTTATAATGGCCAATTAACCTATCACCCTGCAAGTCTTTGGCATGTGGGAGGAAACCGGAGCACCCGGAGGAAACCCACGCAGACACAGGGAGAACTTGCAAACTCCACACAGGCAGTACCCAGAATTGAACCCGGGTCGCTGGAGCTGTGAGGCTGCGATGCTAACCACTGCGCCACTGTGCCGCCCTGGATTGGACATAGCCCTGGGTTGGAACCTAGGGTTGGACATAGCCCTGGAGCGGTTATCACATGACCTCCTGCCTCCAAACAGCCAATCCCACCCCCATACTCCCGTCATTGGTCTCCTGACAAGTCCACCCGCGCAAACCACTGCATTCCAACGCCAGGACAGCGAACAGGCTCTTCAATACCCAATAGGATGATTCTTGACTGTCTTTTTACCCATCTCCAATCTAAAACAAAAATGTTCAAAAAAATTGGGAAGGTGGGTGGGGGGGGGGTTAAGGGAGCCAAAAAATGCACACTTAAAAAAAAAGACACCCTTATGGTTTTTCTGCTGGATTTACTTGCAGCAGTGTCTGGAGATTATTCTTTAATTCCTGGAGCCTCCAGCATAACTCGGGAGGGTTGGCAATTCTACCTGCACTCTCTCAGCGAGGCCCACAAGTGTCCTTTGGCAGGCAGATGTGACTTTTCTCAACATGCTTGCCAGCTCCCACCAACTGAAAGGGGTGGGATCAAGGGAACTCTGACATTGGGACTTCCTGCCCCTGGCCTCATCATTTTCAGGCCACTGGATTTGTAAAGAACAAGTGGAGGCTCCACCCTTTTCCCAACACAGTACAATCCCAGTCTAATTCGACATACTTACACTGGAGTTGCGACAGAAATGTGCTGGAAGGACTGAAAAGTTTTGGCCCAAATTCTTTCTTGGCAGATTTGTACTCCAGCAGTTACTCATACATGCATTAAACAGATTGTCATGAAAACCCTATATGCCAAATGGGAAATATTAATTTCATTGGTTGAAACCTTGCATTAGACTTTTACTGGGAATTCTTACAAGTAACTTAAAAAAAAAACTGGCAGCCAAGATGGCACTGAAATTTACATTTGAAACACCAAAAGATCAGACTGGAGACAACGCGACTGGCTCAACCTAGCCAGAACGATGGGATGCTCTCTGATTAAATTACCTGGAACGGCCTTATCAGCACTGTTATCGGGGGCCATCTACACCCATTGACTTTGAAAGAGTCAACCCCCCCAAAGTGTGACTGCACAGCTTGAGGTGTGGTGCCTTGAATCTCAGAGAAGATTCCACAAAGACCTCATTGGCACCCCATCCAAAAACATTCACTCCCTCCACCACCGACGCACAGTGGCAGCAGTGTGTACCATCTACAAGATGCACTGCAGCAACGCACCAAGGCTCCTTAGACAGCACCTTCCAAACCTGCGACCTCTACCAACTAGAAGGAGAAGGGCAGCAAATGCATGGGAACACGACCACCTGCAAGTTCCCCTCCAAGTCACACACCATCCTGACTTGGAACTATATCGTCATTCCTTCACTGTCGCTGGGTCAAAATCCTGGAACTCCCTTCCTAACAGCACAGTGGGTGCCCCTATCTCACATGGACTGCAGCGGTTCAAGAAAGCAGCTCACCACCACCTTCTCAAGGGCAATTAGGGATAGGCAATAAATGCTGGCCTAGCCAGCGACGCCCACATCCCATGAATGAATAAAAAAAATTAAAACAACAAAGGGGCTTGATAATGTCACGTGACTGCCCGCGCAGCTCTGTAAGCTTTGCCACACAGAAAGCAGACAGTAGTAACAGAAAAGTCATCAACAAAGCAGCTCTCTCTCCCCAGTAAAAATCAAGATAAGACCTGGCTGCAACTGGTAAAGCCCCTCAAGCCTGCAGACCACCACGCCAGCACTAGAGGACAAGGATCAAACCACTCTTGTAGTTTCAGGAGCCCTGAGAAAAGCAAGCTCACAACCTTGCACGTGGCCCAGCAAGGACTTCAGGAATACACTTCAGCTGAGGACCTGAGATTTGAAACTGTATTTAAATTCCATTTATTCCAGACTCTACTCCAACCATCAAAGCTGTTTTCCCTCTGTAATCTATTTGTGAGTGTGTGACTTTCGTGTGAATGTGTGCATGAATGGGTAGTATATTTTTAGTAGTTTTAACCAGTTTAGTATGTTAAGAGTAATAAACTTACATCTTTCTTGTTTAAACTCAAGAAAACATATCTGATTGGTTCTTTTGCATTTACATTAGAGGAACAGGAGCAAGAACTCACCGAGGTGGTAAATTCATCCACTGTGTTAGAAAAGGATAAACTCTGCTGCGGTCAAACCAGAGAAGGGGCGAAAGGGGAACCTGAGACCCCCTCCTCACTTGGCCGTAACAAGATTTTCAAACTTTGTTTTCATCCATTATCTCTGACGCAATGGAGATTTTGTAAAATAAGGGAAGAGAACACAAATAAAGATTTCTACAAGATTAATAGAGACAGTGATTCCAAAATATATCTGGCAGCCATATGCCCTGCTGGACTCCATTTTAGTTCAGTGCCCAAGTTCAATAGTTTAAAAGGTCAACATTTGAGTTAAATGACTGCTTTAAACTGTTTCCTGGCAACACAGATGCATACTTTACCTGCACATTGTCTTCAGTGACCTCTACTTCAGCAGTGTATATGTAATCTATTAGTTTACTTAATGTATGTCCATCTATGTCTTTTATCTCAACTTTCTTTGCTTTACTTTCAGCCATGTCTCCTGCAAAAGAAAAAACAAAATTACATTAATTGTAAAGGCAATGTCGTTTGTCGCAGACAACACACCTTAACTAAGTTATGCTCAAAAGTTCAAATCATTAGACTGAAACTTGTGCAGAATGTTGAGTAAGATATCTAATTCAACCGAGATTTCCACAAATACATAAGTCAGTCCATCTTCAAGTCAACTGTATCTTCCATTTTATTGAGAATTACATAGAATAAGTAGCACAGAATCAGGCCCTTCAGCCCAACCAGTCCATTCCAACGTTATTGCTCCACCTGATCCTCTGTCCCATCCTTCCTCATCTGATTCTATCAGCATAACCCGCTATCCTTTCTTCCTCATATGCTTATCTAGCCACCCCTTAGAGGCATCTGTACAATTCACCTCAATCACTTCATAATAGCAAATCTTCATCGCTCTCTGGCTAAAAAACTCTTCTGAATTCCCTCTTTGATTTCTTGGTGAATATCTTATATTGATGGCCTCTAGTTTTTGTTGTTCCTAACAAGTGGAAACACACTGAAGACCTTAGTGTGGTTTACTCTTTAAGAGAAGAGTAAACCAGCCTGTTATATTTCCTGATAGGTTTGATCTCTCATTTCTGACATCATCCTTGTAAATCCTCTGCAGAATCTTTACATCCTTTTAACAATATGGCAATCAGAACTGTAAACCGTATTCCAAGCGTGTCTAACCAAGGTTTGATGCAGGCTTAGCATAACTTCTCTACTTTTCAATTCTAGCTCTCCAGAAATAAACCAGAGTGTTTGGTTTGCTTTTTTTAAAATGGCCTTATTCATCTGTGTCACCATTCTCTCAAATATCACCTTGAAAAAAGTCAGGTGCAGTGGATTTACAAAAGTCCAGTGAAGTAGCAGGTGAAAGAGACATGGGGCAGGATTTTAAAGCCCTTCTGCCATTGGGAACATTGGCGGGGGGCAATGAAGATCAGTGCAGCAGAGGCCCGCCACTGACCCCGATGGCAACAGGCCCCATGCCGGCCGCCTCGCCACTCAGCGACGGGACCCCCATTTCAATATGTAAGCTCATTTATATGCCTGATTTAATGAGGGTCCTGTTGCCCCCTCAATCACTGCACCGATCATCATTTGGGTGGCCGACAATGCCACGCCTTCGAATCCTCATTCAAGGAAACATAGCGTGACCCCTGTGAGAACGGGGGAGGATGATTGTTTCTCTGTGCCGGGGGCGTGGGGAGGGGAGTGGGGTGATATCACTGCAGGTTGTTCGGTGGGGGGGGAGCGAAGGTCAAATTCTTAATAAACAAATTCCAGGGGGGAAAAGGGCAGGAATGTTTTGAAATGCCATTGTGGGGGGAGGGGTGTGGGTGGGGGGAGGAGAAATGAATTTAACGGTAACTTAATTCTGTTTTTTGTGAACTGAACTGATTTGGCCCTTTAATTTTAAAATCTCCATTGAGGGCTGTAAGCCCTTTAAAAATGGCGTCAGCGCCTGGGAACCGTTGCCGGCGATGGCTTGCCCGCCCCCTCCACATCATCGTGGGGGGCGGGCGCCACGGCCATGCAAATGAGTCGCCATGTTTGAAATTGCAGCGGCTCCATGACGTGGCGCCCGTGCACACGGGCCGCATTTGTTTTACATCCGCTGTCTACTTCGGCGGTGGACTTTTAAAATGCAGTCCATGGTGTTTCAGTGAAGTAGTAGGGGAAGCTGTTGACCAAGCTGTGGTCTGAATCTGTGTCATCAGTCAGGCAGAAAAAGGAAGCTCAATTTCAAGCCGCATGAGGATACACCACAGGCGCACAACCAATCTGTCAAAACCTTCTGTTCACCACTGACAAAATAATCTACTGCTATCCAATTTGAATATATTCAAGTCAGAAACTGCAATTGCTTTAATGTATAAAATAATCCACCTAAAAATGCCTTGAAATGTTTTGATCTCCCTCTTGTCTTGAAGACACTCATTGATACTTGCCATCTTCTGACACTTCTCCTAAGTCGCCAACGTATGGTTAAATCTGGACAACAAAGATCAACAGGCATTACAACCAACTCTGATTATATCCTCATCCATTGACCCATTTTACAGCAGCAGCCATGGAATTATCAAGCAGCATCAAGAACCTGCCTGTTTTTAACAACCTTCCAAGCCCAAAAACGCATAACCAGTAGTACCACTCCACCACTCTAGACCGAGATCAACTTAGCACAACACCATAATCTTTAAAACATCCTGGTCTACAGTATGTGGCTTAGTATCAGAAAGGGAAAGGCAGAGTAGGAAACCAAGTCAAAGGTATTAGTCACTGTTGCTCCCAAGCGAATCACAAGGAGGTGTCCAAATGTGGCACAAGTAAATTTGGTCCAGCTGAGATTGAGGACTCTTGGGTGGGAAAATTACAGAGGAACTTCTGTATCCTAAATTCTGTCAATGCATTAACATGCTGTGGCACTGCAGGGACATAAGTGAACCTTTCAAAAATTCAGGTAGCTAATCAATTGCCTTACAATCCAGACTCAAAAATTTGAAAACCTTGAATCTGCACTGTAAAAATTTGGAATGCATTACTAATGAAATTGCATTAACTAATTATCAGCATGAAACACAAAAAAGGGCATGTTGTATAAAACACCATATATATATATGCATTCTTTTTTTGTGAAGTTAGGTAAGCAGCAAGGAATTTTTACAAATAGTCGTGAGACTCAAAGACACCTTGTAACTGCAGCATTTATTCATACTTTAGTCTTTGAACATCAGTACTGGTATTAGCAATGACCCAATACTTGACTGGCAAGAGTGCTGGGCACTATTGATGGATTCTTGGCAGAAGTCCTAATCAAACCACAATAAATGTGGATCCAATTTAGAGATACAGGGTGCAAAATTACACTCCAGCTGGCAGTGGACGGGCCAGGATTTTTCATCACACTGCAGCAAGTCCGAGGAAAAAGGCAGGTGGACAAAGGAGAACTGGAAGGGTAACAAAGAGAAAAAAATGCATCTTGTATTCAAATACATCATAATTAGTTTTCCCTGCACTATCTATACTTTCTATCACCATCGAGATTTTAATCACAGGATGCGAACAGGCTTTTACATCTATGCTACTAATGAAGTCTAAAATTATTTTCAGTTTGATTAGAAAAGCATTTAGTGTTTATCAATTTTCACATTTGCTTTTATTCAGTTATCACCCACCACATATCATTACCCAAATCTATTATCAATAGCAGAATGCAGCTTAATATGGATAAACCCGGTTACGACCGAGGCGGGAGGAGTGCTTTGCTAATTCAGTCCCACTTCTCCACAGGTCACAGTATATCAATACATTTTCCCACCTACCGAAAAACTCCCAATTACGTACTCTATTTGTGCCTCAGTAAAAAGCTCACCAACCAGGTTTCTTTAATCAACAACAAAATTAACAATTTATTATAAAAACAAGCCTTAACTAATAATGAGATAACTCTATATACGAAAAGCTCCTTATTTCCCTAGCCCTCATGCACACACACATACATTAAAAAAAAAACAGTTAACTGGGGGAAAAGGATGTTTTGGTTTACAGCTGTTTAACAGGAATAATAAAATAACTTAGGTTGTCACAATCTGGTAGGAAGTTCTTCGGTTTGGTGAGGTATCCCAGAGTCAAATAATCAGATTGCACTCGAAGTCTCTCCAGGTGAGATTGATGAACAGTCTGTGATGGCGTTCAAGGCAATTCGACTGCACCAGGCTTCACATAGGTCGTTCATTAGGGGTGTAGTAACAGGTCTTCTTGGGTTTTACAGCAGCATGATAGCAGTAGAAGATTTCTTCAGATTTCAGGATTTCTTAAAACACAGGAGGCAACAGGAACCATACTTGAGCAGGAATTCTTCAGAGACAGGAGGCAATAGGAATCTACCACCTTTGAAATAAAAAGTTTCTTCTCAAGGGATGCAGGATTCCATTACAGAGAGAGGTAAAGCTTTTTCTGAGTCTTCCTCTCTGATCTCCAAGCAGGTCAAAACCCAAATTTCAAATGCCTGTTCTTTGTCCAACTCACTGGCTTTTTAAAGGGTCCAATGTGTCACAAGAGTTTTGTTGTTTTGTAAACTAAGAGATCTGTGTGCCTTTAAAAACTGGGAGAAGGAGTTTTTCGATAAGCACTGAATGCTAACACATGGTGTTTGAAGTGCAGACTCTAAAACTTGTATCCAAGCAACCAGAAAAAAGCCAGTTGCTGCTGGAGACCTGTGTTTGCAGACAAGACCTCTCCCTGAAAGGAAGGCTTGTCTCTCTTGTAAAAAAAAAAGGAATCTTGCATTTGAGTTGGGCTGTGTTCTGCCTGGAGAGTGAAAAAGACCCCTGGAGAGGAAAAGACCCAGAGAAAGAGGAGTTGCTGCTCTCTGTGGAGAAAGGCTCCTTTGCTGAGAGGAAGACTACATTGTTAAAGGTAGCAAATTCCTATTGCCTCCAGTCTCTGGAAAATCTCTGCCTCAAGAGCGAGTCCTGTTGCCTTTTGTGTTTTTGGGAGATCCTGAAATCTCAAGAAAATTTCTACTGATAGACTGCTACTTTAAAATTTAAGTAGACCTGTTGCTACAACCTTTTGCTGAAAGAACTGTGACACCTGCTGCAGACGAATTGCCTTGAACACCTACCCATCACAGACTATTCATTAATTTCACCTGGAGAGACTTCCGAGTGGCATCCAACTACTTGACTCTGGGACACCTCACTAATCCAGAAATATCCTACCAGAAGTTACCCAGTTATATTATTCCTAACAGTTGTAATTTAAAACATCTTTTAAAACTGGTTAACCTTTTGTTTATGAATGTATGTGTATGCATGAGGGTTAGGAATAAGGAGTGGAAAATCTTTTCATAGATATAGATCTATCTCATCATCATTTCAAAACTAGGTTTATTAACAAATAGTTAATTTTGTTGTTGTTTAAAGAGACCTGGTTTGGCATGCTTTATTCTGGGGAATAAATAAAGTGTATAATTTGGCTGTTTTCCAGTAGGTGGGAAACTTTACTAATATGCTGTGACCTGTGGAGTAGTGGGACTGAATTAACAGTGCATTACTCCCACCTTGGTCGTAACAAAAGTGAAACAAAACCTTCCTAAACAGGTCACATGTCCAGACATAGAGTATCCTTTATCATTCAAGGTATGCTCTGAGGAGGTCAAACCCCTTGCTGGTTTCCTTGAAATTGCCTGCTTTTTGGTCCTTGTATACAAATTCAGCTTCCTTTCAAAACATCCAAAAATTTCAGCTATTTGCAGGTGTCAACGCCCACTGAAAAATCCCTTTTCAGTTTTTTTAAAACACACAGAATTCTAAGTTTTTAATACAAAAATAAAAACCTTGTAATAACACAGAATAGGTTTAGCAAGAAATGGAATACTACGGTCAGAATTTCTGGAAACTGCAAAGAAAATGGCCAATTTTCAGCTCTAACTGATCATATAATTATTCAATCATTCAGCAACATGATACACAGGAAAGCCTGCAAGATTTTTTAATTTACTGCAGTCCATAGGTGAAAGTTAGCAGTGGATTTAGTGCATTTGGTATAACTCCATAAAAAAAAAGGAAAAATCATCCTCTGTTGCATCAGAATTCAATCTAATGACGGTGAATTGAAAGTAGCTTGATCCACTGAGTAAACAAGAAGCCACTGACACATTGGAATTCAGCTTGATGGGAAGTAGTTGGCAAATCTGTCCTCTCAACTAGAGTATAATTTTGCATCTTGAGTAGTCTCCAAACTGGATGCACATTTTTTAATTCCAGGTCGATGACCTTTCATCAGACTTGAAACGTTAACTCTATTTCTCTCTCCACAGATGCTGCCAGACCTGCTGAGTATTTCCAGCATTTTCTGTTTTCATTTCAGATTCCCAGCATCTGTAGTATTTTGCTTTTAAGCATTTTTCATGGTCATTTGGACTTCAGCCAAGAGTCTCAGTGGAGAAGGTTCAAAGCACGGCCACAAGAATGATCCCTAGTTTAAAAGTTATCATAATAGGCTGAGAGCTGGGTCTTTTAATACAAGAAAAGCATAGACTTTGGGTAATTTACTTGAAGTATTTAAAATGATGAAAGAACTAGACTGCGTCTGCATGGACAGACTATTTGAACTAGATAGGTTAGGAAAAATGAGGATCATGCATTTAAATACCTAAGCATAGAACTAGATTAAGTGTTAGGTAGTTTATAGAGGGTTATCGACACTTGGAATAAGATACTGGCTCATATGGCGAATGCAGATTTGCTGCAACAATTCAAAAAAGGAGCCAAATGAGTTCCTTGCTGTGGCTAATGTCACTATGTACAAAACGCAGATGGAGGTTGGGTATGTGTCTCATGGTCATGGTAACCTCCTGAACTCAGTTTGATCGCCTTAGGGGGTCAGAGAAGAATTTCCCAGATTCTCTTTCCTTGAAGTTGCCTTGGAGCTTTTGTTAAACATGATATATTGCCTCTCCTAGAGAGGGAACACAAGGGACCTTGATACTTAGCTGCTTTGTGACTGTTTGGACAGGCTCAGTGGAGTAAACAGTCTGTTTCTGACCAGCTTTTTGTATGTTTGCACCTACAATGATAAAGCAATTCCGATTTTGAGAAATAAAAATAGAAAATGCTGGAAAATCTCAGCAAGCGAGGCAGAAACTGTGGGGAGAGGAAGGTAGGGTTAGCATTTCACATCAATAATCTTTTGTCAGAATACAAGAAAAAGGACAGCACCTCTGACAATGTAGCATGCTCTCAGCACTGCACGAGAGCTTCAGCCTAGATTACAGATTATATTCCGTTTCAGACCCATTTCGGTTGAGTACCACTTAGTGCGAGAATTAGTGCTGCATGGAAATCTTTAAGTAAACATTGGCAAAGATCTAAGTAAAGGAAAAAGATTATACTAAATCTGCTTATTTTGACAGATCATTCTTCACCATTGAATCCTAATGCACAGTGAACTACATATAAATTGGCAAATCTCCATTGCTATTGCTCAGAAGTCCTGAACCTGCTCAGATGCAGGCCTTCTCAGCTCTCAGATAACTCCCAATGGCCACAACCCAACTCCAAATGATTTAGTTAGAGCCCTCTGGGAGGACCAGTGCATCAGGAGCATAGCCAGAGCATGAGAGTCTTGTCTATCTTGGGAAGGGATTTGGGAGTGGGATGGGGAGATCCTGGAGTAGTTCCTGGAAGCTTTATAGGCAGGCACCTGGAAACGAGGTGAGATTAAAGAAGCTTCAAGTCCCCATCCCTTTGCAATTCACATCACACAAGGGGAAAGCGAGAACAGGCAAAGTGCTTCTGAGGAGTCGAAATATATGGCTACAATCCATTGAGGTTGAAATAGAAGCAAGACCAGGAAGAGATGAAACAAAACAGCAGCTCCGGTTACTCAAAATAAATCCAGGTGTCCCTATTTGCAGGGTCATGTGATTTCCATGGACCAATATAGAGAATCAGATTTACCCTTTTTAATGAGGCACAGAGATGTGTGACAGGCTGAGATAATGAAAGGAAGGGGGAAAAAAAGTACAAGTATGTCTTTAAGGCATCCTGATGTTTTTTGCTTCATCACAAGGTGCTTCCCTGATCAATCAATGGTCAAAGAGACCCAACGGTACAGTACTGCACCATTTAATCAGAAAAGCTTCAGTTCCACTCCTGGACAATTCTAAATTTATTGATCTCAGCTGTGAAGATGGCAAGGATTTCACAAATGGATCTCACAACTGAGTGAAGGAGAGGCGAAAATCACCTTCGTAATGAGGCACAAATGTGATACTTCCACTGCTGAACAACCTGTTGTGACGCTCATGTAAAATGCAGCGACTGAAACTCCAAGAACTCAACCTGAAGAGTTATAAAAATTGACTTTTAAAAAAATTGAAAAATGTGCTAAAACAAAAAGCAGCTGAAGGTCAAAAGACATAGTTTTATATATTCAAACTGTCTGGCAAGGACAAAAGAATACATTCAAAGCTAAGAGGTGTCAATTACACCCATCCTAAACCCATCAAGAGATATTTTTGAATTGAATGGGATCTTCTGAAACAAAGAAAGTATAAAGTAGCCACATCCTAGTCATTGTTGGTCACACCAGGAATGATCTATGTCTCCCAACAGAGGTAAAGGTGTGAAACCATTTTTGAGCTTTAAAGGTAGTACCCTGAAGAGAGAGAGGGGGGAGACCCAGGAAGAAGCTTGTCCAGCTGGGAGAAAATCCAGCAAGCCAAAAGGGAAGGCGCCCTGCTGCGAATTCTACATTTTCAACTTAAGCAGCAGTGAGCTAGAAGTGATCTTCTGTCTTCAGACAGAACTTCCAACCAAGAGAGAAATCTATAAACACCTCAGGCTTATGACCAATCAGAACTTGACCTTCGAGAGAATTTAACAGGTTTACCATGAACCCCAAAACTCCACATCACTTAAAACCACTTACCCCTTTTCCTCTCTATCTGTCTCTTCTTGTGTGCGTGAGTGAATGAGTGAGTGGGTGCAGTTGGGACAATTTCAGGAGAAGGCATATTGCTCAATAAATAATTAATCTTCTGTTTTAAACCCACAAGAAAACCTGTCCCTGACTCTTTATTTGACAAATACACAAAGGGGTTAAAACCCTAATAACAATAACACTTGCTGCAATCAGTTGGGAGTAGAACAGTGGGAACCACCCACACCCCTCACCACATGGCCGTAATACTGTCCACACTGACCATTCTAAGATGACACAGGGCAGAATGACCACTCGGGCAAGGTACAGGCGGTTGTCAGTGCTTGTGAAACAATATCCCAGTGGGAAAAGGACAGCAGAAAATCTTAAAACAAAACTCAATGTGGGGCCTTGACATCTGCCACTGCTGCGTCTCAATTGAGCTAGCAAATTCATAGATGGATCATGGGGTAACACATATATTTTCTCTTCCTTCCTGTGAGGAGGTTCCAACCCTTCATTCAGCACCTCCCTCACTGGCATGGCTAGATCAGAGATTCAACAATGGAGAACAACTTGTGTGGCATTGTGCTTCTATTTTCTCTCCCCCTGGCGTTGACTCCTTGTAGTTGTATGGTTCCACAGATGCCAATGTCTCCAGTATTTTCTACAAGTGGGCATTTATTCATGTAAAAGCCCTGACATCAACATCAGTCAAGTGTTTGATAGCAGGAGGCATTACATCTGAACCCAATCCTGTCCTAATCTGGCATAGAGACATGTGCACACCCCAACCTGAAGAACTGGACAGTGATCAGATGCAGCAATCCTGATTGATTTTCCCATTCTGAAACACATGGACTGAGGACAACTATGCCCCCCCACCCCATTGCAGAGTAAATTTACGGTATGCTGCGGTAGCTCATTGTGAAATTCCAGTAATCAGTTCTAGGACATTATTTTGCTTTCATTACTGAACAAGCAAATACAACCAGCTCCATTCCATAGGATGTGATAAACCAAGATTCCCAAAGACAAATTGAAGTGCTCACGAGGAGTTAAGAAGTACCTGCCTGTCCTTGTGGCCAAAGCAGATTCTAGAATATTTGTGTAAAACCTCTACAAAATCACATGGCATTTAACAACTACATAAAAAGACAGATAAGTACCTGTAAACATGGCACAGAAATAAGGACTGCAGGCTGCCAGGACAATACGATGCGCTTCAATTTCCACATCCTCAGCAACAATGGTCACATCACACAGAGTGGTTTTACTGCAAATTTACCAAATAATCTGTTAGAATTCATGTTTACAGAACAACAGATTGCAATGGAAACATGGCATTTAGCGTTAAGATCAGATTTTAGCATCAGAAGTATAATCAGGGCTAAAAACAAGCAGAGGCATTATCAATCAGCAGGGAGGGGGAAGGGGAGAAGAAATTTCTTGGGGGAAGGGAAGAAGAAAAGCAGCAGATCTGCTGCTCTAATTTTTTTTTTTTAAAGAGAAAAGTGCCTGACACTCATTTTATTTTGCATAGCCCAAAAAAAGACAGAAGAGACTAAGACACAAAGGTAGAAATTACGGTGCAGAGGGAGTTAGGTCCAACACTGCATGCACATTGTAACTCTGCCTTTAATTTATTAAGTTTACTGCATGATGTGGTAATTCAGTAAATAACAAGATATCTTTCTACATCAATGAATGAAAACAATTCCTCAAAAATTGTAAGCCTATACTTACACTGCTATATGTAGGGCAAGCTCCTGCTATTTCTGAACTACCATATGTAATCTCCCTTTCTTCTCCAAAGGTCCTTGAACAGGCTGTCACCATCCAGTACCATGCTCACCTCTTGCAAAAATCCCAATCCAAATCCCTTCAGTCTGGCTTCTGTGCCTCCCACACCACTGAAAGCGCAACATGCTTTATGACTGCAACCATAGCACATTATCCCCGCTTTTTCTCCTATATCGAACAGTCCAAACTTCTTCACCAGCCCTCTACTATGGTCTACTTGTGGGACCATCTTCAGTTGGCTACACTCCTACTTATACAAATAGAGCTAGTTTCTCCTCAAACCCCAAATGGCTAGCTTGAGAACTCAAGATCCTAACCTTGTAACCCCCTCTCCTATTCCTCATTTACACGTTTCCCCTCTGTAGGAATACAATTAGATAACAACACCCAATTCTCTCTCTCCACAACCACCAATGTTTCAGATTACATCTCTGATATTAAGTCATGGATGAGCCAGAGCTTTCTCCAAATGAACATCAAGTTCCTGCAGAAACTCCATGCTCTTCCTTGGCTTCTCTCAAGCTAAACTAGCTGGTACACTACCCAAGTGTACAATCCTTAGCTGAGCTTCAAACCCCATAGTTTACCCATCATCAAGACTCCTCATACCCATCTCTTCATCACCAGCTGGGGCATTATCCTCATTCCCATGCAAATCCTGTCCTGCCCCAAGTCTTGTTTACCCATCAATCCTGTCCTTGCTGACCTCCATTGGCTCCCCATCCAAGAATGCATAAAATTGAAAACCCTTGTACCCATTTACAAATACCTCCATGGCTTTACTGCCCACTCACTTTTGTAATTGCAGCTAGTGCTATGTCTTTGATGCCTCCTGAACATCCCTCCCTATCCTACTTCACCACAGGTTTCAGTCTTGAGTCGTTTCTGCCCTATTCTCTGGAAATCTCACACTATAATTCCTACATCTTGCTACACATGTCCTTACTTTCAAAAAACCTTCCAAACCTTTCATTTCAACCATGGTTTTGATCACCTCCCCTAACTAGTTTACAACTCTCCACATTCTTTGATCTCTAAGTGCCTTGCAATAGTTGCTATGTTAAAAAGGTGTTCCATCAATGTTTGTGTGATGATGGTGGCAGTAGACAGTCAGTACAGGGGTGATAGTAATCCTACATATTGTGCATCCTTTTACAATAGACAAATCTGTTTATTATTGCTTAAAGGTCAAGAAGCATAAGTGCAGAAGGGGAACATTTGCAATGTGAGTATTTACAAACAGAATGCCATTTTGTGTAAAGCATTAACTTAACTCACAGGTTGTTGTACTTCTACAACAGATCTTCTTCCCTGTACCATATCTCACACTCACCCAACATCAGTCATGTGTCTTCATGTATACAATATACTACACATATTCTTCAATCTGGCCCTGTTACTGATATAGTTAAGCAATATATATTACGTATAAATATATATTTATATATACATGTATAAACACACACACACATATATATATACAGCAATTAACAAGAAATGAAGAACAGCACAGAATGAGTGAGATTTGCACTGGTTAGGCAGATAAAATTCAGCTGGGTTTTAATTAGTCAGTTATGCATACTGCTAATACCTCTGTTGTTTATTTGTGAATCTATAATAGTCAACTGACCATTTTTTAGTGCTTCACTAAGAGACCAGCACTTTACCAGTGTCAGAATTGAATAATTCTATGATGAGACAGAAAACAAATAGTTTCCAATCAGCATTTTCCAACAATTCTGCATTTGAGAGCAAAACTCACCAACCGAGCAATCTCAACAACTGAGAGTTAAATAAGCAATTT